>NC_133619.1:116189783-116549733 GCF_048593235.1 Sminthopsis crassicaudata | reverse complement strand
CATGCAGTAGTACCTCACCTTTTTACTAAGAGGAGAGAAATATGTTTTATTATCTCATATCTGCTGATAAAATTATTTTTTGCATTTTATCTGGACCCAGCCACCTTTTTACTGTTGTTTTTCTTTATATTAGTGCAGTTTACTGATTTACCTGCTTCTATTTCTATGCTTCTCTACTGTTAGGACCCCATGGGGAAATAAGTAAGCTAAATATGAAGGAGCTAAATTGAGTAGCATGATCAGGTGAAACTGGAAACATCTCCAGGTCTAACCAGGTATTTAAAAAACCCTAGTCATATTCCAGCCTTATTCCAGATTGTTTCTATTCATATGCTACAATTCAGTCCAACTAGTCTTTTGTTGTCTCTTACCTAAGATTATAAACTCCTTGAAGGTGAGGGCTACCTTGTCTCTTTTTGTATCTCAAATGCTAAGCATAGTGCCTGGAACACACAGTTAACTCTAAATAAATGTTTATGGATTAATTGATTTTGTTGTTCCTCCCCTTTCGCACTCTTACCTTTTATTTCCATAATTATACAAAATGCCTGGGTCACAGTCCCTCCTCTCTTCTGCCTATTAGAACTCTTAATTTCCTTCACAGCTCAATTTAAGCATCATCTTGTAAGACAGTAACAGCAAGATTACGTGATGATAATAGACTTGGCTTTTATCAGTAATGGGGTGATCTGGGACAATTCCAATATATTTGAGATGCAAAATGCCATCCTCATACAGAGAGAGAACTATGGAGACTGAATGTGGATCAAAGCATAGTATTTTCATCTTTTTTGTTTATTTGCTTGCTTTTTCTTTCTCATGTTTTTTCCCTTTTTGGTCTGATTTTTCTTACAACACATGACAAATATGGAAGTAAGCTTAGGAGTGTACATGTTTAGCCTATTATTAGATTGCTTGCTTTCTTGGGGTGGGGATGAGGGGAAGGATGGAGGAAAAAAAAATTTTGGAATACAGAATCTTGTGGAAATGACAGTTGAGAATTATCTTTACATGTATTTGGAAAAATAAAATAATATTGAAAAAAATTAATGAAAATACAAAAAAAAAGAATCAACTTGTATTCATTTTTCTTGAGGGGACACTAGAACTGGGAAGATCAAGAAAAGATCCATACAAATGGATCCTTTTTTTTTTTTTTTTTTTTTTTTTTTTTTTTAGTCATCTGATTGGTAAATCCAATTATTTCAAACAGACTTTACCACATTTGATTAGAGTAGAACTATTTGCCATTTATAAGGAAGCTCCAAAATTGTTCTATTCACAATCCCTTTGCAACTGAGAAATTTTTACATAAGTCCAGGTATATAGGTATATAAAATAAGTATTTAAGTCAAACATTTACTGATAATAAATCATAATTTTTCGATCCCCACGTTCAGTTGCAAAACTCCCCATGGGGTCACAACCCATAGTTTAAGAAGCTAAGCTGTAAAGGAACTGTGGAACTGTCACAAGAATTAGGACAGTCCTCTGAGGACCTGGCTGCCATATGAAGCATATTTGCTATTCTGCAATAAATAAACCGTGGGTTCAAGCAGCAGCTGAAGATAGCAGACCTAGAGAAACCTCAACTCTGAGAGCACAAAAGATTTCCCAGGATTCCTGGCCCAGTACAAAGCTGTTCAAGGACCACCAGGACTTTATCACAGCCTCTGTCAAGATGGTCTTTCAAGTGCCCCTCAATAATAATTTATTTAACACCTAGTGTGTACTAGATACTGGCAATACAAACCAAAACAATCCCTGCCCTTCAGCAGCTTACATTTTATTAGGGGGAAGCACATAGATAAATGAAAGAAGATTCAAAATATGTATAAAGTTAGTGAAGAGGATCAAAAAGGGAAGAAGAAATGGTATTGGAACTGAGATTTGAAGATTATATGCGAAGTCAATAAAGAAGTCAATCATTATGTGGAGTACTTGAGAGAAGAGTATTCTCCAAAGGGAAGAGAAAGAAAAGGGACACTCAAAGACATGAAATGGAATTTTTTCTTATGTAAGGAAACACCAAGTACTCAATATGGTCATGCTGTAGAATGCTTAGTGATAAATGACAGAGTTTTTGTTTTATATCACAATAAGTAGGAAGCTGCAGAAATGCCTTAAGCACAATATAAATATGGTCAGATTGTGCTTTAGCAAAATCACTGTGACACTTCTGTGGACAACATATTGGAGTGGGGAGAGACTTGAGGCAGGAAGATCAATTAAGAGGCTATTACAATAGGAAAAATGATGAGGGTGTGACCTAGAATGGTATTTAGGTGAGTGGGAAAGAGATGGATGTAGAGGAGGATTGAAAAGGGATTGGAAAAAAAAAACTGATGGGATGGGAGATGAGAGACAGTAAAGAGTCAAAGATAACCCTAAGGCTATTAAACTTGGCAACCAAAAAAAGAAAGAAGATGGATTCCTCCATAGAAGTCAGGAAGTTAGGAAAAACCTCTTGATAGATGGACAATAGGTTTAACATATAGAATAGGCACATCTTTCTAGACAAGGACAATGTAGGAATCTGTCCTGCTTGATTATGTATATTTATTATAAGGATTTTGTTTTTATTTTAAATTGAGGGAGGAGAGAATGGAAAACAAATTATTATTAAATGAAAAATAAATTCAAATGAAGAAAAAGAGAGTTGATTTTTGAAAGATGATGACTTCTGTTTTGAATGTGTTGAGTTTGAGATGCCTTTGGGACATCAAGTTTAAAATGTCCAATAAATATATTTCCTGCATAAGATGCCCTCTACCTCACAGAAGATGGTCCCTTATTAGAATAATTGGACAACATTCCTTCAGAACTGAAGATTTAGAGCAGTTGATAATTGACATTGGTAGATAAAGTGGCTTAATGAAGCAGTCCCTATACCAAAAGTCTAGGACAAATATTTTGGAGTTGAGATTATTAGCCTGCAAATTTGTTGACTCCGGCAGGGTTGAAACTTTCCAGTTCCAGAGTCAAGATTTGGCATGAAATATCCTTCCTGAAGCAAACTGGTCTTTGGAAAATAACTACATCTATCTATAGCAAATTATCCTAGAGGGTCTTAGTTCTTAATCTGCCATATTTATTCAGCAATATGCACATGAGTCCCATCTTTGGGACCTCCAGCACTGGTTGGGAGAACCAGTTCTAGTAAGAGATTACTATACCTAGCTCACCCCTGCAACCTTGTCACAATCCACCAAGGCAAGAAGAACTCCGCAGATTTACCTGTCTCTAGACATAAGGAGGTGACAAGATCTCCCCTCCAATATATTTTCCATCTACTCCTAAAATGACTGCTCTTATACCTCACCCTCAACTTCAAGCTGCCAGTTCTAGCAGCTCCTACATTAAAGGATAGGAGGGTTTGGAATATGATGTTCTGCAGGGCAAAAGAGCTAGGATTACAATTAAGAATTACATACACAGCAAAATTTGGTTTAATTTTTCCTCTGAAAAAGGACTATTCAATGAAATAGAGGATTTTCAAGCATTCCTGATTAAAAGATGAGAGCTAAATAGAAAATGTGACTTTCAAATACAAAGCTCAAGAGAAGTATAAAAACATAAACAGAAAAAAGGAATCATAAGGACTCAATCCTACATGGGAGAATGATACATGTAACTTCTACAAACTTTCTTGCATAGGTATGAGTTGAATGTGATGATATGATTATTTAAAGGAATAAAATTAAGGGATGAAAAAGAAGAATGCACTGGGAGAATGGGGAAGAGACAGGCAAAATGGGATAAAGAGGTCCTAAAGAGATTTTACAGAGGAGAGGAAAATAAGGGAAGCAGGGAGTGAAGCACATGATTTTACTGTTTTTGAAAGTGGCTCAAAGAGGAAATTATATATATAGTCAGATGGGTGTAGAAATCGATGTTATTATATAAGAAAATAGAAGGAAGAGAAGATAAAAGAAAGGCAGGGGTGGAGGGTAGCTGATAGAAAGGATGGCAATTTGGGGGAGGTAAAAGTTAAAAGCAAAACACTTTCCGAGAATGGACAGAGTAAAAGGAGAGAGAGTGGAATATACAGGGGGAGAAATAGGATGAAGGGAAATATATAGTTAGCCATCATTACCGTGAAAAAAAATTTTCCCAGCAAGTTTCTCTGATAGACTTTATTTCTTAAACATATAAAAAACTAAGTCAAATTCGTAGAAATAAGAACAATTCCTCAAATATAAGTGGTCAAAGGATATGAACAGCCAGTTTTTAGACAAAGTAATTAAGGCTATCTATAGTCATATAAAAAAGGCTCTAAATCAGACTTACATGCTAAGTGAAATGAGCAGGAGCAGGAGATCATTATACACTTCAACAACAATACCATATGGCAATGTATTCTGATGGAAGTGTCTATCTTCGGCAATGAGAGGATCCAATTCAGTTCCAACTGATCAATGATGAACAGAATCAGCTACACCCAGAGAAAGAACACTGGGAAATGAGTGTGGACTGCTTGCATTTTTCTTTTTCTTCCCAGGTTATTCTTACCTTTCTAAATCCGATTTTTCTTGTACAACAAAAGGACTGTATAAATATGTACACATATATTGTATTTAAGATATACTTTAACATGTTTAACATGTATGAGACTGCCTGCCATCTAGGGGAGGGGGTGGAGAGAAGGAAGGGAAAAGTTGGAACAGAAATGTTTGCAAGGGTCAATGTTGAGAAATTACCCATGCATATGTTCTGTCAATAAAAAGCTATAATAAAAAAAGCCTCTAAATCAATACTGATTAGAGAAATACAAATGAAAAAAACTGAGCTATCACCTCTCACCTATCAGATTCACTATTAGTTCACAAAAGGAAAATGACAAGTGTAGAGGGGATGTAGGAAAATTAAAACACTAATGTACCTTTGATACTGATTTAACCATTCTGAAAAACAATTTAGAATTATGCCCAAATGGCAAGAAAACCCTTTGAACAAGCAATATCACTACTAGCTAGATCTGTATCCCAAAGAGATTTTTTTTTTAAGTAAAAGAACCTTAATGGACAAAAATATTTATAACAATTCTTTTAGTAATGGTAAAGAATTGAATATTGAGGAGATGCTCATCAGTTGGGGGAATGGCTGAAGCTATGATGGATGATTGTAATGTAATACTAATATGTTTTATGAAATGATAAGCAACATTTTTTCCCTTTTTAATCTATTTTTTCTTATACAGCATGATAAATGTAGAAATATGTTTGTAAGAATTGCACATGTTTAACCTATATTGAATTACTTGCTATTTAGGGGCTGGGGTAGGAGGAAGGGAGGAAGAAAAAAATTGGAACACAAGGTTTTGAAATATTGAAATGTTGAAAACTATCTTTGCATGTATTTTAAACATAAAAAGCTATTATCAAAAATAAAAAAATACAAATAACTCCCTTAAAGTGAAAAAAAAGAAAAATGATAAGCAAGATATTCTCAGAAAAATCTGGATAGATGTACATGGAACTGATGCTAAGTGACATGAGCAGAACCAGAAGAACATTGTACACAATAATACCAACAATGTATGATGATCTACTGTGAATAACTTAAATATTCTTAGCAATATAATGATCCAAGACAACACTGAAGAACTTGTGATAAAAGGTGCTACTCATATCCAGAAAAAGAACTGGTAGCGCCAAAATGCAGATTGAAGATACTTTCTCTTTAACTTTCTTTGGGTTTTTTTTTTTTTTGTCTGTATTTTCTTTTACATGGCTAACATGGAAATGTGTTCTACATGTCTACAGATATATAACCCATGTCAAATTTCTTGCCTTTTCAGAGGAGGTGGAGGAAAGGAAAAAATTTAGAACTTTAAATTTGAAAAAAGAATTTTTTAATATATAATTAGGGGAAAATCAGTTCCATTTGTTCAATAATGAAGAGAACCAGCCACCCCCAGTGAAAGAACTCTGGGAAATGAATGTGAACCACAAAATAGCATTTCCACTTCCTCTGTTTTTGTCTGCTTGCATTTTTGATTTCCTTCTCAGATTATTTTTACCTTATTTCTAAGTCTGATTTTTTCTTTTGCAGCAAAATAACTGTATGGATATGTATACATATTTTTATTTAACATATACCTTAACATATTTAACATGTATTGGTCTACCTGCCATCTAGGGGAGGGAGTGGGGGGAAGGAGGGAAGAAGTTGGAACAGAGGGTTTTGCAAGGGTCAATGCTGAAAAATTACCCATGCATATGTGTCAATAAAAAGCTATTTAAAAAACCATATAACTGGGGGGAAATATAATTAAATTACAAAAAAAGAAAAAAAAGAAAATCCCACTTTCTACAGGATGCCTTCCCTGACTCTTCTTAATTCCAGCTTCTTCCTTCTATTAATCATTTCCCATTTATTCTGTTTATAGCTTGTTTTGTAATTATTTGTTTGCATGCTTTCTCCCCCATTAGATTGTAATTCCTTGTGGGACAGTTCTATTTTTTGTCTCTCTTTTTATCCCCAGATTTTAACACAGTGCTTGGGTATACAGCAGGTACTTAATAAATCTTAATTATTTTATTTATTTAATTTTATTAAGTTTTAAATATTTAATTAGTAATGACTGATGGTTTGAATAAATCTTAATTATTTTATTTATTTAATTTTATTAAGTTTTAAATATTTAATTAGTAATGACTGGTGGTTTGGTTTCTTGTCAGTTTTTTGTACTTGTAACTATGTTTTGTTGGCCTAGATATTCTGTGATATGAAGGATGTACCTAGGCAAATGACCCTGTGAGGATAGCCAACAAGCTTGCTGCAACTACTACTAACTCCCCTCCATTGCTGCATGATAGCAGTGTTGCTTTTTGTCACAGATTCTTTTCTGACAGATATGTAATGTCTTTTTTGTATTAGTTATTCTGACCAACCTGTCTCATTTCTTCTCCTAGATCATATACCTCAAACTCAGCTAAGACCATTTACCTATTCTCAAAGGAAATATTCCAGTGTTATGGCCTGCCCTCTCATACACAACTCTCTGGGCCTCAGGTTCTTTATCTGTTAAAAACAAAAGGGAAACTTAGATTAGATGACTATAAAGATCCTTTCCAGTTCTAAACCAATAATCTCATAATCCTGTCACCTCTGATTAGTCCCTACCTCCAGGTTGCTATCACTTTTCTAGATTCTATTATTCTTAGTACTCTAGGTAAATACTCAGCTTTCTTTAATATATTGCTCCCAATCCAGGGTATACATCATAAATCAAATATTGGAACTGACAGGGAATTTTTTATAATATATAAACAAATATAGAAGGTTTATCCATAAGAATATTTGTTTAAGAACATTGTCACGTACCACAACATGATTTATAAACTAAGACAGTGGCTATGTCTACACCACACCAAATTATCAGACTTCTTGTTTTGTTGAACTGATTCATCAATTCAAAGAATTATGAGAACCCCATGAACACATGTTTAGTGTTATGGACTTCCTCGGGAATAAAAGCAAATATTCTATTTTTTCCATTAAAATAACTTGGCTAATGTCAAAGGAAAACTAAAATTTTAATAGAACTTTGATTTCATTGATATGGATCCTCCACAACTAGTACAAATCACACTGCTTTATGAAATAGTCCTGAAGGGTTACTATGTCCCAGAATTAATCACACTAAAGACAATCTGGAGATGAGTCTCTCCTGATTTACCTAGGCTACAACTAAACTGAGCTGTCAGATGATAAACTCTCCATCACTGAGGCCCTATTGTACTTGAAGCTTTTATAGCTTTGAAGAACCTGCCAGAACTTGCATTCTGCTAGGATAGCTTTTAAGAAGCCAAGGTCACTTCCATGACGTCAGGGTGTGTCAGAATAGTACATGAGAGTCCTGCTTCCTATAGGAAAATTACATTCCTGAACATTTTTTGTCCTATTTAACATGGGAAAATTACAGGCCTAAAAATACTCTTGTGGATTAATAATCCCCTGGTTGGTCAATTCCTTTCAGAATTTCCATTTTAAGGAAAAGTCTCAGGCCCACTATGCTCAGGACTTTATTTCTCTCCAACTCCCACTTCTGATTTTCTAGACATCATGCATCCACGTGAATACCTTCTTCCTCTCCTCCTCCCATCTACTTTTTTGGCTTCTTTTTTATGTGTTGTCTTCTTCCATTAGGATGTAAGCTCCTAAAGGGCAGAGACTGTTTGTCTCTTTGTTTATATTTTTATTCTCAATTCTTAGCACAGTGCCTTGCTCAAAAATACTTGTTGACTTGATTATGAGTCTACCATTTCATAGGATCTCTCTCTCTCTTTCTTTTTCTCTTTGTCTCTGTCTCTCTTTGTCTCTGTCTGTCTGTCTCTCTGTCTCTCTCTCTCTCTCACACACACACACACACACACACACACACACATACACACACACACACACACCTCCTAATTCTCTCCTAATTTTCAATTTCAAATTGTCTCTCATACTAGAATCCCAGCAAGATAAAAACAATAGGCAGTTGTGTGTGTCTGGTTTGCGTGCACTTCTACAAAAAGCTTAAAATATGCCAAATAAAATAAAAGGATAAAAGAAATGGAACTTTCCTAAGAAAAACATCTTTGCAAAACTAGCAGAAAAACTGAAGAAATGGATAGATAACAAGGGGAAAAAACCAGTCCTTACTGCAATAAAGAGATAAGCAATCTCCAGAAGGAAAGAATAAATTTGCAAAAACAGCTATCCCCCTAACAGAGAAAATGGAGATAAGGCCCTCCAGAATGGTTTATAAGCATAGAAAAAAGATAGGAAGATTTTTCATCTATTAGATTAGAAATGAGATTACAGAAGGAAAAATTCAAAATTATGAACATGAGACTCAAACTTAAAAGATATAATGGAAAATCTCATCAAAGTAGTAGAGCCCTAAGTCAGGTAGAATAACAACAAGAATAATAAAAGATAACAGCAATGAATTAATAAATAACTAACGAAAAAATTAATGGAAAAATTAGAAGACTTAAAGGAAACAGAGATAATAAGCCTAGACAAGTTACCAAAACTCCTTACATGAGGAAAAGTCATCTTCTTTTTCCTCAAACCAAGGAAAGAAAATGAGAAAAAAAGAAATATAGATTAATATCAAATGAATTTTTATACAAAAAAATCAAATATTGACAGAATACAACAATATTGTAAATAAATTATTCATTGAAAGCACGTTGGACTTATAATAGGAATTCAAAGATGATTTCACATTAAAGAAATTAGGGATGATTCAACTCTAAAATATAATTGTTATAATAAATCATAATAACAAATCAAAAAGGCAGCACCATATAGTACATAGCAGCTTCAAAGTCAGGAAAACTTCAGGTCACACTCTCACACATACTAATAATCATAGGCAAGTCACTGAACTTCTCAGGCAACACATTAAGATTAGAAGTTCATTCAGTCAATCAATAAACATTTATTAAGTATCTATTATATGCTAAATTTAAAAACATTTGCTGATCTTCAATGATAGAATTTTCCTTACCAAAAATATTCTCTATATTAAGGAAATTACAAACCTAAACAACAATAACCCCAAATCGCAAAAGTATAATGATAGATGCAAGAAAACCCTGGAAGAAAATATAGTACTCATTTTTATTAACATTAAAAAAGGTTAAGAACTAAAATACCTTTTTATTAATATGAACAAAAGCATTAATCTAAAACACAGAGTTGGCATTATTTATTAAAAAATCCTAGAAGCTTTCCCAATAAGATCAGAAATAGGACAAGGATGTTTACTTCAATAGGCCAAAGAACACAAAATACTGGGAAGAGCACTTTTAATCAACCAGAATTTCTAGGAATACAATTAACTTTTAGCAATGTACATATAAATACACATGTGTATATGTATAGACGCATACATATGTACTTATGTACAAATATATACATGTAACTATATGTACATACATATATATTATATTTTTAAAAACTTTATATTTATATTTTAAAAACACTATTTAAAAATTTTAAGTGAATGAAAAGTAATATTTCTCATAACTATGAATAACGATTTATTTCTAGTCAGTCACCACAAAGAGAATATTATAAAATTCAAAATAGGAAATTTAAATAAATAAAAACAAAACTCTTGCATAAAGTATCCCTAAATAAAGTGCAGAAGAAAAGATATGTGATCTTGGGGGGAAAAAAATTTTGTATAAAACATTTCAGTTAAAGTCTCTTATTCAAAAATCTGTAGAATTGATACAAATGTATAAGAACAAAAAATATTACCAAAAAGTTAAGTGGTCAAAGGATATGAATGAACTTCTTTTTAAAAAGAAACATAAGCCTTCAAAAATCTTCTTTAAAAGTAGGCAAAATCACTAATAATCAGATAATGGAAATTCAAGCAACCTTGAACTATCACTTCACAACTATCACATGTAAAGATGATAAAAGATGAAAAATGGGCATGCAAAAAAACACAACACTAATTCACCACTGTGGAACTATGAAATGTCCAGTTGTTTTGGAAAACAATTTAGACATACATTAAAAGTTACAATATTTTTCATACCCTTTGACTCAATGAACCCACGATTTCATTTAAATCTCAAGATCTTATTGACAAGATTTCTCTGTGAGAAAAGAAACAATAGCAGCACAATTTGTATTACTCAAAACCCAATGAATGATTGAACAAATTGTGATATAAAAAGTAATGGAATATTACTGTAACATCCAACACCTGGAATATCAAGACTTTAAGGAAGGGGGCAATCTCTATGAAATGTTGCAGAATAAAGAACAAAGCAGAAGAAAAATTGCAATATACATAATTACCAAAGCTACATACATGAAAATAACTATAAATACCAACAAAATTCAGACCAAAAACCAGGGGCAATGTTAAGTACTGATTTATAAAGCATTATATCTCTTCTTCTTTTTTTTTTAACAAAAGGAAAGTTTCATCTATTATATATCCTTTTTTGAATTGCTAATTTATTATTATATATTTTGAATCCTCTTTGATTTTCTGTTAGGCACATAACGATGTTATGTTCTGATTTATTTTCCTTTTCTGTTTCTCTCATTTTATCAGTTTTTTTAATAAATAATTTTTAAAAGACCAAAAAAAAATCCAAAGTAAAAGTTAGTTGAGATGTTAAGTTCATGTTATATTAGTTATAATCATTTTTAATGTTGCTTTATTTAACTATTTTTGAGGATTAATTGTTTTGGGGAAATAATTTGTGAGTATGCCAGAATTTTATCTGTTATATTGAAACTCAATATATCTTTAAAAATAAATCTAAGATGTTTTATTGTTCAGATCCATCCTATCTTCTTCCTTGCTATTGCCCCATGATCTGGGGCAAGCTTTTGTTGTTGTTTGTCCTTCGTTGATTAGAAATGTGATGCTATGACATGCAAGTGAACTGGATTGAAGTGAGGGTGGGCTGTGCAAGATTACCTGCTTACTTTCTCCTTTGAAGCTATCTGGGTCCGGTAGCCAGATATAGATCTAGATAACTAGAGATGCAGAAGGAGATTGTGGTCTTTTTAAGCTAAAGTTGGCAACAGGTCTCAGGTTGACTAGATAGTCATTCAGTGCTTAAAGCTGGAAAAGGGACAGGCTTTTAATACCTTGTGTTAAAGTACTCCAATAACTGTCATCTCCTGAGTTCTCCTGCAGACTATCTGAGGCAGTGAGTACCTTAATGAATAGAACACTAGAACCTGGAGTCAGGAAGACCTGAGTCCAAACTCTATAAGTTCCTAAGCAAGTCACTTGACCTCACTGTGCCTCAGTTTCCTCAACTGTAAAATAGAGATGATAATTATAGAACCTACTTGTTGTTGGGAGGATCAAATAAGATAATAATTGTAAAGTGCTTAGCACAGTGTCTGGCATATAAGAAGCACTATATAAAAGTTAGCTATCATTATCATCATTGTCATCATTATCATCACCACCATCATTATTTGTGCCAGACATCTTAAAACACTGTTTTTATCATCTTATTCACTGCTCAGAAATTTTAAATAGCTATATATTTGCTATTATATTAAACTAAAAATCCTTTGTCCAGCTACCGAAGCTATAACATCCTATCTATCCAAACTTACCTCCCAGCCACAAATCTGGCAGAAAAACCACTCATGTGAAGGAACTGCTGCTTACTACCTGTATGAGTTTGGACAACTCACATCACTACCTGGGTCTCAAACTCTGTATCTGTAAAATGAGGGAGTTGAATTGAATGAAGATTAAAGTCCCTTAAGGTCTCTAAATTCTATCTTTCTGCTCCACTTGTTCTGGTCTGTTTCTTGGAAAAGTTTTCTGTCTGTTTGGCTTTGATCATGTTACTCCTCAGGTCTAAAACATCCTCCACTTTCCCTTCCAAGCTTTAAATCTCATCCTGATACAAGGATTTCCCTAATGCCTGCCAATCTGCATGTGTCTTTTTTGTGAACTTAATCTGTTCCATCTAATTTAGCATTTGATTACATATTTGTAATAGTTGCTTCAAATTCATTAAATGAATTGTATGTGTCCATTTCTTTTCTACTGTATTATAATGAAAATGTTTTCTTGTATTCTAACACATATGTTAGGGATTCCATAAATGTGGGCTGAAACATTGCTTGAAGGTCAATCTGACCAGAAAGCTCTTAAGAAAGATCATTAAAATGTTCCTATAATTGGTCTAGGTAACCCAAAGGATCTTACTGCAACCAACTTTGTTACATTTGTGCCAGTAACAAACTTATTTTGTGATATACATTTTTTTGGAGAGCCTTAGAACTAGATGAGTCTTTGTCACAGAACCCTCTGAATCTGGGGTTTGTAACCTTTTGGGGGTGTCACCGATCCCTTTGCCACTCTTGTGAAGTCTCTGATCTCCTTCTAAGAATATTTTTTAAATAATTGAAGGAAATATTAACTTTCAGTGAGAAGTCAATGAAAATAAAGATGTATTCAAAAAATCACTATGTAAGCATTTTTAATATTAGTTGTTGATATTGAAAAGGCAAAGCAATAGTGTTTTTTTACACAGAAGGGAAAATTGTAGCCTATTCTTTTAAAAATTAAAAACTAAAGTAAGCTTTATTTCACATATAGATGTTTTTCAACTTGTCCATTTGTGTTACCTTTCACAACATAATTAATTGAATTTTTTTTCCCTAAAAAAATAAAGATGTGACTTTTTTTCTCCATCCTAGTTCATGACTTCCTGAAAACTGTCCACAGGTCCCAAATTAAGAACTATTCTTCTAAATCAACATTTCTGTGTCCAGATACATATTCACATGTTCTAATTTTTTTTTATTCCAAATGCTCATAGTTCTATCACTTGGTTATTAATAGGCTAAAGAATTTGCCAAATAGCATCCAGACTCAATCATAATATTAATTCACATCAAGTATAAAGAGGGTCTAAGGAGATTACTCAACTTTCTTAAGAAAGTTATGCAACTGATAGAAGGAGTCAGTGGGAAATTTAATTATTCTCCAGGAAAAAAAACAACAGACTACTTCTTACAGGCTGTCTCTTCTGAAGGAGCCAACCATGACACATAGCAACCTTCTATGAAGTTGCGAACATAGTGTTAAATTACTTTGAGATCCTTGGATGAAAGGAAAATATTCTCAGGACTATTATTATTGTCATAAATAATAATGCTTTATATTTTATCAAAGGAGCTCAAAGTAGTTTGCAAACACTAACTCATTAATCCTCACCAAATCCTGTGAAGTAGGTAGAAAGGAGATGTTATTATTTCCATAAATATTGGTGAGGAAACTGAGGCACATTCAGTTGACTTACCCAAGGTCACACAGAAGAGTTAGCCAGGAATCTGGAAATAGAACCTAGGTCTCTTGATGCCTATTTGCCTACTAAATCCCATTGCTTTTCATGGTATGTAAAAGATATTATGAAAATAAACCACAGAGAAATTTTTTAAAAATCCAAGCACCTCAGTGGTAAGTCATGTAATAAAAGAGTAGACGTGGGAAAGATATCTTACCGGTTATGCATGTGGTCAGAACATTTTAATAAATGCAACATTTTTATCAAAACTTTCCAAAAGGAACTAGTGACTCTTAAAGGAATTTGATATTTAATCATTGCTGTTCTAATGGTTTAAAACAAAGAGGTATAATCCTCCAAGTTTAAAACAGAAACTAGTCGAACAAGTTCCATACTTCATTTTTGAACTTTATTTCCTTATTTTTCAATGATCAAAAGAACATTTTTAAACTTTTGTCCATGTGATGCTTTAGTCACGTGGCTGAGAAAAATACTGCTCTCCAAATAACTAATCTTTGGTCAAAATTAAGTAAACTTTTACCCTTAATGTGGTTTAAACAATTCACAAAGGGCCATAGATACAGAACTAAAGAAGCCTTAGTTGGGAGGGAAATAAAGAAGCCTTAGAGATTACCTGAGACCAATGGACTGGCCCACGGTCAAACAGGTAGAAAGCAGGAGAGCAGAAATTTGAATGCAGCTCCTCTGGAAACAAACTAGATGACACCATGGATGCACATTTCCTAAGTGCTAACATACCTGCTGAGAATAGGGCCCTGATTTGGGGTGACTGATTTAAAGGACAACTCCATTTTAACAATGTTACATCCATATCATGTGCTTCTTTGCAAGTATATTGATTGCCCTCAGCCTTGTTGGACACCAGCAAGAGTTTGGAAACATACTTCAGTAAAAACTATTTCAATAAAAAGAATTCTCTTATGTAGAAATTTTTTACATTAAAATTCCTTTAAAAATATTTTATTTTGAATATATGGAATAAAACAAATATTTCCAGAAATATAATATAATAAAATATAATTGTACATAAAATTGTGAATTTAATGAACACCAATTCCACTTATAAAGTATAATAGAAAAAGAAGTTATATGAAATTTCAAATACCTAATATGTGCAATTTGCTTTTAAGTATATAATAAATTCAACATGATATTTGTAATTGTTCTGCTTTTCTGTTTTCTTCTAAGTTTCTATTAGTTCTAGGCATTAAAAAATGTTTCAATGATCTCCATTTTTTCTTTTTTTTGTGTAGCAAATCTATCATTAGTTCCTTTTTTTTTCCTCTCCAAAAGCCTCTTCTCCTCCTTCTCCACTGAATTTAATACCCAACAACAAAAACTAAAATCATAACTTTTGTAAATGTAGAATTTCTATTTACTGATTTTAATCTAAAAATCTAAAGTCTATAACTTTAGAGCCAGAATTCTTAACCTTGCTTGTGTCATGGACACAAGGGTTGGGTAAAGCCTCTTCTCAGAATAATGTTTGAGATCTATATTCAAAACCAAAGAAAATACTAAATTTCAGTTAAAGATTAGAGAAGCTAAAAATGTAATGTTTTTCCATGTGGGTTCACAGACTCACTGAAACTTATCCATAAATCTGTGAATACCTGAAACCTGTTTAAAGGAGAGGAATATATTGTTTTCTCCTATGTTGTTGCTCCTAGAGCTTCTCTCTAGCTATATAGAACAGTACTATTTATCAGCTTTAAAGTTTCCCCTAAGGTGCCAGATCCAAATTTTCTCATTATATATCTCAGTACAATTAATTACCTCAGTATTTATATAGCATGTCTTCTCAAAAGTCCAACCCCAATGCTTCATCCTGATACAGAAATGACTTTGGATTCTAAAGGCTAAACTAGTGGAGCACAAGGGCTCGTGAGTTCTATCAAACCAGAAGGATTTTGAGCAGAATCCTGGAACAAATTGTGTTTGCTTTGCTTTTCTGAGTACCACTCTGGCTAAGTATAAGGAGGCTCCTCATAAGCAAGTTGATCATTTGTCATGGGCAATTGCAGCTCACAAACCAAACCAAGAAAAAAAATTTCAAAATGGCCTGCAGTCTTATTCAGAGGGTCCCATCAGCTTATAAAATGGTGGTGATCAACTGGTAAAAAAGGGGGTTAAGCTAACTAAGTGAAATCATTGTACATGGCAACATCAAGATTATACAATGATCAATTCTAATGGGCCTGGCTCTCATCAACAATGAGATGATTCAGGCCAGTCCCAATAGTCTTGTAATGAAGAGAGCCATCTATACCCAGAGGGAGGACTGTGGGAACTTGAGTGTGGATCACAACAACCGAGAGTAGATCACAACTCCTTTTGTTGGTGGTCTTGCATTTTGTTTTCTTTCTCAGTTTTCTTCCTTTTTGATCTGATTTTTCTTGTGCAGCACGATAATTGTGGAAATATCTATAGAGGAAATTGCAAATGTTTAACATATATTGGATTACTTGCCTTCTAGGGAAGGAGGTTGGGGAAAGGGAGGGAACTATTTGGAAGACAAGATTTTGCAAGGATAAATGTTGAAAATTATCTATGTATATGTTTTGAAAATAAAAAGCTTTAGTAATAAAAAATTTTTTAAAAGAAAAATTTAAGCAAGATTATATGATGATCAACTATGATAGATTTGCTCTTCTTGACAAGGCAGTGAATCCAGACAATTCCAATAGTCTTGGAATGGAAAATGCCATCCGCATACAAACAGAGATTTATGGAGACAATGTGAATCTAAATATAGTATTTTCACTTTTTGTTTACTTTTTCTTTCTCATGATTTTTTCCCCTTTTGGTTTGATTTTTCTTACATAACTTGACAAATATGGAAAAATGTTTAAATAATTGTACATGTTTAATCTATATCACATTGCTTGCTGTCCTGAGGAGGAGGAGGTAAGGGGGAGAGGGAGAAAAATTTAGAATACAAAATCTTACAAAAATTAATATTGAAAACTGTCTTTACACATATTTGAAAAAACAAGATACTATTGAGAGGGGAAAAAGGGAGACTTTGGCTCAGACAGCTAAGATGCTGTAATCTCTCCCTTTCCTCTTCATTATGAGCCTCTTAAGTCTGAACCCACGCACACTCTCTGATAGGAAAGGCTCAGTCCTGAGGGACTCTTTTTCTTAAATTCTTTTAATCTTTACATTTCGAACCCAATGCCCTATGGAGCTACCTTAAATTACTTCATGTTTATAGTTTTTCAAAAATAGGTAGTGAGGCAAGTACTCCATATAGATAAAAATCAGGCATGGGACAGGTATTTATTTTTTTATAAATAAAACATAAATGCTGTCAAAGGTACAACATAATCCAGGTTTTTCTGACTCTGAGGATCTCCTTCCATTATGTCCAAGTCACATATGCTCATATAAGAAGGTCAAAGTCTTGATTTGTTAATAGAATAGTATGAGAAAAAGTGTGTGTATACATATATATATATATATATTCATATAATTCAACTCCTTCACTCTAACTCCTAAATTCTTCTTTAAATAATACAGAAATGTAAAACTTTATCTCTCAGAAATATGAAAGAATATAATCAGGAGTGAAAAGATTTGACCCTCCCCGAATGTATAGTGTTTTCAATAGAATGAAGAATTTAAGACCTTGAAAGACCTGTGTTCAGATGTTGTCTGACTAGCTATGTGACCATGGGTTTAAGCTCTCTAAGCCTCAGATTTCAAATTTATAAAATGACTTGCTTAATTAGATGAGCTCTAAAATTCTTTTCAGATTTCAATCTAAGATCTTATGAATTACATTAATTAAAACCCATAGAATTTTCTAACATGGTTAGTTAGCTGATATTCAGAGGAGGGAAAGAAGATTCTAAACAATCTTTTTTATTTTCCTCCTACTCAATGTGTACTTATTCAAGGTCTTTTTGTAGTGCAAATTATCCACAGTGCCTATGGGCCTCAAAAAGCTATTCCAATAAAACAGAATGAAATTTTGCATCAGATGAAGAAGTCCTATTGGTCCAGATGGATTCTATACAGGATTAAGGGCCCAAACTCCTAAACTCTAAGTGTCACTGATCTCGGAAGATAACCACCAGTAAGTGACTGAACTCAGCTCCCCTTCTGTTGTGCTTTCCTGAGGAAGGAGGGAGAAAAGGAGGAAAGTTACCCAATGGCATCTGATAAAAGAACAAAACCTTTTAGGGGTGGGGAGGTAGAGAGGATGGAGAAGCTAACTTTCCAATGGTCATAAGAGTTGTAGGCTAGTGGCTACAAAAAAAGGATAATTATAATGCCATCAGATATTCCACTGCTTTTAGCAGCTTTCTGTGACCCTCCTACTGTATGACTTCCATCAGAACTCCTCTCCACCTACGAAAATAAACTGAAATCTATAAAAAGGAACTGACAGAACCCACTGCTTAACACACTCAAATATAAAACCCTGACGGCAAGCCCTCAGCTCTGAAAATAAAATTCTAGTCACCCCTGGGCTTATCTGTGCTAATTCCTAGTCTTTGCTGATAAAAAGTAACCTATCAGGATTTAAACATTTCTTCAAACCTAGCAACCTGTAGAACAACTTCTTAATGTGCCTATCAATCACTTGGCGATAAGAGGAGTTTGTATTCATAATAGCTAGTTGTAAAAATAAATACAAGTTACTATAACTGATTCCATCCACAATGGGATCTTAGAGGTCAGAGCAGAAACCATCAAACAAGGCCTATGAATAGGTTGTAGGATTTTTTGATTAACAAATGTTTCACTTGTCATAGGTTGTTAAGAGCTTCTTAAAGCAGTAAAACAAATTCAGAATGTATGTATTTGCATTGGAAAGTGTGCATATATACACTCAAATTCAGAGAAAGAAGAGCCTGGGTGTCTTGTAAACATGAAGAGCTTCGCTTTCAGAAGGCATTTCTCATTGATATATTCAGACTGGGCAGATAGGAGTGTCAGCAAAGCCCAGAAATAGACCATTTGTTTTATATATATGTGTGTGTGTGTGTATATATATATATATACAGAGAGAGAGACAGACAGACAGACAGAGACAGAGAGAGAGAGACAGAGACAGAGACAGAGAGAGAGACAGAGACAGAGACAGAGAGACAGAGAGAGACAGAGACAGAGACAGAGAGACAGAGACAGAGAGAGACAGAGACAGAGACAGAGAGAGAGACAGAGAGAGAGAGGAGAGAGAGAGACAGAGACAGAGACAGAGACAGAGAGACAGAAAGAGAGACAGAGACAGAGAGAGAGAGAGAGAGAGAGAGAGAGAGAGAGAGAGAGAGAAAAAAAAGAGAGAGAGAGAGAAAAGAGAGAGAGAGACAGAGACAGAGACAGAGACAGAGAGAGAGAGGGACTGTGGTCCAATATCACCCTTACAAACCAACCACAATATTAAAACTGACAGATTCCACCTGTTTTCCTAACATAATTTTGCTCTTCAAGTGAAAAATAGGGAAGAAAAGAACTTTAAAAAAGACATTTGCATCAAGACTGTGCCAGCTCTGAATGTTCTATATGGGCTACAGAGGCCTAATAGCTGTTGATTCCTTCCTATCCTATTCAGTTTTTAAAAACAGAAGTCACAATTTAAAGAAAACCTACATTTAGAAGTACGTTAGTCTTGGTTTCTGACTACAATTATTACACACAGAAGCTTTTGTTTACCACCAAGAGGGAGGGCAGAGGCAGTAAATACAAATGCAAAATATAATTAGCACAGTTAAGCTGTAAGTTGTGGGGAGGATGCAGTGTTACACGTTGCTGGCAGAAGGACAACTTTCATTCCATGCATATGGGAATTCACGTGAGAAAAGATTGATGATGGCTCAGAGGAAGGCCATTTCCCCCATTAGACACACAGCTTGCCTCTTGATCTCCACATTGCTATGTGTAGGATGGCCCTGAAATCCCAGGCTTATAACAGCAGCTTGATTAAGCAAATTGCTTATCCCAGGGCCCTCATCACTTAACCTGGAGGAATGGAAATTATTTCTCTCATTTTTGTGCTGGAGTCTAGTCTCCTAGGGGAGCATTCATTAAGCACCTATTTGTGCATAGTATAGTTCAGAAAGATCTAGACAGACAGAGAACTTTCCAGGGGGGAGGAGAAAAGAGAGGAGAGTGTTTGCAACCTGTTATCTCAATGATTTAAACTTAGATGCTCAAGATAAACTTGGTAGCAACCAGACCCTCAGAAATATAGAGCTCTGAGAAATACTTCAACCTATATTTTCAAAGGAAGCAGACTGACACAAAATGACTAATAGAAGCCTAGAAATCATATCATAAATGTCATCAAACAATCAAGTATTTCTGGATGAACTAGGTTTTGACTGTCACTTTTCCTCTTACTTTTTCATTACCTACTCCTTATGGAGGGATTCATTTTCAAAAGAATTTGCTTGAACTTCCCCCTCAAAACCCGATTTGCACATGCACCTGCAATTGAATGTTCAGTCTGTAATAGTCACAGGTGCTACCCTTTGTATGCAAAAGAGTTCAAGTTAATAAGTCAGCCCATGGCAACCAGCTGTGTTTCTGAGCACAGGTGATTTGCTAGGCCAGGTCTCCACTATGGAAACAAGTCAGATAATTGAGGCAATTATCCACATTATTCATTCCCCAAATATACGTGGAATACGTTCTACTCATATACATATTGTATTTTTTTAAAAGTTCAGGACCTGAACAATTCATACCCTAGAATTCCTTAGGCTTCTATTTAATTTGGTAACAATGCATTCAGAATATGCAAAATATTCCTCTGTTTTTAGGGACATGATTTGCACAGTGAAGTTCCTTCACAATAATGGATATGTTACAACATAACACATTTACAAGTGGTCAAGTTTCTATAGTATCTTTAATGATAGGTGGTATTTATATTTTACATAATTAATTCATTTTAATAAATTTTTACTGAGAACTTATTATGCACAGGGCATTGTACTAGGTAGTGAGAATACCACCAAACAAAATTAGGACACACTTCCTGCCTTCAGGCCATTCACTCTACACTGGGAGAATCCACATGTTTGCCAGGAAGTAATTTCAAGGGAGGAACATCTTGTAGAAGATGGCAGGATAGAAGTAAGGGATGAGAGAAAGTATTCTTCAAATGGGAAATCCAGGAATGAAACATCGTCTATGAGAGAAAGCTGCTAGATCAGTTTGACTAGGAGTCTGAGTGGAGCAGTGTAAAATAAAATGAGACAGGAAAGGTAGAGAGAAGCCAAATTGTAGAGAATTTTAAAGCCCAGCTGAGTAGTTTACATTTTATCCTGTAGACAATAGAGACCCATTCAAGATTTCTGAGTAGCAGGTAGCAAAGTTAGATCTGTATTTTAGGAATATTGATTTGACAGGTAAATTGGAAAAAGAGAAAACTGGAGGCAGGAGATGGATGAGGAGGCTACTACCATAGAACAAATGAGAGGCAATAGATTATTTGGTTCTCATAACAACCTCTTTCATCCCCATTTCATAGATGAGGAAACAAGCTAGGCAACGTGGAGTTGCTCATTGTCACACAGGTAGTATGTGACAGATGAAAATAAAGATATGGTAGCTCCTGACTCTAGATTAGCACTCTATTCACTACAGCACTCTCCCCTCTTCTTGAGTGTGCATTATTTATCAATTTTCTCATTTTCAAGCAGGTAATAAAAAAAAAAGGTTTATTGATCATCTAGAACAAGATTAGGAACCTTTTCACATCCTGACAGCTAGACAACAACTGTTGGATGACTCTGCCAATTTCAAAATTGAATTAAAGTTTTTCAGTGGTGGGAAAACATGAAAACAAAATCTATTTGTACCTCAGATCATGAAACATAGATTCAGCACAGTCATCAGGAAGGAAAGCCTACATAAAATTAGAGAAGACTCTAAAGCACAGACTGTACAGTTCCAGGGAACAAGCAAGGATATATTTTAGACTTTACAGCTGGAACTTACTCGCTAAATAATCATTAGCCTCCTAATTGAGCTCTCTGCCTCAAGTACTCTCCTCACTCCAATTCACCCTCCATACAGGCAGCAGAGTTATTTTCCTGGAGCAGAGATCAGACACTTCCCTACTCAATTAATTCTAGTGGACTTCCTATTACCTCTAAGGTCCAATATATACTTCTGTTTTTGGCATTACAACCTGATTCCACCCTTTCTAGCATTATTATATAATCACACTCCATCATCTACTTTACAATCTAGACAATTATTCGTCATATATACCACTCTACCTCCTATATATAGATACATGTATATAGTTATATCTATACACACACATATATACACACAAATGCACACACACACATATATATCTCTTTGCATTTGCTGTCCCTCAAGCTTGAAATACATTCCTTCTTCATCTTCTCTTATTAGAATCCCTAATTTCCTTAAAAATAGCTCATGTCAATTTCTATATGAAACCTTTCCATATTCTCCCATCTTCTAAGACCTCTCCATACCCTGGAATTATCTTGTATTTATTTTTTATATATGCTATGTATACTCATTTATGAGCAAATTCCCATATATCATTTTAAATTCTATATGCTTTCAGTTCAACATAAGTTCCTTGAAGTCATTTTCACCCACAATGTCTTAGCATAATTCCTTGCAGAATTACTTTATAAATCTTTATTAGATTCAATTGGATTAGACAATTTACTCTAATGCTAGCTAATGAAATGGCAGTTGCACCCCATGGATCATGCTCCTAGAGCTGCCCCAGCAGCACCTCGCTCCTGCCCAGAAATTCAAGAGCATGCACTATATAGCTGCAACCCAATTACATTAAGGAAGGAGATAACATTTTTGCTTTTGTTTTTTAACCTGGGATGATCTAGGAAGGAATTACAAAGGATATATCATATGACTTAAATATCTTGAAGGAAGATGACTAGTTTGAAAGACAAAAGTAAGGAGGAAATAAATTAAATCATGGGGAAATTTCATGGAAAACACAGATGGCATGTCAAGTTTGAGAACAGCTGTAAACTAACTGGACTAGAACATGGATTACATGAAGAAAACTCATAGTTGGGGCCATACTTTGGAAAGATTTAAATTCCAAGATAAAGAGTTTGTAGGTTATCCTGGAGATAATCCATAACTGCAGAAGGTTTTTGAGCAAAGGAATGACATGTTCAGATCTGGGCCTCAGGAAGACTATTTTGACAGCTATTTGAAAGATATATTAGAGAAGTAAAAAAAATTAAAAATTAAAAAAAAACCCATTAAGAAGCCATAACAATAGTCTAAGCAAGAGGTGGTCAGATTCTAAACATGATGTCATTTTGATTAGAGAGAAAGGAGAATATGCAAGAGAGACTGCCAAGATGAAACTGATAACACTTAACAACTGATTACATATGGGGAGCATGAAAGAGAAAAGTCACAGATAATTCCTGGGTTTCAAACTTGGATGGCTTAGAGAATGAATATACTATCAACAAAAATGGAGATATTGGAAAAGAAGAATATTTGGAGGAAGATAATAATGATGATATTTATATAGTGTTTAGGTTTGCAAAGTGCTTTACACATGCTATCTTGTTTGACTGCAATAGTTCGGGGAGATAATTGTTATTATCATCCCCATTTTATAGAAGTAAACTAAGATTAAAAGCAGTTGTTACTTGCCCAGGATAAAATACTTAATAAGGTTCTGTAGCAAGATTTGAATTTAGGTATTATTAACTTCAAGTCCAGGCTCTATATACTGTACTACCTAGCGAATTCTAAAATGGAAGATGAAGGAAGATAAAGTATTTAGTTCAGTTTAACATACTGGTAAGTGTGTCACAATCCCACTTTCTATTTGAAGATGTCATGGTATTAATTTTACTTTACAGAGTTTTTCATTTCCATTCAAAAATATTAGTCAAGTATATAGTATACACAAAGCCTAGACTTATAAATCAGGTCCAAATTGCTTTCAGAAAATTGGTTATTTTTCCTATAAGAATGAAAGATCTGATTTTCAATACAAACATTGTACTGGTGTTGTGCTATAACATCCAGACTTGGAATATTACTGCTTTGTAAGAGCTAAAGATTAACATCCTTTAAAATTGAAGAAGAAATGCCTGCTGGGTGGGAGCAGGTTGTAATGTACACCTAAGGAACCCAGAAGAATTTGAATAAAGGATTCCATCAAGGAATGGCTGAAAAGAAAGGGATGATGTCTAGATGGAGAGATGATAGGTAGACAGTCATAGTGGTCCAATGGCACCCTCTCAATGTCAGGAAAAATTGAAGAATGCTTCTAGCATATTCAGTGGAGTCTTTTATTGATTACTCTGAAGGACATGGATGAAAATACCATTTAAAAAACAAAAATACAAAACAGGCATTAATCAACTGCTATCTACATTGCTGGGAGGAACTCCCAAATCAATGAAGTAATACATTTTTTGAGTTTTGTAGACCTTAAGAATAAAAAAACAAAAATATAGAGATTGTACTAGAAGAAATTCTACATGTTTGCAGATAACTATAATATAAATTATAAATACAAAGATCCAAACAAATGCTATGACTGACCTGAGGGAGACGTTACTTTCATTTATGTGGGCCAGAAAGGAAAGCATCAATATAGAAGTGAGCATCTTGAGTTTGATCTTTTTTTTTTTAATTTTTTAATTTCTCAGATTAAACTGTTCCTCCCACTATACTCCTATACTCCTCCCATTTGAGCAGATTTTAATAATAAACAAATGCAAAAATAAAATCCTCAGTAAAGAGTCATGAAGTCTGACAAAATTATTGGTCATGTCTTTAAATTCATCACCTCTCTGACAGGATGAGTAGTATGTTTCATCTTCATTCTTTTAGACTCACAGTTTTTCATTGTGTTGATCAAAATGCTAATCTTTCAAAACTTTTTCTCTTTAATGTTGATTCTATAAATTGCTGTAGTTCTATTCCCTTTGCATCAGTTCATAGAGGTCTTCCAAGATTCTTCTAAAACTGTCCATTCCATCATTTCTCATTATATAATAGTACTCTATTATATTCATAAACTGCAGCTTATTTAGTCATTCCTATATAAGATATCCCTTATTGTGCAGTTTGGGGCTACTGCAAAAAGAGCTGCACATATAGCTCCTTTACCTTTTTTTTTTTTTTTTTTTTTTAATTAATTTCTTTATAAGTTTGGACTTGATAATGATATTGCTGAATCAAAGCATATGCACATTTCTATAACTTTGAGGGCATAATTCCAAATTGCTTTCCAAAATGGTCGAACTGCTTTACAATTATACCACAAATGCACTGAGTTAATGTATCCCATAATCCCTTCAAAATGTATTATTTTCTTCTTTTATTTGTTAAATTATTATTTTTTCATTATTTTATCACATTTGCCAGTCCAGTAGGTATGAGGTAGAACATCTGAGTTTGACCTTGAAAGAAGAGAAAGGTCCAAACAGAACAGAAAGTATTTCAATATGTAGAGCTAGAAGGAAGAGAGCACTGGCTTCAGTTACAAAGAAATGGCTTGCCAAGCTACAAAATTTTTAAAAAACAAAATCAAGCACGAGTGATCCAGTTTGGCTGAAACATAGTGTGTGTGAAGAACACTGTAGCTGTTCATATGATTACTAGTTTGTATATTTAACATTAGCCAATTTGGAGTATAGAAGACTTTGGGGTACAGATTTTCTAGCTCATACAAACTGTCTTTGCTTAACTGGTACTGCACGTAGTCAGAAGGATGCGATTGATGCATTTAAAGAATCCATCTGATATTGATAATACAAAAATATCTCAGGGATGGTACAAATCTCAAAGCATTTTCATGTATTTATCCTCACTCCCCCTTTGTGCAGCATACTATAAATCAATCTACAATATAGTTTATATCTGAAATTTTAGGAGAAAGGGGACCATATAAATCACTAGATTATTATTATTATCATTTTAATTCTTGGATTAGCATCGTATTAGCCAATTAGGTATCTATTGACAAGATGGGAATCTGGAACAAATTACTTCTCCTCTTAGTTTCCTCAATTATAAAATGAAAAGCTTGGGCTGACTGACTTAGAAGGCTTCTTTCAGATCCTAATCTAGGATCTGGTGATCGCCTGGTTATATAAGAAGTATCCTGAAATAGAATCTTCTGAATTGACACTAAGGTAAAGGCAGATTCCTAGCCTAGGTTTTGCAACACCTCAGGGTGTTTTTAATGAGCTCAAAGAGTTGTGGCAAGATAATGATCTCCAGAACTGATTCTGCCCTTCCCCAGCCTCCAGGCAGGACTCCATTCCAACATCTGGGCACTGATTACTTCAGATGCCACCTCTCAAGGGATTAAGAAGGATTCTCCTCCATAGACTTGGACTTTAGGATTATGGTTTAGTTCCACTCCCTTGTTATATATGTACTTCTAGAAAATCATCAAAATATCACATCTTTTTACAATGTTTACAATGTAAAATCGAAAAGTATATGGGGATAATATGAGATGGAAAACACAGATTATACAGAAGCCTCATACCTCTCTAATGTGAATCCTTTCTCAAAAATTGGTAGGCGGTGGACCAAGCAAAAACCAAACATCACAAAGTAGTTAAAAACAAATCAGGAAGAAATTCTGTTCATAGTATAGCCACTACTGTATCAGAACTAAGATCAGAATTTATAATGAACAAAAAGAAATGAGAAAAAGATAGGGCATGCAGTTAAGAAGATTTAATTCTGATTTATTAAAACCATTGAAAACCAAAAGTAAGAAAAAGACAATAAAATTAGGTTGACATTAACTATAATAACTTCATATGGAAACTAAACAAATGTAAATTTTGGTTTTTTTGAACATGACAAACAACAAAGTGGACATTCTCACATACATAATGAATAAAAAATAAAATTGTGAATAAAACTGTAAATATTGGATAAAACTTGCTTTTTTAAACATTATATCATAAAGTCTCGTTCCTATTTTTTTCCTTCTTTAAAAATAGCATTTGTTACATGGAATAGTTCTTTGGAAAGGGACAAAAGGGAGAGATATTAGGAAAAAATTTGGAGAGGTAACAAACAGAAGATATCCATAAAAATTTAGCAAATAAATGAGTGAATGAATAAATAAGTAGCCTATGTAATAAATTAAACATGTACATTTTAAAGGTGTCCTCTATCTGTCAGATTTTTTCTGGCCATCTTTTAGTTCTCTTCTCTCCTCTCCTCCCCTCTTCCCCGCCCCTCTTTCTCTGTTTCTGTATTTTAAGTTGTGTGACAGGAGGAAGGGGAATCTACAATCTGGACTCATATAAAGCAATGTAAATTAACTTTGTCATGAACAGTACTCTCATAAAGCAAAAAGAAGTAATGAATAAAACCAAAGAAAATATTAAAAAAAAAAAAAAAAACTACAGAAATCTTGGCAACATAGCTAACTAAACAAAGTCATCCCAAGAATATTTAGGAATGAAAAAGGAGAAAGGAATAACAGCAGAAGAAAAATGAAAAAGACTTACGAAATTTACAACAAACATTTTTCTTTTATCTGGGATGGTGAAACCATTACACTTGTACTCCTAACTTCACAAGCCCTGAGGTCCTCACAGAGGAATTAAGAAATGGCACTAAAGCACAGAGATAGAAAAAGTAGCTGGATTGAATCAAGAATACATAGAGGAGGTTCAAATATACAGAGAGGAGATCAAGCTAGAGGCAATAAAAGTGTGAGGACATGGTGGAGGGGGTACTAATTTATAAGGTGTCAAAAGTAGAGGAAGATAATAAAGGTCAGAAAAATAATCTATCTTTCTGAATTTTTTAAAGACACCAACACCTATAAACTGTACTCTCTTATCTATACAAAATCTTTATGAGAATCCTCTATATGTGAATTGCATGGAGGATATCCTCAGTGTAAATGGTTATAAGAAATAACCAGGTTTTTCGCCAACAATATGGAATACATCTTTACCATTTTACAATCGTACCAATACTAATATATATTCTATTATATTCTCTCTCTAAATATATATATATATATATATTCTAAATGGAAATATAGAATATAAGAATGAATAATTTCATTGTGTTTATCAATCCCAAGTACATTGAATTTGGTAGAACAAAATGTTGCCTTGGGCTCTTTTACAAGTTACTTCTCACCCACTTATCAAGATCATTGGAGATTCTTTAAAAGATGCAGTAACAATAGAAATAACTGTTTGATGACCCTCTGATAATAAGCATCTTGGAAGTCACAAAGTAGAATAGTGTACACTGGCTCAAAGTATTCACCACTGTAATGCAAGGAGCTTTAGCACAGAGTCCAGCGAGGAGGGATTTTCTCTGGTTGGAGAGATTCTCCAAATGTTCCCGTTTTCAAGTGATATTGTGTTGGTTACATCAGATCTCAGGACATCGAGGAGCCCCTTTGCAGAGACCTGTAATCCCTCAAAGGAGTTTGGACTGTCCATCTACATAGGAAAGATTAAAGAGTTGAATATGTCAGTTACCACATTTCAAGACCCATTTAAATGGCCACCCTAGAGAGATTATCTAGTAGGCCATATGGACAATGAACTAGACACAGAAAAAAGGAGGAGGCCAGGTTAGATTGCTTTGGGGAAATTGCAAAGCCCTTTTACCGACCCTTGGCTTGCCATAAATGAGGAAAATAGGATTGGCCAAAAGAGGTCCAGGCCTTTGAGCACATGTACCTACATGGATACTTGAGGTTTTGAGGGGGAATGTACAGTGGAGAGTCCCCTACTTCAGGGTACTTTCACTAACTGTGACCATTTCTTGTTTGCTTCCTGAATAAGGATGAAAGCCTTTTAATGGGCTGCAGAGTTTGAACTGAATATGCATAGAGAAGGCTCCAAGGGAGAAGGCTGTCTCCTTCCTGTTGGCAGTGAGGTGTAAAGATGATTCTCAGAGCTCTGGTGGACTATTGGGCTGGAGGAAAGAGGAGGGGACATCCTACCTATCCTTCACCTTCCTGAGACTGTCCCTGAGTAAATGGCAAGTCTGTGTCTTGGATGGGGGGCCCCCCTTGTTTATGTCATCTTTCCTTTGATACTGTGCCTTGTCAGAAGAGCCACAGGAGATCTATTGTCTGAGCCCAGGAAGAAGCCAGATCTGAGGAGCAGTGTGAATGACCCAGCAATGGACAGAACAGACTTACTGGGTCCTGCAATCAAAGGAGCAACTTGCCATCAGCTTCCCATTCCTGGAAGTGAGCTCAGTGGTGGAAATGTTGGTAACATTCACTTTTTATGTTAGTATTCACTCTTCCCAAGGATCAAGGTCTATGTTCTGCTGGGGGGTGGGGAAAAGAGATGTATTTGTACATCTGTTCTCCTCTGATCTTTCTAGGTCTTTTAGATAAATATCTCTTTGTAAAAGCTAATTGATGTTAATTGATGAAATGATTTTGAAGAGTAACCAACTACTAAGTTGAAAATAGGGTGTTAATCACTAGAATCAATTATTCTGAAGAGCTATTAACATACAGGCAAATGTTATTTGAGAGAACACATTGGAATGAAGACTTAAACTGACAATATTAAAGAAAAACACATTCAAGAGTCCCCTTTGATATCTAAGGGGAAGATCTAGGGACCCAATATACCAGTGTGCTTATGGGTGGGGAGAATAACTCCAAAATCCCAAAACACCAGTGGCTCCTCTTTTCAACACCAATATTTTACTAGCATTGCTGTATGGCAGGAAAAACTGAATGCCCCCGCCTCTGAAGAACCAGAGATGGGCATCACACCAAGGGAGTGAAAAGGGAAAATGGAAGGCCTCCAACATGTTGGGCAGATTCCTGTGGTGAACTTGTGAGAGGGTAGATGTCTATAAGAATTGCATAGGTTAGGTAGACATAGGATGGTTGTGGTCCGCATTATTAGAGTGTACACCTGAGTTTATAATTTGAGGATGAATGAGATTTTAGGGTACGAGCTTTAGCCAAACTATAGGTCCTCAAATTAGTCACAAAATCTGCTTGACACAACTTAACATGTAAATTGGATCCTTTTAATTCCAAATTGTTTAATTCCCAAGCAATTTGACTATATGTTAGTCTTGGTCCTAAGAAAAGCAAATCCTTCATGGTCACGTTCCAAATATATTCCCTTAATCCAAATCAAAATTATACATTTTTGCATATATCTGGTACCAAGCCCCTGGAGTCTTCTACTGGTACCTTTTCAAATCTTTTCCCCAAGACTTCCCTCCCTTGGTCACTTCCATTTAAGGGATCTTTTCTCACTTCAACGGTAAGCCAGTCTTTTCTCTCTGTGCTTGCAGTAGTTGTTATCAACTACTACACTTACAAATTCTAAATACAATTCAGTGCACCTTTCTTTCCCTAAACTCTTTTTCCCACCTTCTCCAGTACTGTCCCCATATATGTCTAGGGTTCCTTCACCTATCTTTGTGTTCTCTTTCCACCCTGTTCATCCTGGATCATCATTAAACTACCATTCACTATATTTCGTCAGCCTGCTTACAACTCAGCATAACCATAACTAAAAATTATTCTGCCTGAATTGGTGCACGACTGGTGGGAGCTATGACTTGGTCCAGCCATTCTAGAAAACAATTTGGAATGGTGGTCCTCCTTGCCCTCTCCCCCCAAAAAATCAATTAAACTGTACATACTTCTGACTCCATAATACCATTCCTACATATATACTCCCCCTAACAGATCAAAGGAAAAAAGGAAAGGACCGTATGTGCAGATATATTTAAAGCAGCTCTTTTTGTTGTAGCAAAGAACTAAAAACTTAAGGAGATCCCTAACAATTGAGAGTGGCTGAACAGGTTTAAATGAGCTACCCACCCTTCCCCTGACTGCAGTTCAGCTATCACCCAATCTCTAGCTTGGAAGTTCCATTGTTATGTAACTGCCCTCCAAGGTAGTATCTATTTCCTACCGTAGTTGCAAGCCTCTCCCATAGTTATCATCTATTTCCTAATGTTTATATTGCTGTAGTTGACCTCCCATACCAATACTTCTTACTCAAAAGTGTTACAACTCGTAGAATAAGAAATTGGGTAAACACACATGGACCATGCACACAAACACATAGATCTACATCTCAGTTGTTATTATTAGGACACTGACAATGAGACGGATAAGATCGATTCATCATTAAAGGTATCTATAAGACTGAGAGTAAAGGAGAAATTTAGAAAAATTCTATTATGGCTTGAGGCAATTTAAAGAATTTATTTGTCCCTGTACTCTTCCATATTTAAGTATTTCTTATAAGATAAATTAAGGTTACTTTTCCCAAACCATTATAAAAATTCCATTTCTTTACTAGATTTGAGAGTAGCGTTACTTACAAATCCAGTTTCTGATCTATTTCCAGAAGGATTATAACATTTTTTCTATTTTTTACTAGCTGTATTCTGCCTTTCAATACAGAGTTCAAGTGACTCTAAAAATAACTGACTGTAATTATCTTTCCATTTATCTAGAAATAAGCATAGATTTTACATTTGCTGTCCTATACTTCAGTATTATTACAAGTTCACAAGGTCTTGAGTAACTATAGATAGATGTGGGTGCTAATGTACTCCTTCCCATGCTGGCATAAAAAGTATATTCTATTTACTGCAAACTCCCATGCACAGCAATGTCACCCGTCCCCATCCCCAAGAATCAATTTGCATCTAGGTTATAACACTGAAGACTTGTGTGACCTTCATTCAGACACTTAACTCTTTTAAGTATCACATTCTTCATTCCTAAGATAAAGGACCAGGCTCAGCTAGGTGGTACAGTGGAGAGTTGGACCTGAGTTCAAATCCAGTCACAAAATATTTCCTAGCTGTAGCATCCTGGTCAAGTCACTTAACCTTGTTTGCCTCAGCTTTCTCATCTCTAAAATGAGCTGGAGAAGCATCTTCCAGCATCTTCATCAGGAAAACCACAATTGAAACAATTCAAAAACAACAAAATCCTACTACTCTACAATCCTCTCTCTAATTATCCCCTAATGCCCATTCCTTACCTACACATGATTCCTCCTAACTTTTTTCCCCCCTGAGGCTGGGGTTAAGTGACTTGCCCAGGGTCACACAGCTAGGAAGTGTTAAGTGTCTGAGACCAGATTTGAACTCGGGTCCTCCTGAATTCAAGTCTGGTGCTCTATCCACTGCGCCACCTAGCTGCCCCCCTCCTAGCTTTCTGCCAGTAATACCTGGTCTAGTTTATCAGTAAAGAGAGCTCAGCCCCTGAAAAATGACTTGTGAGCCTGTACCTGTGGGCTCCTAGCCCAGGGTAACACCTTGCTAGGCTTATGGACGCTTCTCAGGGTTATGATTTACAAGTACACATTAAGGGCAGCTTTGCCCTTAGGCACCAATGGACTCATACCAAAGTACAAACTCATGGTCCTCTGCTTACTTTTTAAAGAAAATATTACAAGATCCAATGAAGTAAAATGTATTACTCATAGAAAAATTAAGAGAATGGTAGGAACCATGTTTCTTTTCCTATAGAAAGCAGTAGACAAGATGATATAAATTAGAATATGATGATTTCCCTGCTTCTAACCAGATGAACATTCAAATCCATTTGCAATAATAAAACCTTTCTTAGTCAATTTAGGTATTGATAATAGTCAAAATTACTTCTTCCCTCAGTCATTCTTATAACAATGTTGTTCTTATTAAATACAATCTTCTCTTGGTTCTGCTCATTTCATTCTTCAATATTCTGTCTCTCCAAGTTTTTCTAAGATCATTGAGCTCATTATTTCTTATAGAACAATAGTATTCCATAAACCACAACTTGTTCAGTCATTCCTCAATTGATGGATATTTTTTTAATTTCCAAGTCTTTGCTACCACAATGAGAACTGGTATAAACATTTTTAGAACATATAACTTTTTTCCTTTTTCCCTGATCATCTTTGGAAATAAACCTAAAAGTAATGCTGGGTCAAAAATAGTTTAATAATTCCCTAAACATAATTCACAAATTAAGAAGAATAAAATAATAAACCTTCCAGTCTATGATATATTTCTTGCTAATATTCAAAATAGAAGAGAGCTTTTGATGACTATCTTTTTTTTTTTTTTTTTTTTTTTACCATTGGATAAAATTTAACATATATTAAGTTAATTATGTGCCAAATACTGGGGACAAATGAAATAATTTCTGCCCTAAAAGAACTTATGTCCTGCTAGGGAGATATAACACAGATAAATAAGGGAGTTGAAGGAAAAGAGAATTCTAGAAATATGGTGTTTTAAGGAAGGCTTCATGCTCAAAAACAGCAATTAAATTGCATCTTGAAAGTTCTGAGATGCAACTACTGGGTAAAAAACAGAGAGGGAGAAAAATTGGAACACAGATTTTACAAAATTTGTAAATTTACAAATTATAAAATTTACAAAATTCATTTACAAAAATGAATACTGAAAACTATCTTTGCATGTATTTGGAAAATAAAATACAATATTTTTTTAAAAGAACTGTGAAAATTTTTAAAAAAGAAAACAACATGTATTGGGAAAGTAAAATACTATTGAGAAAAAAAAAGAAAGAAAACTCTGAGATGCAATGTAGCAATAGAAGACCATTTATGCTGACACATAGAAGTAAGAAATGAAATTCTGCATGCAGGGAACCATAGTCCAGTTTGAAGAAATAGAGAATACACAAATGGGGATAAGGTAAAATAAGACTAAAAACGTAAATTGAGGCCAAGTTATGGAAAGCTTTAAAAACTAAACTCAGATTACATTTTATTCTACAGGCACTGATGATTTTTGACTAGGGAAGTAACATGGTCAGCCCACTACCAAATTATTTTGGCAGCCAAGTGCAAGCAGATTTACAGCAGAGAGAGTATATAAATACTCCACTGGCCTATTTCCATTGTCTAAAATTCTTTCATTAGAGATTTCATTCCTTTTAAATTAGCTCTGGACTAAAATACATATAACCTGAGAGGTATAATCCATGAAGATTTATCAACTCTTAATACCTTAGTATAAATGAGTTTATCTGAGTCTTTCACAAACATAAAGACTAGAGTAGTTAGGTATGCCAGAGCAAGATCGATATGTCTCAATCTCAGAGTCTTTAACACTATCAGCGTGAGCCTTCATTAGTTGTGTGCCCCTTTTACTCTAGTATTAGCCACTAATGAGTGACTAGCACTCCAGTTTTATTCAATCAATTCTTATAAAGAAATATTTACTTAAAAGATATAGAAGGGGGAAAAAAGTACAAATATTTTCTCCCAACATTACAATGATATACACTCTTCAATACTATCTTATTTTCTAAGGGGAGCGAGCTCACTCTTAATTTTTACATGAAATTAGTCCCACCTAGTTCACATCCAAATTCAGCATTACTACTAGATGAGTTCTGGCTTCAGCTCCTGCTGGGTTGGATCCTTAAGGATGTCCCTTCCTCCTTAGGGCACAAATGCTAAACTATCTACAAAAACTTGGTATGAAAACTCCCAAAACCTTTTAAAACTCACAAGTTTGAAACTTCCAAATTAGTTTTCATTAATTAAATGAAAGAATAAATGCTGAGATAAGCAAAGAATTAAGTCTGTTTTCTTGGGGCTATGTGTTGGTCTTGGAGGAAGAGAAGATAAGAGTTTTCTCCCTCAGAACATTATTTCTCATTAGCAAAGGCATCAAAACATGACGGACAAACACCAAAAGAGAAGGCCAAGGTCAACTAAGACCTTTCGAAAGCATCCCTTGTTCTGGTACCAATCAAAGAGATTAATATACCTCACATGTTTTTTACAATGTTCAGAGTCTCTCCAAGGTACTTCCATTCATGTCATCATAACTCTTCTAAAAGTTGGCTTTCACATCCTCTTCAACATAGAAAGTATCATTAGAGGGGGCAGCTAGGTGGCACAGTGGATAGAGCACCAGCCCTGAATTCAGGAGGACCCGAGTTCAAATCTGGTCTCAGACACTTAACACTTCCTAGCTGTGTGACCCTGGGCAAGTCACTTAACCCCAGCATCAGAAAAAGAAAAAAATCAGGCATCAGACACTTAACACTTCCTAGCTGTGTGACCCTGGGCAAGTCACTTAACCCCAGCCTAGAAAAAGAAAAACAAAACAAAACAAAAATGAAAGTATCATTAGAGACATTCTAAGTATGTACCAATTCCTTATTACAACAAAAATCTACAGAATGAAATAGAGTGCAAAATCTGTGAAATTGCTAAATACAAAGAAGGCTTAATCAGTGAAGAAATTAGATAAAAGATTAATATCTCACATTATATGCCAAGATAAACTCCAAATGGATACAAATATAAAAAGTCAAATATGGTTAGAGGAAGAATTCATGACTAAAGAAAGAGATTATCATGTAAGATAAAAAGAATAATTATTTCTTAAAAAATTTTACATAAACAAAATCAATTACATCTTGGTAGTAAATTAATCTGATAAAGGTCTCATTTTTAAGTTATATAAGGTAATGATTCAGATCTACATAGGTTTTCTTAAAAGGAGCTATTTTCTCAGGAGATAAATGGTCAAAGGATATGAACAGGTAATTCTCAAAAGAAAAAAAAAATCTATGCTATCAATAGCCACATGAAAAATTGTTCCAAATAACAAGATGAATATATGTTAAGATAACTGTGAAGTCTGTCTCCCTGCATCAAATCTATTCCCACTATTCCCTCTCAACTGTAAACTGATCTTCCATTTCTTCAGGAGAAGGGTAAGGTTCTTTTTTCTCGAACTCTCTGACTCTTTATACCTTCATGCTCCAGAGCCTTAGGAAGAATCACTTAAGTTTAGGCTTGCCTCATGACTAAGGTTTTCCCAAAAGGAATTTTAAAAGTCCTCAATGTACAATGTAAATCAAATATAGACAGCTATTAATTTCCTCCACCTTAAAGACGTGCTAAATGCACACATACATACACAGACACATACATATGGCTCACAAGGGCTCATTTGACAAAAAAAATTTTAGAAAAGTACAGTCTTCAGAACTAGGGAGATGACAGTTCAGTTGTACCCTGCCTTACTTAGATGAGATTAGGACAGGAGGAGGAGTAAGGAAATATCTTTTCATATGGAAGACTTGTTTAATTTTACCTCAGAAAGAAGAGTAAAAAATAATGGGTAAAAATTGCAAAGATGGCAATTTATATTTACCATGAGGAAAGATTTCTTAACAATTAGATCCAGCCAAAAATTGAAATAGACTACTTCAATATATATAATGGGCTCTAAGCAATTATCAATTATGTTGTAAATGGGAATTCTTGTACAAATACAAGTTGGACTAAGTGGTCCATGAAGCTCTTAATGAAGCAGAGATTTTGTGAATGTGGTCTGTTTTTACCAAAGGTTATTCTACATTTTGCATTCTCTGGGGCTAAGGCCTCCCAACTCCCATTCCTAACTCCATAGATTAGGTCATCTGAGCCCTGAGAACTATTTCTCCTTCAAAAAATTGAACCAACATCTAATGAGACCAAAATTTTTGTAAATTCCCAAGGGAGCATATAACCATAGCAGCATGTTCCCAAATGATTCAAGAGAGAAAGAATAACTATAAAAGCATAATTTGTGACCTATAAAGCAGAAATAAATAACAAAATAGGAAAAATTTGAATCATGGTGGTGTCTCTCAGGAAAAAAAAGAAAAGAAAAAATAACTAATTCAGAATACAAATAAGCAGAAGTAAAGGACAATCTGGAGAAAGAAAGGCAAAAAAGTAATAAAGTCTAAAGAATATAAGCTCACTATACAAAGTATATTGATCTCAAAGATAGGTGGCACAGAGACAATTGAGTTATCTATTAATTAGCTAGCTGGATCTAAATAATTAGCCTCTAGAAACTGGTATCTAGGGGCATAGATAGAGTCAAGGGGGATGTTGGCTTAAGTGTAGAATTTATGACTAATCTGTCAAAGGAAGTTTTTTCTACAAGACCACCTATTCACTCTTTCTTCGGGCTTTCCACACATTTTCCTTAGACACAGGGTAGTTTTCTACCAGGCTCCCCATAGTGTTCTAAAATTGCCTATCCTCAGTATGTTTAGTTTTTCCTCAATTCCTGATGTAAACTCTGCCATTCATTATACCAAGGACATTACAAAGATATCCAATGAAAGTCCAAATTCTTATGACCTTTAAAAGTTCATTATATCATCCCCTGAGGATGAGACAGAGGTTCTTCCCCACATGTAATTCCCTCTCAGAGCTTGGCCCACGTGCCCCTCTCCTTTAGATTGCCTGGGCCACTCAAATATTCCAATTCCAAACTACTTTGCTAGTTTTATACAGGCTCCACAAGGCATGATTGAGTTTCCTCAATTAATCTCAATATACTTCTCTGTAAAACTATTTTATTTCATCTTGTGGCCCCTTCCAAATTAAGAATTTTTCACACCTAATTAGGTAACTTTGATGGATTAGTTGGTTTCATAAAGATGTTTTCAGTTGATTAAAGTGAGATGGGGTAATTGATTAAGTCAATCAGCCCCTACTCTTCAAAAATAGTGTGAGCACAGGGATATCTGCTCATTTATGTACAGTTATTTTCATCCCATGTAACAGGCAGACTCGGAATAATTTACTAAAAGCTTTCCCTGTCTGCTTGTTCTCTTATACAGGTTGTCAAATTAGTAGTTGCTAGTTCACTTCAAGGGAAATGAATGTTCATGGAGTACAGGAAGCCTACTCCCCTTACTTCTTCTATGCTGTTTCAGGATGGATCAGAAGTACAGTTTTTTGAGTAAGCTTAGCTCTTGGCTCAGAAAGCTTCTTTGGTAAACATCATCTATTACATAAACCAAAGGCCAGGAGTATTTGGGGCAATTGCTCCATAATTTCTAAATTACATCTTACAACATCAGAGGTCTTTCTCTATTCAAATCATCCACACTCCATTCAGTAATCTCTTGTGGTCAGCAAGACAGCTGATCAGGGTTAGGGTTGCAGCCTTTGGTTGTAGGACAATAGACTCTCTGTGTGTGCTCTCTACGGCAAAAGTCAATTGCCATGTTTCTTCTAGTTGGTACACATTGATAAGCGGAGCTTTCATATTAATGGGAGGAAGGAATATGAAGAGTGCCTTAATTATGTCTTCAGAACCTAGGACTTCTAACAGATGCTATGTAACCAACTTAGACCATTGCTGACTTTTTCCTCCAAACACAGAACAGATAATGTAGTTGCATAAATTAATGAAAAGACATTGGTTAAGTGTCTAATTATGTGCCCTAAAGGGTGCCAAGCACTTGGGATATTATTGCAAAAGTAAGGCATGAACATGTAATGGGACACATTTTCCAATGTGGCATAGGTAAAAAAGCAAACCCTGGCTTTGGAATCTATTGATCTGAATTTCAGTTCTGGTTCTATCACTTAATAGCCTTGTAACTGAAAAAACCATAGCTTCTTAAGCCTTAGCTTTCCCAACTATAAGGAGTGTTCTATTATTATTATTTGTCCATTGAGCAATCCCACTATTTTGTACATTTGTTACAGAAGAGGAAAGAGAGGGGAGATTTCAAAAAGCATTTACAAGGGTTTACTATGTGATAATAGGGATATGAAGATAAAAAAACAAACAGTCCCTGCCTCCTTGAAGCAAATGTATTGGACACTGCTGGAAGAAAGAAGAAGCCTAGCATGAATGGACTGGATTTTGTGACTTGATAGTAATTCTTCAAGCTCATTTATAGAGGACAGTCTGACCATGTTTCTGAGTATAATACAAAAAAATCTCATATTTGTGTACATTTGCTCAATGTTGGCCAAGACTTCTGAGACATTTAATAGAAGAGAGAAGGGGACTGAAAGTTGATGTAAAAAGCCTTGAATATGTTCAGTCTGTCTGTCTATCCTTGTCTGTGTGTCCCAGTAGACAACTTTTATTAATTGCTTTGAGGGTCCAAAGCTATTTTTGAGCAGTACTTAAAGCCATACCTATATGTTTATTCAGACCCAATCCCATGACCCTTTCAGCCTCAATTTCACTGCCTCCATATTAAAGAGGATTTGTAAAATCCCTGGATCCAGTTCCATGGCATTAACATCACAATAAGAAATATACAGGATTACAGATTTAACACCCCAGAAGGCAACATATAAGTGACCTGGTCTAACCACTTCATTTTAAAGATTGGGAAATTAAGGCCCACTTTAGTGAAGTTACTTGCCAAGTAATAAGTGATCAAGCCCAGGACTGGGACGCAGGTCCTCTGACTCCATATCCAGAGCTCCTTTCCTTAGACCGTGCTGTTTGTTGCCTGTGCATTTTTTTTTTTTACATTACATATGAGATTTAAATAGATGTAGTAATGACCTTTCAGATAAAAATTCTTTACACATCAAGATAGAATCATTTAAATGAAGCTTAACAAAATCCAAAAGGACAATCAGTGTGATGCTTTGCATAATACAAAGCTGCCTGCTCTAATAGTAAGTGCAAGAATCAGGGTGACCTGAGTGACATTGGATAATAACCTCTCTGGTCCTCAGTTTCCCCATCCATAAAACAAGGAGGAAATACTAGGCCTCTAAGATCCCTTCTGGCTCTAAATCTATAACCCAATGATAAATATTAAAGCTGCCACCAATTTGTCACCTCTGGGCTACAAATAAATGGGTGTTAAAAGCATGTAAACAAATTTTCATTAGCTAAGCAATGTTGAATAATGAAAAAGGGGAGAGACAGCCTCTCTACTTACTAGCAGCAACATTATCTGTCAGATTGCCACAATCACAGCAACATTTTACTGGGTGCTGTGCACAAAATTACTAGGACATGACATTCACTTCTGAAATTAAGCCTTCTCAATTGGTTTTTTTTCTGCCAAAGAAGTGAGGGAAAGAAATGTCTAATTTTAATTTAACACTAAATCCAAAGGCAGTACAGCTGTTGTATTTGGGCTGTTGAGCTCAGCTGTTTTGTTCTGAGAGGCACAGCTGCCTTTTGATGTTGCCTGTTATTCAAGACTGCTCTCATAGAACAAGGTTTAAATGTATAATGAGAGGCATTGCACTGGAAGCTCACATGCCTCTGATGTGCTCAGTTTCCTTTTTTTGCTGTAGTTTCATTTCTTGGCCATGATCTTTCAAGTTCCAACATGGGCTAATTTCAATTTCCTTGACTTAAATACAGAATTATATTCTCAAGAGCATCTTCCTTTATTTAGATGATAAGAACTTATAGCTAGAAGGGACCTTAAAGGTATTCTAATCTTCTCCTTGTACAATTGAAGACCACCAGAAAAATCTTGTGTCTTGTCCAAAGTCTCATAGCTCATGAGTAGAAGTGCTGGAACAGAGTCTTCATCTTCTATTCTTCTAGCTTCTTGACTACAGTTCTTTCAACTAACCTTATAATACTTTCTTGGCACTTTTTTTCAGCTTTTATTTAGGTCTTCTACCTCCCATCCCAGCCCCCATCAGTGATTTTTTGCATTTTACAGACCTTCCTCTGCTCAGATCTCACAATCATGAATCCATCCATTCAATAAGAGGGGACATAACTGGTTTTGATGAGTTTAAATGTCCTAGGCCATAGGAATTACATTCTTGGACACTGAAGAAATGGGCAGATGTGATAACTGAACTAGTATCAGTGATCTTTGATGAACTATATTAACATTTGATACTGCTTGACTAAAAAAGGGCAAATTGTAATCCTGTCTTTTTTTAAGGGTAAGAAGAGGAGAATGTTGAGACAGGCATGGGGAAATTAACCAGCAACATCAGGAAAGAGAACTTGACTTCTTGCTGGCAAAATTCAAGAATCTATTATTAGTGAATAGAATATATTTTTATAAAATTAGTGAAAGGAAGAAATAATCCTCTAGAAAGGGAAGCAGTAATGTATATTACTTCAATAATATTTATTAAGTACCTACTATGTGCAAAACTTTCTGCTAGAGGAGCAGTATGATAAAAATGAAACTATTTTCCTGTACATAATATTCTACTGGTATAATAAACCAATTAAAATATATACAAAATTATTCAATGAGAGAAAAAGGAGTCCTGGCCTCTAGGAAAATCAAGAAAGGTCTCTAGTGAGAGGTGTTACTTGGGCTGAGCTTTGAAAAAACTAGGAATTCTTAGAGGCAGAGGTGAAGAGGGAGTGCACTCCAGGCCTTGACAAAAACAAGGAGGTGGAAGACGGGATATCATGTACAGGCAGCATCAGGGAGGCCCGATTGGCTAGCACATAGAGTCCGGGAGAGCAAGTAATATAAAATCAGTCGAGAAAACAGCTTGACACCAGATTGGGAAAAGCTTTAAATGCCAAACAAAGTAGTTACTATTTTATCCTAGAGGCAATAGAAAGAGAGAAGTGCTCCTTGAGCAAAGGAGTGAGACATGATCAGACCTGTACCCTTAAGCCTATCAATTTGGCACCTGTGTGGAACATGAAGTGAAGAGGAAAGGTTGAATGCGAAGAGATCAATTAGGAGGCTATCACAATAATACAAGAAGTGATGAAGACTTGAATAGGGTGGGTGTTTGTGGCATAAGTGGAGAGGTAAAATCAACAAGACCTGACAAATGATTAGATACTAGGGTGGAGGGGAGATAAATGAAGATGAAGAATTAGATGGAGATGATATTAAGATTGTAAGCCTGAGGAACTAGAAGAATTTCTTTCCCTCAAAAGAAACAGGGAAATCAGGAAGTGGGATGGTTTTAAGATGGGAAATAATGAATTGTTTTGAATATATTGAGTCTGACCTGTCTATGGGACATTCCGGTGGAAAGATCCAGCCAGCAATTGGTAAGATGGGACTAAAGCTCAGGAAAAAGTGCAATCATACAACAGTCATTTATTAATCACCAACTACATACAAAGTACAGACCTAAGCACTGGGGATACAAAGGTAAAAGATAAACAGTCACTGTCCCCACATAGTTTAAATCCTTGACTTTGTACAGGCTGTCCCCGTAACTGGACCGCTTCATGTGAAAATTTTGGGTCTTTTGAATATTTTTGTTGCATCTAGGAGGAACAAGCTCATTGGTTGAAGTGGTTCTTCCCAGAATTCCTAAGGTGTAAACTCCCTTTAAAGGCCCGAGCCAAAGGTCTGAGCCAGAGAACTGTCAAGTCAACCTGAGTTCTCACCTTGTCACTGTCCAGACAACCTGAGTTCTCACCTTGTCACTGTCCAGACCAACCTGAGTTTCTCACCTTGTCACTGTCCAGACAACCTGAGTTCTCACCTAGTAATCCTAACATACCTTCTCAGGAAATTCTACATTTAAAAAATAACATTTAAAGCCTCATTTTCTCCATTAGAAGAATTATGCAACAAACTTTTATATACATACATATAAAATTCATAATGTTTAAAAAATGTTTATTCCATGTTCATTATTGATATTTAATTGTTTCAGTTGTGTTTGATTCTCTATGACCCCAGTTGGGGTTTTCTTGGTAAGAATTCTGTGGTACATTATCTAGAAGAAAGTAACTGATACATTGGAACTTCTGTAGTAAGTGGACAAAAATTATCTAAGCTAATAAAATGAAGAAAGGTTGTGATCTGCACAACTGAAAGTTACTCTCAGTTGATTCATTCTTCATTGAAAGCACTGGCGATTTTCCAGGGTTAAGGGCTCTCAAGTCAAATTCTGAATACTTGTCAAAGGGACATGAGATTCTAATTACTCCATATCTGTGTGTCCTATATTTGGGGTTAGAAATCAGATTCTTATATGCTTTTCAGAAAATATTGTTACTATGGGACATCCTTATTATTCAAACTATTTCTGTATTTCAGGAATAGGTTAAAAAAATTAAAAAACACAACCAATAATGCTTTGAATTTAAAAGGCAACTAAGTAGGAATCCCAAATAAATAATATAATCTTCAATTCTACCGATAAGTATTTTGAAAGGAAGATAAAGATCTGAAATGACAACACTTACAAAAATAAAAAGAATGCTGTGGTAGTTTGCCATTTCCTTCTCCAGCTCATTTTACAGATGAGGAAACTGAGGAAAGTAGGGTTAAGTGACTTATTCAGAATCACACAGACTGGATTTGAATTCAGGTCTTCTTGACTCCAGGCCTCAAGTTTTATCCACTGGACTACCAATCTGTCCTATGTGCACTATACAGATTTTACAATCTATATGTTTTTATTTTGATATTATATATATATATATGCCTATATGTGTATACACACATGATATAAATTCTTTGTCCCCTTATTCTCTTGTTTTTCAATTCTCACAAAGCTTCTCAAATTTTTTGAATATTGTAACTTTAACAAACCACAGTTAGCATTTCATGGCAATTACTTCATCAACAGCAAAAAGGAAAATGTTCCCAAGGCCATAGCAACATATTAGAATGAATCATTTCCCATACAGCTAGAATAGAAATGAATTTATTCTGGGTTTTTTAAGGCCAAGGATTGGCAACAACTGCCCTCTATACCTTTGAAATTTATTGAGACTCTAACCAATGGAACATCTGAGTCTTTGAGTTTTAGTGAAAATAAATGAAGTGTATAACTGTATATCAACTCATTTCATTAACCACAAAGCCTTTTACATAAGATCTCGAGCCAGGAAAAAAAAAAAAAAAAACAAAGGGGTCCCCTCATTTTTACAGATTTAGAAATAGAGGAAAAGAGAGCAAAGTGATTTGCCCAAAAATATATTACTGGTTAAATGGCAGAACTGAGGCTGAAACTATTCTGTTTTCCTTCTTCTATACCAGGCCATGAATCTCTCATCTTCTTTTCCATTCTGATCTATATTTCAACCCTTCAAAATCAAGTTCTCCAAGCTTTCAAAGACAATAAGTAGCTGATCTGATAAATCCCTTCTTCTAATAGGGGAAAGCTCCTTTTCCCCCCAGCTAATATAAGGGAGGTAAAGCAAAGGGTAGAAGTCTCTGTCCAGCTCTAGGATTCTGCATTATGAATTGTAGCTGCTCCCCAGACCATTTTTCATCTTCTATATCCTTCCAAGTTGCTGTCAGGATTTGCCTTCATTCTAGCTCTGGGTTCCTCACCAACTGTATTAATCTACTTAGTAAGTCCTCAATGTATTCACCAGATACCACCTGAAGGCCTTAGGCTACCCATACCCTGGGATTGGCTCCTGCCCAAGTAGGAAATATAAGAAACTTTCAGGATGAGGTAGAAATTTCCTTCATTTATGATCTTATTGTGAGTGCCATGTCTGATTTCTGTCTTTCCCTCACCCATTCTAATGTCTCAATTGCTAATACTCAGTATATGTTTCTCTGCTTTTCTCGTTGCATGATTTCTTACTATGTTATTAAAATTTCTAGGCTCTTTGCTTTTTTAGAATAGTGTTTTATTTTTTTCCAATTACATGTAAAGACAATTTTTAACATTCATTTTTAAACCACTTAATAGTATTTTACTTTTTCCAATTACATGTAAAGATAGTTTTCAGCATTCATTTTTGTAAGATTTTGAGTCTTATTTTTTCTTCTCTCTCTGCAATTCCTTCTCCCCAAGACAGCAAGCAATCTGATATAGGTTCTATATATAATTGTTTTAATATATTTCTATATTAGTCATGTTGTGAAAGAAAAAAATTAAAGGAAAAATTTGACAGTTTTAATAAGATTGAGTTTCAATTTTTTCTCTCTCCCTCTTCCTCTTCCTACTTCCCTAAGATAGTAAGTAATTTGATATAGGTTATATATGTGCAATCAAGTAAAACATAGTTCTATATTACTCATATTGCAAAAGAACAAAAGGAAAAAATAGGGGAAAATAAAGTGAAAATACTATGTTTCAATCTGCATTCAGACTCTTATCAGTACTTTCTCTGGTTATGGATATTTTTCAGCATGAGTTCTTTGAATTATCTTGGATTGTTGTATTGCTGAGAAGAGGCTAAGTCTATCATAGTTGATCATCACACAATGCTGCATTTACTGTATACAGGGTTCCCCTATTTCTGCTCACTTCACTCAGCATCAGTTCATGTAAATCTTTCCCGGTTTTTCTAAAATCCATTGGGCTCTTTACTTACCTAGCTTTTGATCCCTAGGTCCATCTTGACTGCCAGTTTTCATCTGCCCCTGTGCCTGAGCCCTTTTATTCTTAGTCTTACTTTTCCTCTCTCTCAGGTATGGCTTGGCTTCTTGTTAAGGCAGTTTACTCACTGCTATATATACAGTTATACTATAAAAATACTATTTTGGGGCAGGGAAGTGTGAAAATAATATAATAAAGAAAAGGGGCATGTTGAATTTTGAGTGCAATTAAAATGTCTCTCCTCTTGAGGGTTTTGAAGGACTTTAGTTCAATCTACTCACTGATCTCTAAGAAAGATAATATAATTTAGACTACGTTGAGATGTATAGCTCCCTGGACTAGAGAAATAATGGTCCCATTGTACTCTACACTGATTAGAGCACATCAGGGCTATCATGTTCAGTTGTGGGTTCCACAGTCTAATAAAGATATTGAAAGCTGCAGTCTATCCAATAAGGGAAAACTGGGATGGTAACCACACTTAACAGGAAATCTTCACAATTAAGGCTCCTTAAAAGTAGAATGGAATAGGAAGGATAAAGAAGTTGTAGCATATGATTATAGTGGAATACTATTGTAATATAAGAAATGAAAAGCAAGATGATTTCAGAAAAACATGGGAAGACTTCCATGAAATGACACAAATTGAAGTGAGCGGAAACAAGAGAACGTTTTACATAGTATTGTGTGATAATCAGTTGTAAATGACATGTGTTGTCAGCAAAACAATGACCTAAGACAATCTCAAAGGACTTGTGATGAAAAAGACTCTCCACCTCCAAAAAAAGAATTGATATTCTGAATGCAGATCAAAGCATACTATTTTTCACTTTTATTTTTTTCACAGTGTTTTTTTTTTTCATCTATATTTTCTTTTACTACATGACTAATATGGAAATACATTTTGCATGACTGCACATGTACAACATATGCAACATATATCAAATTGTTTAAAACTAAGGGAATGGAGAGAGAAGGTTTGAAGGGAGAGAATTTGCAACTCAAAATTTTTAAAAAACAAATGTTAAAAAATATTTTACATGTAATTGGGGGAGAAATAAAATATTATTTAATTTTTTTTCTCAATAGTATTTTATTTTTCCAAATATACGAAAAGATAGTTTTCAATATCCATTTTTGTAAGACTTTGTGTTCCAAATCTTTCTCCCTCCTTTCTCTATTCCCAAAGACAGAAAGCAATCTGATATAGGTTAAATATATGCAATCCTTAATAAAATATTATTTGTAAAAAAAGGTGAAATGGAATTTCATAGGAGAGAGGAGGTACCCCCACTCTCTCCAATTGAAATCTTCAAGCAAAGGCTGAATAACACTAGTAAAATATAGGTAGCTCGCTTATTTAGTGGATAAAGTACTGATCATAGAATTAGGGAGAATTGAATTCATATCCCATTCTCAGATATCTATTAGTTGTGTGATGCTGCAGTGTCACTTAATCTGTTTTGCCTCAGTTTGCTCAACTGTAAAATAGTGAAAATAAACAGAATCTGCATCCCACACATTGTTGTAAGGATAAAATGAGGTATCTTTAAAATGTTATATAAATGCTAGCTAGTATTATTAAATGTGTTTTGAAGAAAACGCTTACTCAAATATTGATTAGACTGGATGTCTCCTGAGGGTCATTTTCAACTCCAAGACTCAATTATCTTGTGAAACAAAGGCCCAGAGATGTAAGTGACTTGCATATAAGTGCCTTGCCCTAGATACACAAATAGTTAAGATTTTCAGAATTAGACTCCCCCCCCCATTAAAAACAATGCTTAAAGCACCTACCAATTAGAAAAGGATAAAAATTACAATGCTCTATTTTCTATCAGAAAAAGTTAAGTACTAATAAATTGGCATTTTGTAAGATTTATTCTTGACAGAATTAAAACGTGTATTCCTTGTACTGTGATTATTTTTCTTCCATGAAGCTCTTTGGGACAATGAACAAACGTGATCTTTTCCTCGGATTTGTTGCATTTCTGTTTTACTATGTGGCAGCTTGTAATAGTTTATAGACAACCAGTCTCAAATCAGGACCACTTGAGTTCAAATGCCACCCACATCTGACTCAGTTTGACTGTGTGACCTTCAGCAAGACATTTAATATCTCAGTCCCTCCCTTCTTCCTTATATCAACTAAAGTTAATATGCAGCAGCTTTTTGATGGGTAATTTACTATACCAAAGAAGTCACAGATTTAGGTTTTTTTTTTTTAATCCTAATATCTTGTATTTTATTTTATCATTATTAGAGTATAAGCTCTATGAGGGCATGCAAAATTCTTTGCATGTCATAACAGGTTCTCCATAAATAAATTAACTTGTCCTTACAAAAAGGATGGTGCATATCTTGATATGCATACTTATATTCCAAAGATGCCTAGAATAGCAGAGGGAAATATTAGCCTTCTTAAAGTAAAATAACTGAATACAGCACATTATGCTAGCCACTTTAACCGAAATCCCCATACTAGTACCAAATTTCAGTCTCTTTTGTCCTTTTTCTATTTAACTTGTCTTTGTTTTCTTATTTATTTTACTCTAGGACTCTGACTGTAGTGGTGGCAGTCCAAAGTCTTAAGTAGTAGAAACTTAAGCACTTCCCAATTGTTTTATTGTTGGTCAAAATTTTGCTACCACCTAGTACTTCTTTCCTTATATTTATAACAATAAGGGCTTTACATGATGATCTCTAAGTTATCTTCTGTCTTTAAAGCCTGTGATCCTGCTGGCAGAGATCATACTATCAGGGCAAGAAACAGAGAATCTTTCTTATAAATAAGTATTTGCTTTTTGAGAGTAATAAGAGAATTACTGCCAGGACAATTTATTCATTTTTGTCCTTTTATAACAGTGTCTAGGGTAGCTCTAAATTTATTTAAGAGGACTTCCAAAGAAAAGGCTGCTAGATGCATGAGTACAAGAACTAGACTGAAGAGTCAGGAAGACCAGAATTCAAATTCCAGATCTGTACTATCTCTTAGTACAAATCACTTAGTAAATTATTAGCTATAAGATCTGGGGGTGTCACTTAAGCTCTTTTTTTTTCTCTCTTCAAGAATATTTTATTTTTCCCCAATAACATGTAAAGATAGTTTTCAATATTCATTCATTTTGTAAGATTTTGAGTTCCATGACTCTTTCCAACAATAAGATGACTGATGTCAGTTCCAATGATCTTGTGACAAAGAGAGCCATCTGCACCCAGAGAGAGGACTGTGGGAACTGAATGTGGACTAAAACATAACATTCTCACTCATTTTGTTGTATTCTTTTGCATTTTATTTTCTTACTCATTTACTTCCTTTTTTAAATCTGATTTTTTCTGTGAAGCAAGAGAATTATATAAATATGTTTATACATGTTAGATTTAATATATATTTTAAAATGTTCAACATATATTGGATTGCTTGAAGGAAGGGGTGGGGGGAAGGAGGAAAAAATCTGAAACACAATGTTATGCAAGGGCCAATGTCAAATTATCCATGCTTATGTTTTGAAAATAAAAACTTTAAAAATTGAAAACAAAACACAAAAAAAAAAGATTTTGAGTTCCAAATTTTTCTCTCTTCCTCCCTTAGCTGCCCCCCCTTCCCAAAATGCAAGCAATCTGATATAGGTTAAACATATACACTCAGTTTAAACATATTTCTACAGTAGTCATGTTGTGAAAGAAAAAATCAGAAAAAGGAAAAATCATGAGAAAGAAAAAGCAAACAAAAAAAGATGAAAATAATATGCTTTGATTTGCATTCAGTCTCCATTGTTCTTTCTCTGTATGCAGATGGCACTTCCCATCACAAGTCTATTGGAATTGTCTTGGATTACTGTGTGACTGAGAAGAGCTAAGTCTGTCATTGTTCTTGCTGGTTCTGTTCATTTCACTCAGCATCAGTTCATGTAAGTCTTTCCACACTTCTTTTTAAATCAATCTGCTCATTATTTCTTATAGAACAATATAACATTCCATCACATTCATATACCATAACTTATCTGGCCATTCCCCAATTGGTGGATAATTCACTTTCCTTGCTTCCACAAAAACGACTGCTACAAACATTTTTGCACATTTGAGTCCTTTTCCCTATTTTATGATCTGTGGGATATAGACCCAGGAGTGATACTTTTCCTTTCATATTAGCCAATCCATTAAGTGTAAGGTGGTACCTCAGACTTGTTTTAATTTGCATTTCTCTAATCAATAGTGATTTAGAACATTTTTCATATGACTATAGATGGCTTTAATTTCCTCATATGAAAATTGTTTCTTCATATTCTTTGATCATTTATCAATTGGGGAATGACTTATATTCTTATAAATGTGACTATTTTAGAAATGAAGCCTTTATTAGAAACACTGAGTACAAAAACTATTTCTCAGCATTCTGCTTCCCTTCTCATTTTGGTTGCATTGATTTTGTTGGTGCCACTTAATCTTTTGCCCCAATTTCCTCATCTGTAAAATGGGAATAAGAGTACCCACCTCACAGAGTTGTTGCAAGGATCAGATGATATAATATGTACTGTTTGCAAAACTTAAAGCTCTATATAAATGTTACCTACTGCTATTATGAAGTGCTATATTAAACTAGAAGTCATATAAAAGTCCTTTCATTTTAACATAAGGTTTGGACTTATGTCTAATTAAGTGCATCACCATAAAATCCTTAAGTACAACTCAGAGCTGGACAAGAAAAGCAGCTTCCTTATTGTTCTCCTTAGTAATATTATATCAAGATTTTTGGTCCTAAATTTTCCATTCCTGTGCAAATTCAAAACTAGGATGACTAGGGGGCAGTTAGGTGACACAATGGATAGAGAACCAGCCTTGAATTCAGGAGGACCCGAGTTCAAATACTTCCTAGCTGTGTGACCCTGGGCAAGTCACTTAACCCCAGCCAAAGGGGGGGGGGGAACTAGGATGATTTATGATTCTATGTGGAATTTGTGCCAAATAGTCCCAAATAGTCTCTGAATCTAGTGTTTAGTAATCAGTAAAAGAAAAAAATACTTATTGTAGTATCTTGAAAAACTTGCCTTTGGAACAGAAGAACAGTTAAAATCAATTGGCCACACTGCAAAACTATAAACAAAATTTCAAAATACTTCTTAAAGAAAGTATCTGAAACGATTGAAAGAATATTCAATATCTATGGTTGAACTCTATAAACATAATTCTTAAAAAATGATACCACCTAAATCAATTTATAGATTTAGTGTTAAATAAATTAAACTATCAATGAGATACTTTACACAACTAAAAAAAAAATCATAAAATTCACTTGGAAGAATAACAATTTTAAAATATCAAGACAAAGGATGAAAAAAAAATTGTAGGAATAAAAGATGAATAGCCCTCCAGACCTCAAATTATACCATAAAACAGTCTTTAAAACTGTTTGGTATTGATCGAAAAATAGAAGAGCAGACTGATAGAACAGACTACTCTATAGAGAAGAATTGCTTTCAATGACTCGTGTTTTATAAAGCCAATAACATAAATCATTTGGGGAAGAATTCTCTGACAAGAACTTCTAGCAAAACTGGAAGGCTGTTTGACAGAAATTAGGTTACACTAATGTTGTATACCATATAGTATTATGAGTTCAAAATAGATATATAACTTGAATGTTAAGAGTCACACACACAAAGAAAGAAAAATAGAGAATATGATCTGGTATCTTTCAAAATATATATATACAGAGAGAGAAAGAGAGAGAGAGAGAAAGAGAAAGAGAGAGAGAGAGAGAGAAAGAGAGAGAGAGAGAGAGAGAGAGAGAGAGAGAGAGCTTTAACTAGGAGGGAAGTTCTTAACCAAACAAGGGATAATCACAAAAAAATAGATAATTTTGATTATATGAAATTAAAAAGTATTTACACAAACAAAATAAATATAAATAGAATAAGAACAAAGTTATTAATGACCCTTCCCAATGTATTTTTTCATCAAATATCTTTGGAAGGTTAAGTCCAAGAGATACAATGTACAGTAATAGAGGATAATAATAATAATTATAATGTCACTTCAAAGATAGAAAGGTCCCCTGTATACCAAAATAGTCATAGCAGCACTTTTTGTGGTAGCAAAGAATTAGAAACAAAATAGATGCTGAGTGACTGAACGTTGTATATCAATGTAATGCAATACTGTGTTGTAAGAAATGATGAATATGATGAATACAGAAAAGTATATTAAGACTTTATAAGTACTGATGCAAAATGAAGCAAGCAGAACCAAAAAACTACATATGATGATTGCAACAATTTAAATGGGAAGATATAGAAACAATCACAAAACAATTGGGACTGAATTCTACAAAACTACAATGACCAAGTATAGCCCCCAAAGAGATTGCTTTTTTGAAGAGGTGATTAACTATAGATACAGAGAACTGCATATGATGTTAGACTTTTAAAATGTGCGTTAATATGTTTTACTTAATTTTCCTCCTCTTTTAAAAATTTCTAATAAAGGGAGTTTTAAGAGATGTTGTGGGAAACTTAGGTTACTCAAATACAAAAAAAATTATCCCTAGGATTGTTTTAATGATTAAAATGTCCATATTCTTTGACCTAGAGCTAGGTATATTCTCTAAAGACAAAAATAAAGGTACCCTGTACAATGAAATATTCATAGTTGCTGCTCTTGTGGTAACAAAGCACTTGAAACAAAAATGTCCTTTGATTGGGTCGTGGCTATAACTTTTGTGTAATAACAATAACTTAACACATAATAGTGTTTATTATGTACCAGACATTGTGCTAAGTTTTTTACAATTATCATGTCATTTGATCATCAAAACCAACCCTATGTCATTGATATAGATCCTAGGATCTATAAAATCTTCACTTTATAGATGGAGAAACTGAGGTTAAGTGACTTTGCTGGGGTTACACAGCTAGTAAATATCTGAGGCCAAATTTTAACTCAGATCATTCCTCAGTGATGAAGATATCTCATGAACGTAAACAAAAGTTACCAATAAATTAAAAAAACTGGCAGAGACACTCAGATGTATCACAGTCATTGTTTTCTTCAGACAAATAACAAGAATTCTAGGCATAATTGAGCTCCATGGTAGGCCACATAAGCAGTCACCATAGGTATAATAAACAGCAACAATTAAGGATCTGTTCTCTAACCACTACTATTATTAACTGGGTGAAAATATAGTAAGCAAATCAAGAGAATAATGACAATAACATAAAACAAAACAATACTCATGTCAAAATTCTGATAAATGAAATGATCAATCTCTACTGCAGAGGACTGAAAGTTAAACTTCCTTTCCCTGCCTTCAAGAAAGAGATGGTCAACTATACCTGTGAATGAAGAAACCTATTTTTCAGATAGAGCCATTGTATGAGATTATTTTGCTTATGAGTATCAGATGCCCATCAGTTGGAGAATGGCTGAATAAGTTATGGTATGTGAATGTTATGGAATATTATTGTTCTATAAGAAATGATCAGCAGGATGATTTCAGACAGACTGAGACATACACAATGTTAAGTGGAGTATTACCAGGAGAACACTGTACAAAGCAACAAGATTATATGACGATCAATTCTGACTGCACGGCTTTTTTCAACTGTGAGATGATTTAGGCCAGTTCCAATGATCTTGTGATGAAGAGAGCCATCTGCACCCAGAGAGAGGACTGTGGGAACTGAATGTGGATCGCAATATAGTATTTTCACTTTTTTATTGTTTTTTTTTGCTTGCATTTTGTTTTCTTATTTTTTTTTCCTTTTTGATTTGGGGTGTGTGTGTGTGTGTGTGTGTGTGTGTGCTGCATAATTGTGGAAATACATACAGAAAAATTGTACATGTTTAACATACTGGATAACTTGCTGTCTAGGGAAGAGGGAAGGGGGGAAGAAAGGGAAAAAAATTTTGGAACACAAGGTTTTGCATGGTGAATTTTGAAAATTACCTATACATATATATATATATATATATATATATATATATATTAATTATAGTTTTTTATTTACAAGATATATGCATGAGTAATTTTACAGCACTGACAATTGCCAAGCCTTTTGTTCCAATTTTTCCCCTCCTTCCCCCCTCCTCTCCTCCCCTAGATGACAGGTTGACCAATACATGTTACATATGTTAAATATACATATGTTTTGAAAATAAAAAGCTTTAATAATAAAAAGGAAATTGTTTTGTTTAAATTGACTCCCTGGTTACAAGAAAGAGTTTTACTGAAACAGAGATAATTTGAGAATTGAAGAGATACAAAAAAGGGGGAGAAAGCATTGATAAGCCATTTGAGTGTTTTGTTAAATACTGTTTATAAATGTACATATTTTTCATGTGAAAAAATTTCATTTTCCATACCACCAGAAATTCATTTTGTTAAGCCCTAAGTGTTCAAACTCTCAAAACTTCTACTGTTCTATAACAGACAAATGGAACCATTTCAGTTTTAGAGGAATCCAACTTTCAAACTTGGACTAGGATATACCCCAGCTTATCCTAGTTCTGAACATGAATTAAGCTAAGCCAACACAGTTTCCCAACTGAATGTTCCAAGTGTATCATGAATGCTATTTATATTCAACATGCCTAGTTTTAATACTGAACTTTTACATAATACAGAAATGTTTGTACAATAAATACTCCCCCCTTCCCTCCCTACAATGCAATAGTGAAAATTTTCCATACTTTTTTTTTTTTTTTAACAAATATCAAATTCTATCAGATGGATAAGGTAGCAAAATGGGTAGCTAATGAGACAGAGACAGTTAGTTTAGATAGAAATTGATAGGTGGATGGAAAGACTGATAGCTATTTTTAGCTATAGATTACAGACTCGTAGGTAAGTAGGTAGGTAGGTAGATAGATTGATAGACTGACAAAGTTGGAGAGAAAGAGAGTAGAATAGATGGATAGATGGATAAATGGAAGGATAAATCTTCAGAAATACAGAAAATTGGCAGCACTTTTATCACAATACAGATCACACTATCACAGTACATTTTAATTTCTCTTTTGGTAGAATCAATAAGAATAGTGGGAAAGGGATGAATAATCACTTAATATTTTTAGAGAACAATAGATTCTTAGACTAGAATCTGAAATTTCAGATAAAAATAGAATATTACTTACCTTCCTTTTTTAGAAAAAAGCATCATCTTTTTATCTTTTATCTATACTTTCTTCAAGCATATAGGTTAAGATTGTGTAAATTCAAAAGATTAAAAAATGGGATTTTTGGTCCTATTATACAGACTCTATTATATATATTATTCAATTTTGTTTACAAGGTATATTCAGCCAAAGGTAATCTTACATTGTTTTTGAAATTTTTTCATATTGCATGTAACACTTAAGAATTGAACTGAAAAGCTTAAAGAGCTGTAACTTATACTTTGCTAACAGGCTGTTATAACCAGCTAAAATATTGTCTCAAGATTATCATCCCATATTAATTTTCCAAAACTAATGGATTAAGAGAGCATTGTACACAGCAACAAGATGATTATATGATGAACTATAATGAACTTGGTCCTTTTCAACAATGAGGTGCTTAAAGGCAATTCCAGTAAACTTGTGATGGAGAGAACCATCCAGAGAGGGCTATGGAGACTGAATGTGGGTAACAATATAGTATTTTCATCTTTTTTGCTGCTGTTTGAATTGGTTTTGTTTTTTGCTGAGCATAATAATTGTGGAAATATGTTTGATAGAACTGCACATTTAACTTATATGGGATTACTTGCTGTCTAGAAGGGAAGGAAGGTGGGGAGGGAGGGGAAAATTTTGGAGCACAAAATTTTGCAAGGGTAAATGTTGAAAACTATCTTTGCCTGTAATTTTAAAAAATAAAAATTAAAACAAACAAACAAATAAAACTAATGGATTGAGAATGAGGCCTGGAGTCAGAAAAACATTCAAATTTAGCCTCAAACATGTACTGTATGACCTTGGACAAGTCATTTAATCTATTTGCCTAAATTTCTTCAACTGTAAAACAGATAAGCACAGCGTCTAAGTGACATTGTTGTAAGGATCAAATGAGATAATGTTTATAAAGCACTTAGCAAAATACCTGGCATGTGTTGTTACCAGTCTGTAGCTACAGCTATATCTGTTTATTCAGCTATCAGTCTGTATTAGTTGTGTCTAATTCTTCATGACCCCAATTGGGGAAAGATACCAAAGTGATTTGCCATCTTTCTCCAGCTTTTTTGACAGATGAGCAAACTGGAGGCAAACAGGGAAGAGATTTGCCCAGGTTCACACAGCTAGTCAGTGGCAGAGGCCAGGTTTAAAGTCAGATCTTCCTGACTCCACTCTTGTCACTCTATTCATTGTACCAGTTGTCCCTCAGTGTTAAATACTTATTCCCTTCTCCTTTCTTAGCCTGACATTTAACAAAGATCTTTTTTAAAAATATATTATATTTTCCCCCAGTTATATGTAAAGAAAGTTTTTAGTATTCATTTTTACTAGATTTTTGAGTTCCAAATTTTTTCCCTTCTTTCCTTCCCTCTTCTGAAGATGGTAGTAAGTTTGATATAGTTTATACATGAGCTATAATGTTAAATATATTTCCTTATTAGTCACAGCTATGAAAGAAGAAAGCAAAAGGAAAAAAAAAACACAAGAAAGAATAAAGTGAAAAAAATATGCTTCAATTAGCATTCAGAGTTCATCAATTCTTTATGTGGTTATGGACAGCATTTTCCTTCATGAGTTTTTTGTCACTAGGAGCTAAGTCATTCATAGTTGATCATCACAAAATGTTGCTGATACTATGTATAGTGTTTTCCTGGTTCTGCTCATTTCACTTTGTGTACCAGGTTCATACAAATCTTCCCAGATTTTTCTGAAATCTGCCTGTTCATTTCTTATTGCACAATAGTACCCTATGACATTATACACCACAACTTGTTCAGCCATGCCCTAATTGATGGGCATCCCCTCGATTTCCATATTCTGCCACCTCACAAATCGCTGCTCTATTTTTGCACATGTAGGTCCCTTTTCCCTTTTTTATGACCTCTTTCAAATACCAAGTCTGGAAACAGACCTGGTCGTAATACTTCTGTTTCAAAGGGAGTGCACAGTTAATAACCCATTAGGCATAGTTCCAAGTTGTTCTCCAGAATGGATGAATCAGTTCACAAATCCAACAAAAATGAATGCATTAGAGTCCCAGTCTTTCCACATTCTTTCCAACATTTATCACTATTTTTTGTCATGTAACAAATCTGATAGGCATGAGGTGGTATCTCAAGAGTTGTTTTAATTTGCATTTCTCCTAATCAAGTGATTGAGCATATTTTTCATATGACTATAGATAGCTTAGATTTCATCTAAAAAACAGCCTGTTCATACCCTTTGCATTTATCATTTGGGGAATGAGTTAACACAGTATTTTGTATCTATTCTCAGTAATATTCTAGTTATATTCTGCAAAATAAAATTTGCATTCCTGATAAACAATTCACTCTTCCCCATGGACTTTTAAAATAAAAAATGATTCAGAAAGACTTCAACTAAAACCAGCTGGATTTGAATCCTGCTTATATACCACTTGTTCATCCTTTATTTTTGAAGATTACCAATGATATAATGGAGTAACCAATGGCATCATGGAGTGATAACTTTTAAGAATGAACTGGTTTAGAGGCTAAACTGCACAAAGTCACCAATCCCACTCTCTTCCAGATTAGAGTCCAATGGCAAGACAAAAGTCAGAATGGCTGGCAGTGACCTTGAATGCAGTAAATAACCTTGGCATCTTTGATGTCTGAACAAGCACTAAGTATTCCACAACACCTATTTTTCACTGCCTTCATGGCCACTGAAATAAGTTGTTCTCATCTGCTCATTCACCTAGGGGAAGTCTTCACATCACCCTAATTCACTGATAGGTTTGAGTTCTATCAGTTACTCTTCAATCTGAGTTCTGTCAATTACTACCCTTCAATCTGGTTTAGTCCATCTGCCAAGATGATTTCACTAGGATATGATCACTGTTCACTTTTTTCCCCTTCCTTTCATTCCCTCCTTTTCTTCATTCCTTCCTTCCTTTTCTCCTTTTTTTCTTTTCTTCATATATCTGAACCTCTAGATTCATTCTGAGTTTATACCATCTAACTGACCAGATGCCTAAGAGGTTTAGGGGAATTCTACAGAAGCAATTCAAAAATAATTAGTATGAATCATGGAAATTACAATCCTTTTCCCAGTTTCCTTTCTAGCTCCCCTTTTCTATAGATGTCAATAAACTACAGGGAGAGGAAGAGTCAGGAAGAGTATACAGGGCAGGTAGGTGGTACAGTAGATTCAGTGCCAGGCCTGAAGTCAGAAAGACCTGAATTCAAATCTATTCCCAGAAGACTGGCTATGTGGCTCTGGGCAAGACACTAGCTCTGTTTGCCTCAATTTCCTCAAATGTAAAATGAACTGGAGAAGGACATGGCAAACTACTTCAGTGTAGCCTGCAGGCTATATAGTTCAAATTTTCATTTCAACTGATTTGCCCAGTGCTACAGGGGTAGCACTAGTAGTATCATACTAGTAGTATCAATCAACAGGTATTTATTTAAGCACTTAATGTGCCAGGCATTGTGCTAAAGATACAAGACCCAAATCCCAGATAACAAAAATTATCACTTTTGATCATTTAAAAATTCCATTTCCTTATGTTTTTAAGCTTCCCCTATTGAACAAGTAACATTTGATAACCTCAATACTGTGTTATTACCAAATTATGGTTTGAATTTTTTAAAGTTCCATTTTAATCTCACAGAAGAAAAAGATAACAAAAATGCAGTTTGGTTAGCTTCTGAGACCAGGGGTTACATTTGGTTAGTGTTGAATTAGGCCCTCCCTATATAGCAGTTTTCATGATGTTATGACCCAAATGTGAATTTGATTATTACAAAAGTGATCCTGTTGATCTTTGCTGCAAATAAGCAAACTTATTTACTATCCAGGATTAGATAAGCACCCACTAGTCAGATTCTAAAGAAGTCACATTCACTTATTTGAAATTATAAATGTGGGTGAAATTTGATATAGTTCATTTCATCACAGCCTGTGATATAATCAGAAAAACACTGATACAATAATACAACTATAAAACAATCAGAGAGAAGGGGCACATTAAAAGTAATCTCAGAATTTAATTTTTTTTCCTGTCTTAGCTGATATTCTTGACCTGTTTCCATATTAGATAGGCCAGATCATGTTTAAACACAAATCTACATTCAGGCCACAAGGCCACAAGATTTTTTTTTTTTTTTTTTTTTTTTGCTGAAGCAATTGGGGTTAAGTGACTTGCTCAGGGTCACACAGCCAGGACATGTTAAGTGTTTGAGATCAGATTTGAACTCAAGTTCTCCTGACTTCAGGGCTTGTGCTCTATCCACTACCCTACCTAGCTGTCCCACCACAAGATTTTTAGTGATTTTATAAAGAAGCTGAAGACCAGAAAAGATCAGTTTCATTCTTACCCAAGGCCTTCTTTGAAATATAGTGCTCTTTCCTCTAAATTATTTCATATAACAAACTGGAATTAATATTTTACTATATTTACAGTTGTGTTTGTCTTTTCTAAAATAGCCTCCTCTAAAATAGGGATATAGACAAATTCCTTCTTTTTGCTAAAAAATTGGTTCAATTGTTTCAAGATTCAGTCAGTGTTTGTTCATTTTTTTGTTGTGCAAATATGTAAGTGAAATATATGATTAAATTTTTAAAAATAAAATCAACTAAACCTATTAATAATTTGGAAAAATACTTTAGATATTAATTTGCTGAAATTTTCCTTTATCATCATAACAATTCATCATGCTAAAAAAAAGAAAAACTCAAAAGCTATACATGTGATGAGGGTTATTAACCTGAGGGTTAATATCATTGATGTCTTTGCTAGTTAGATTGTGTAAAAGACAATTTTTCATAGCCTAGGACTGGTTCTCTTTATCAGGTCTTATCTTCAAGCCACAGCATGACTACTCTTCTCCTTAAAATTTAAATTTGGTACTATATCATTAACAAAATGGGTTTTCTTTTTACTTAAAATTGACAATCAATGAACAAGAATTTGTTGAGTGTTCCCTAGGTGTTCAAAAGATATTTTAAAGTCTTTTGGGATAGGGACCAGTCCTATTCACAACTAAATAGCCCCCCCACATTAGAATATTTGACCCATTCCAACTGTTTGCTGAATGATTAGATCAACAAAAGATGCAAAGTAAGTCTTTGTCATCAGAGAGTTTTTTGAGATGATGATAATACTCACACTCTCTCCAAACAATAAAAACTAAAGTTATACAGTGGCACACTAGAAATACTACTGGACTGATGGAATAGTCTTTAAAATGGGATAATTCAAACTGTTTTGAAAAATGTATAGCAAATGGAGAGGGTCAAGGACCTTTCAGCTTCAGGGAACTAAACCAGGGATAGATCCAGGTTACAATGAGAGGAAAGAAGCGATGGGCTGGAAGTGTAAGACACGAAAGAGATGGTAGCCTTAGATTATGGAGGGCTTTGTCATTTAGATAACCTAACTAGTGAAGAGTACCCAAAGGGTAATCGGCTGATGTAAATTGACTGAACTCATCTGGGAGCACCTTAACTTGGGGTACACAGATCCCTAAGAGGTTCATGGATAGATTTTAGAGAGTCTGTGGACCTAGATAGGAAAAAAAAAAAATTACATGCTGGTTTCAAATATATTTGGTTTCCTTTGAAATTCTATTTTTAAAATTTTTATACATTCAATATCATTATGAAAGTAGTCTTGAAAAATTAGACTTTGGCCAACATCTTCTACCATAATATTGCACAATTAATTCAGTATGTATTTAAAAAAAAAAAAAAAAAAGAGTCCACACTGCCAAAAGGGTCTATAACGTGATTTCCCAGGCAACTTTCAACATAGATTTTTTTCTGAGGCCATCTATTCTACTTAGATGCGAACAATAAGAATCTCCTCTGCAACACCAGGGAATCTCATTATTAAAGACCAGTGACTGAGCAATTCATGCCACATAAGTTCATCAACAATTGAAGCTATCATTTCTGTTCATGGAGAAAATAGGAATTAGTGACAAATTCCATGGAAAAGGTAATTCTTTTTAAGAGAATGTATACCATAGTGAACACAGAGGTTTGTTCTTTAAAATGGTGTTTCAAAAAGTTTAGGTCCTTTATAAACAAGAGGAGTCAGGATCTAAAAGGACAACTGGGGAAAATTAAGAAACCAGCATTTACTTATGCCAATAGAATGTATAGTGACTGAAAAAATTTATAGTACATAATCAGTTCATGTTTCCTAAGTTATCTGTTCTAAGCATGTAGTCACTATTAGCTTCCATTCCCGATCCTCTCCATTCTCATTATCTCTACCCTTAGGCTTTCTGTTATTATCTAGTGTACTTTTGGAGTGGGGGAGGGGAAGATGCCACAGTAAAGTTCCTAAAAACATGCAGAAATTGTGATATGATAGAAAAAAAAAAATAAAATTGGGGGTCTAGAGAGTTAGGTTCAAAACTAGCCTAACTAGTTTTGTGACTTTGGGCAAGTTTTTCATTTCCCTATCTATAAAACTAGGAGGATTAAACATATTCAAAATATTTACCTTAGAAGGCTTCCATAAACCACCACTATCACCCAGCACCAAACTTTAATAAACTATACAAATGAATGACTTAATTCCATCCCTAAGGTTCACAAGCATAAAGGTTCCCCAATACACACAAAAAATCAATTTAACTTAACATGTTTTAAACATCTACCATATTAAAAAATCAAAAGGTCACACGCTTTGATCTAGCATTCATTCACATTTCTCTAATACAACTTTCTAAACTGTTTTTGGTTCACACATGATTTTCTGGTGTTGGGAACACTATAGAATCTAAGTCAGTCATTAGAGCCCAAGCATGAACAAATTTCCACTAAAACACCAACAAATTTCTGCTTCAAAAGGGAAGGGTTACCCATTATCCCTTGAAATAGCCTATTACACTTCTACACAGCTCTATTTTTTTGTTTTCCTGACACCAATCCTAAATCTGCTTTCTTTTCATCTCCCACCCCATTAGTTCTGGTTCTGTTTTCTGGGGCCAAAAGAATAAGACTAATTCCTCTTTCATGTAACAACCCTTTCGAAAGCCTCAATTGCTTTTCATGGCCCCTCAAATCTTCTCATTCCTAAGTCCTATCCTCACACGATGCAGACTCAACTACACTTGTTACCCTCTTCTGGACACTTACCCCTTACTAAATGTAAATGCCCTAAAATCATGAGGCCCAAGAATTTTAATACTCCAAGCTAAGAAGTGATGATGCAAAATACAATGCATCTTATGTTTTTCAATGTAACTCAAAATCACCTTGTTTTGTGGACTGTAACATATCATATAGCTTGCACTACATTAAAACCCCTTGAACTTTTAAGAAGTACTGTCCGATGTCTTCCCTCTCTTGTTCTTGTGAAATTTCTTATAACCCGGTTTAAGATTTTACACTGACTACTGAGTTTTCTACAAAGATCCAGTTCAATCTTTAGTTTGTCAAGATACTTTTGGTTCCTTTTATCTCAATGTCTTAACTAGTCCTTCTGGCTTTTGATCTCTGGCACACTTTTTGAACCTTTATAACTCATTTTCAAAGTAATTTTTAAGAATGCTAAAAACCACAGAACTAACCATGGACAGATCTTGGAACACGCCATTGGAGAACCTAGTATCTTGACATCAAATCATTAACTGCTTTTTCCTAATGGTTTCCAATCCATTCAATTATATTATTTCACCTATTTCTCCACCTTCATGACACTCAAAAATTTGCCAAAATTTCCATGTTTTCCTTACCTACCCATTTAGCAATCTTTGTATCCACTACTTACCTAAGAAATTTTCCCCACAGAATTTCTCACTAGCCTAGTTAAGACTTGATCTGTTTTCTTTCCCTTTATCCTTCCCCTGTAATTTGGGGTTAATGTTCCCATTTTCTACGATCTTTCACTTAACACTGACAGTGACTCAGCAATCTTACTTGCCAGTTCTTTCAGATCCCCAGGGTACAATTCCTCTTGGTCAGGTGACTTGAATTCATCTAGGGCATCTAGGTCCACTCAATCTCCTTATCTCTCCAGTAAAGATAAAATGCAACTTCTTAAAGGGAAAGTTGGGGGAGAAGATGTGTGCTCCACTGAAAGGTCAAATGTCTTACAGGTGGTCACACAACTAGTATCAGAGAACTACTTGAATCTTGTGTACACCATGACTGTCATAGACCTTTTTCCAAGCTCCACTCACAAGCTAAACCATATTTAGTCACAAGGAGGATAGAACAATTAGTTAGTAATTATGCTTCCCCTTATGCTTCCATTCTAAAGGCTAATTACATGTTAGATCTAATCTTGGTTATCTTAAATGAATGTTTTGGCTACATAAAATGCTATCTTTAAACATTCTTGTAGTTTTTTCATTTACTAATTGCCCCAGTAAGGCAGTAACTTTAACAATTTGCTTTAGGAATGGAATTTATTAATTGTTACTATGACGATTCTTAAGTTTAAAAAAAAAGGGACTTCAGTTCATCTTTTCCAAGTCCCTTGTTTAATATGAGGAATCAAAACTAAAGATTAAAATGACTCACCCAGATGATCTAATCATTCTATAAGAAACTACCTTCTCAAAAGCAAAAATGAGGTTTAATACAATGAAACACCATAAATATTTTAGGCACTTTTTATTTTTCAAAAAAAAAAATTGTCATAATATATAAACATTTCATTCTCTCAAAAAAAATTCTACAACTATACAGCTGTTTGCTCCATTATTTGCATAGGAAAACCACAATACAAAAATAAGGGGGGAAAAGAAGCAAAACAGCAACCAATTTATGCTTTATATGTATGTTTCCATGTATAAACATATTAAGCCTCTTACAAAATTATTTACACCATGTGTTAACTATTTACATTTCTTTTAAGAGCAACTTTTCTAACAAACAAACTATAATTTATCAAGTGTATGTAAAATTGTCTTCTAAAAAAAAAAGTTACTATACTTCCACAAAATAAATAGAGACAAACATATTTTAAAACAAAATTAAATTTTCTTTTTTCACTTGAGACCCTTTTTTGGCATTTTGCTTATTTATTCTGCCCTTTGGTTAACAGCATTACATTACTATTCTATATTGCATAAATGTAGCAGTTGCATCCTTAAATTTTCAACATGTCATTTAATATTTAAAGGCAGACACTGCGTCAATATTAACAATGGATTAACTAGACTGCACTGTAATTTAAGTAAAATTACTGTGTCTTTTTAATTCTTACTGTACATTACTATAAAGTACATGCAACATCCACATAAAATAAAATTGGCATTGAACCAATAGTACTGCACAAGCTAACATTGCCTTATACAAAAACTGCATAAATCCTTCTTTAGTGATACTGTGTTTAGCTTATTGTAAGAGGTTTAACATTTTATATTGTAACTATCCTCAAAGTCTCTGCCATTTACAATTTATGTAAAATGCTTTGCCCCTTTTTAAGCAACCCTATTTCAATCAGTGCATAAATTTTGCTTTTAAGTACATCTGAATGATTATCAGTGTTTTTCCCCTCGGGATTTTCTTTTGTTTTGTTTTACAACAAAGTAACATTGGTAGTGTTTGAAGAAGTTAACTAAAAACAAATTCCATGTGAAGATAATAGTTATTTTCAAATCAGTACTTTTGATTTTTCTACAAGAATTCTAAAAACTTGTAATAATCCTAGAGCTGATCTGGACATTTACAAAAATTTGTATAGCAAATATATGCAACACATTCTTTTAAAAAAACAAAAACAAAAAAAACCCCCACACCTTTGTTCAATGGCTGCTTGTGAATTTCCACATACATTGCTTCTTCAAAGAATTCCAGAATATCTAAAACAACTCAATGTCAAATAAAATCTTGACATTGCAATTCATAATTCCATTCCATGCCTGCCAACTCATTTGTGTTCTAAAGAGGGTCACAATAAATGACGGTGCTTACGTTAAAAACAAGGCGAAAGTTCACCATCCCCTTCCAACATAATCCCTCCCCCTCCCTTTTTTCCCTTTAAAACAAAACAAAAAACCCAAACCTACATACTCAAGGTCTTGAGATGTGACTACTTGTTAAAGAGATGAAACCTGCCAAATAAAGCCATATATATTACAGCACGCAATATCAAGTTCTTAAAATGAACACTTTGGTATTAATATAACATATTCCCTGTTATCTCTCAAATATACAAAATATACACTTCCAGTTTTCAATTTCTTTATGTAAGTTCATAGTTAAAAATTTGCCAAATCTAACTGCATAACATCAATAATGAATTGCATAGACTCTGACAAGCCTCAAGAAACAGTTCATCTCAATTCTGGTGTCTTTTCATGTGCAGAGCTAGGTGATCAGAGCGAGAGAAGCTCCGGTTACACACTGCACATTGAAAAGGTTTGGCTCCTGTGTGTTTCCTGTAGTGACGTGTTAATTCATCAGAGCGAGCAAATCTCCAGTCACATCCTTCCCATGTGCACTTGTATGGCTTTTCACCTGCAACAATTAAGGAATAGTAGATTAGATGGCACATTTAAATAAAACAGAATCACCCAAGACAGAACAAGGAAAAGGGGAATTATAATAGCAATCATTTATGACTCACCATTTTTGTTGAGATTTTTTATTTCCAATTGTTAAATGTTTTGATGAAAAGCCAAGATTCAAAGAAAAGGGACATATAATATATGTGATGTTAATAAACTGGGACTAATCCTTCTCACCCTACAGGTGAAAAAGAAGGTAGCTTCTAACCTTAGCCATGACAATAAAGCAGCAAGCATCAAGACCAATACTGTTTATATCACACTAATTCCATTTGTTAACACGTCTTGCCTTTTTGGTGCTCTATTCTCAATAATATCAAACACTTAACCTGCAATTTCTAATCCACTTTTGGAAGTGATTAAATCACTAATCTTGTCAAAGACCACTTTACTTAGTATTTGCTAAGTAGGTTTTTTTTTAAACTGATACTTATTTTCTATGGTTGGTAAGTAGTTGTAAATTTAGCTTGAGAGTGAAAAGATCCAACAGAATGTGGTAAATTTACATATCAAAATATATATGAAAAGGTAAATTACTTTTAAAAAAAAGTCTACAAAAATCAATGTAAAAACTGTACTGTCCAGCAGTTAGGACTTAAAATATTGGGGCTGAAGAAAGTAGGAAGAAGTTAAAAAAAAAAAAAAAAGGGGGGGGGAGGAAACCTAATTGTTTTAAATACCTGTATTCTGGCATTTTATTAAATGTTAAGTTTAGCAATGAAATTTTATTTGGATGCTAAAATTAAGACTTTTCAGATCAAATTTGATAGCTTCAATTTGTAGATAACAATTTCAGCTACACTAATAAGTATGCCTTGGCAAAACAATAGAATCATTAAGTAAAAGGTTATATATCCAGGCCAGGCCAAAAAAAAAAAAAAAAAAAAAAGGCTAAAGTGATCAAAGTAAAAATGTTTTCCTATTATTTTCTAGAACAGTTAAAATTTACCTTTACTTAGTGGTTGAAATCTTTTGGCATAATGCCTTATTTCTTGTACTCTTTTGTCTCTTATGCAGTGATAAGAGTGCATAACTAAGAAGAATGGGAATTAGTATATTTTTTAAAAAATAATTATTCTGTCTCAAACCAGGAGTTTCCTCCCATATCTTAAATTTTTATAGTATTAGGAAGAGGTATAAGAATATGTAATTCCAAAATTGCACATATTCCTTCATATTCACTTCAACATGAATTTCAACTTAAATATATTTTCAACCCAAGCTAAGATACTCATCCTGTAAGTACATTTTCAATGTTTCAAATTATTTACTTCAACACCAAATGATTGCTCACTTTTAAAGCAAACAAAGGACAAATGGAGCTGAGAATAATCAATTATATAGGACCTACTACCTGCCAAATACTATGTTAAGAGCTTAAAAATATATATATATTTTATTTCATTGAAGTCTAAAGACCCTGGGAAGTAGTTCTTATGACTCCCACTTTAGAGTTGAGGAAAACTAAGGCAAAATGGTCATGAATTGTTCTGTTTGTCTAGAGTCACACAAACTAGTAATATCTAAAAGTCTGATTTAAACTCAAGTCTTCTGAACCAGGCCTACACCTCTAATCACTGTAACACCAGCTGTCTCCTGGAAGAACTAGACATATGTCCGTCTTGATTATTTCTAACATTTTAAGCCTGTTTATTTTGTACATATTTAGGAGGACTTAATTTCTGACGTACAAATATAGCTATTGCTCTTGCTGAAAAACATTTAGAAGTAAATCAAAATAAGGCTTTTTTTTTTTTAAATCAAGGAAGGAAACTAATTTTTTTTTTTTTTAATTCCTCATGAAAAATACAAATTCTGGAGCCAAGTACACTAGATATGTATTTTCTGCTATTTAATGGAAAGAGGAATTTATTCCTGGTTTCTGTGGTAAGAAAAAATTGCTTAAAATTACCTTATTTTAAAAGAAATCATTCGAGCCCTTTGCTGAATTTAACGAGCAAGAAAAGACTGGGTTGTCAGGATTTACCTTAACAAGGGACAGTAGACCCTTTTGTCCGATATTTTTATTGGCTATGAAGCAATGACTTTGTCGATAGTCGGAAAGTTTACTTTACTGATTGTGCGAAATACAGTAGCCATTAAGTTTCTGAAATTTTGGTTCTATTCCAAAACTGTATGCTTATAGATTAATTCAACCAAGAATAACCCTGATTTCTTAGACTTTAGTTATTAGAGTCTGATCACTGTATCAAGCAGATATTTTACTGTAAAAGCAAAACTCAGCTCCTCCTCCACTTCAGGGAAGCTTCCATGGGATTTGTTAAAGTGTCAACACGGCTCAAGTAAAACACCATGGAGGAAGCTGGTACCAACTTCTGGCCAAATAGCACACTCTAACCCTTTCTTCCACAGCCAGAAATACTATACACAGTACTTCTGGGAAACTGAACTGCCTTCCTTTAAAGTTAAATTTCAACAAGACTGAGGTTTCGTAAGTTTAATTGGATTTTTGCATAAACCCTTGTCCAATGCCATCACATTTTCAATATTTTGTTAGTCTCAACAAAAAAATGTACTTTTAAAAGTTCTTGCAGTTAATATAAAGCTTTCCAAACATTTAAGAAAAATTATAAGTTTTCACAACTTGGAAAACAAGTTCTCACTTCCTTTAATTTATGTATCACACATAATTCTATTTTTAAGAAATATAAAAAATTAGCAATCTTAATATTTGAAGAAAAATATTAACAAGTTAAATTATGCATTTAAATCTTCACACAGTAAAGCTTTGAAGTAGTAAAGGGAGAAAATGCTTTAAGAGAGCAAATTAAGAGATGACATTAAGAATAGCTGACTAAATTTTCCTCAATATCACATTTAAATATTCCATTTGAAAATAGAGAACAGCTGTCTTGAATGATTTTAAAAATACATAAGTATTGTTCCAAACTATACACTGATTATAAAGTCACTAGTGAAATTTAGCTTAAGAGTGGCGGCTTAATGGAGGTAGCATTGGGGTTTTAAATACCTAGACTCTCTGGAACCACAAAAGTGAGAACTCTGGCATCAGGAAAGCTCATTTTAAGATTGAAAGGTCTCAACTTAAAAAGATGATTCACCTTGGCAATTCTTAATGTTATGTAGAGACAAAAACTGTCATATATTTCTAAAAAGTAGCAGTATAAGGTGAGAGAAAAATCAATGTCATATTTCCTCTTTCCAAAGGCAGCTTAGTTTCTTTCATTCTGTCAACAGATTATAATATTTGTAAATCTTTCAAGAGTCATAATAAACTACCATTTTAGAAGATGACTATTCATCTTCTCAATGTATTTACCAAATGCACAGGAAACTAGTCAAAACATTAAAATCAAATAATGCAATTGGAAATTGTTGATTAAGAAGGACCTGAAGAATTGAGAATGGACTGATTAGTCAGCTTCATAGCTAATACTTATCAAGAGAATGTTGTCAAGATTCTTCCAAGAGATGTGACAATACTTCTGGAGGAGAAACACTTTTCTACATCATTTTAAAATAGTCACGACAGCCAATTTCTTTCTTTCTCTCTATTATAAGTCAATCCAGTATAATTGACTGCAAAGGCAATAATTGAAACTTAAGTCCTGGAAGGCTATACAAATAGATATTCAACCTGTGACAGGTCCTCCTTATCACAGGTCCTCCTTATCAAACTGAATGCTGATCATTTAATCTGGAAGTCCATTAAAAGTTTAAGTTCAGCAAAATACTGACCACAACAATTCCCTAATATCCTTCATTAAAATAGAGAAGGTCTTTAGAGCTGAGTTTATGGGCAGATACCCACACTAATGACATAAAATTTCTAAATTACAAATGAAATTGAAAAGAGGCAGATAGAAAAATCAGACCATATTTATGTATCTAATAGGTGCCAACACTATGCAGAGAAATAAGGGGAAATAACAGAAGTAAAATGAGAAATGATAGTTTCCATTCCAGGTCTTAATGACTACACACATGTACCATGATGTCAATGCTCACCCTGACTATTGCTTCTTTTTCAGTTTTTGTAGAGAACGGATAAACAATTCAAACATTGACATGTTAAGTCAACACTCAAGAGCTCCCTGGTATCCTAAAACACTATTTCAAAGGAAAATATAGTTTCTCATGATTATTTCTGTTACAAACTTTCTGAATTGTTATCATGGGCATTTTATTACCCAAAATGTAGGAACTGTTAATGGACTGTGAGATAAACTAAGATCTTAGATTCAGAATCAGAAAGATCTCAGAAGTCAATTACCCCAAAAGCCGTTCAATCTTAAAGTACCATCAGAAACCTAAGAGTTTCTTAATCTGGAATAAATTTGGGGGTGGAAGAGTTTCACTAACTTCTAACCTCTCACTGAAATTTTAGAGCTTCAATTGTTTAAAACTATTATTTTTAGATTACAGACTTCAATTCAAAAACTTTCAGTACACTGACCCCTCCCCCCCAAAAAGTCCATGACACACAAAAAACTTAAGAGGTGATTAAGGAAATATATTCTTTGGGATGATATTTTGCTCTGGTGTTTATATTTTAAGTCCCCAAACACTACTGCTCTATCTTCACTGAATAGGAAGCTAGGTGTCAAGTCCCACATTGGTATAGACAGACCTAGAACTTTAGTATTACTCAACATACAATTATCTGTGAAAATCATTTAATTTCAAGACAAACTAATCTCCTGCCTACACTTTAGGAAGCTTCCAAGCCAACAAATAAAATGGCAAGTGTTTAAATAGTATTCGTATTTACACAACTTTTTTTTTTTTTTTTTTTTGATACTGGATCAAATTCTCTAGGGAAGTATTTTCTCAATCAGAATGACAACAATTAAAATTTTATCTTCCTCTCAACTTAAAATTCTTTTCAAATAAATTAATCTGCATACTTGCTTTGAGAGTTTTTTCTCTTTTTTTGTTGTTGTGGGCAGGTAAGGTTAAGTGACTTGCTCAGGGTCCCACAACTAGTAAGTGTTAAATGTCTGAGGCCAAATTTCAACTGGGGTCCTCAGTTAGTAAACAGTAGTCAAACTGAGCCATCTAGCTGCCCCATATAAGTGTGTAATTTTAAAGTTATTTCAAAAGTGCACATTTTGCTTTCCCAATTAAGACATTCTATTCCACGAGGATTTGTCTTGTTTCCATGATCAGCCACAATCTTACTAAGTGAGCCTTTCAGATTTTAGACCGGTTTAAATAGAATCTTCTTAAAAGAGGTTTAGTTTTTGTGTCCAAGTTATAAACTTAAATCATATTTCTAAACTGTTACTTAAGGAAAACTACATATTACATGTGTGTTTGTATGTGCAGACGTAGAATTCACACACAGGTCTCCTCTGGCTTACAGGTATTGCACTATGCCTTTTTCTTCATCTAAAGATTCTGCCTCAGATGATGCTAGAGAAGCATGAAGAGAATTACATGAATGGATGCTAAATGAAGTGAAAAGAACCAAGAGAACATTGTGCACAGCAACAGCAAGATTATGTGATGATCAATTGGGTGGATGTGGCTCTTTTCAAGAGGTAGTTCAGGGAAATTCTAATAGACTTGTGATGGAGAGAACCATCTGCATCCAGAGAGAGAAGGATGGGGACTGAATGTGGATCACAACATGTTTTCAACTTTTCCATTGTTGTTTGCTTGCTTTTTTTTCCTTTTTATCTGATTTTCCTTGTAGAAATATGTTTAAAAGAATTGGACAAGTTTAACCTATAGAGGATTGCTTACTGTCTAGAGGAGAGAGGAAAGGAGAAAAATATGGAATACAAGGTTTTGCAAGGGTGAATTTTGAAAACTATCTTTGCATGTATTTTGAAAATAAAAAGCTACTATCAAAAAAATTCTTTTAAAAAGATTTTGCCTCCTGGTGTGAAGATACACTAGGTTTGTTAACAGAACCAACCTTCTGGATCACTGAAAAGTATTTTGAAGTTCAAATCTAAGTGATCCTAGTTATAGACAGTATGGAGCTTCAGGTTTATCCAAGTATTGGGGATCTTCTTAAAACAGGTTTTCCAAGACACAATTAAGCAGGAAACTTATTTTGTAATGTATAGTTTTTTTCTAATTCTGGTAACAAAGTTTCTAATGAGGAATGTTTTTAATATACAACTTCTTTGTGATATGAAATATCATATAAGCTATCATATAAAATATATATCTGAATTTAAAAAAATATTTTACATAGGTTTTTTTTTAAACAGGAAGAACCCCCAAGAGTCAAAATAGTCATCTGCCTACCTCACAAGCAGGAAAAGCACTTTGTGAGATGAGTTAATATATATGAATTACATAAATGACTGGATCACTTTATAAGGTTCCTTCTCATCCTTGAAAGTTTGAATTTGTTTACAGCATAGTCACACCTTTGACTTGCCTCTCAACTTAACAAAATCAGGTGTGTAATTTTCCAATTGATAGGAGAAGGATGGGGATACTAATAATATAAATTACATGCCTTTCCCACACTTACACCTTCTATTTTAAATTATTAACATTTATTAAGCACCTTAATGTGCTAGGCACATCCATGCTTTCCTAACTAAGGTTGTCCTTTTTGGATTATCATGTATTAAATATAAAAACAAAATTATTTTTTTCCATTCTAAAAGCTCTTTTTGAAAAGTTTTTTAAATGATAAAATTATTGTAAACTTAGTCAACATGCTATCTTTAGATCTTTTACTTCATTCTACAGAGGACTGCATTTCAAGGTCATCTCTAAGAACTTTTTACTTTTTATGTAAATACTCCCTTTTTTGGAGTTTGGGAGTATCTGAATGTGATTTTAATGCTGTAGGCAATTTCTAACAAGGTAAAATTTTCACCAATCGTAGATCAGACCCATGATATATAGTTTCACAGGTAGACCCTGAGAATAACCTCTTCACTTTTTCCTATGTATTACGGAGCTCTATAATTTCCATTACAAAAAAGAAAATTCATCCTATAAATACCTATATTTTTTAGACCTTTTACCCCAGTTTCACAAAATACATGATAAAACTAGTTGTTCACATATGTTACTGCTGTTACTACTACTACTATGCTGCTGCTGCTACTACTATACTACTACTATACTACTACAACAAAAATCAAGTTTTAATGATAAAAATGCTTACAGAATTGAATACAATTTCCTAAGCATTTCCATATGCCATTATCCACAAAGGATAACAATATATATAAATAGATAATAATTCCTAAAGAGAAATGTATCAATATTTGAAATAAATTCAGTTATCAAAATATTAAGGTGAAACCTTTGACAACCTTGAGTTAATTTCCCAGGTACTAAATCCATTCTTTGAAATAAAGTATTTTAAAATCATTTCAGATTAAAAGCTTTCTTTAAAACTAATTCATAAACCTATCTAAGATATGTATATTATATGCACACATAAAATATACATAAATATACACTCACCTACATATCAGAAGTTAACTATATACTTAAATCACTTATATAGCCATCAATTCCAATTTCCTCATTTACAAAATGGAGCTAATACTTGTACCTATTGGCAAAGTAAAACTTTTGTAAAACTTTAAAGTGGCAAATAAGTGTGATCCAATTCTTCAAGAATAAATTTTAGTTCACTAAATGCATCATAAGTCAGTAATATATTAGATGTCCTTGAGATTTAAGGAATTTTTGACGTCTTATCTTAATTTTTAATCTGAAGATTAAGTAGGCTCCGAGAAAATAGATTATGGTCTTTACATGAACTTGGTATCATCCTTTGATTGCTTTCAAGGACTTATTGCTAGTTTTCTGGCTCTGAGCCATGTTCTAGATCATTCAAGTTAATGAAAAAATATCCTTCAACTAAGTGAGGCTTCCAAGCACAAATTTCCCATCTTTACATACAAGATGGCGTTGGAATAATTTCTAAATATTAGCTAAATTTTCAATTAATAGACTGTATCTTCATGTGACTAGAAAATATAGTAAAAACAAAATATATGATATACAACTGGAAAAAAAATCACTCAAAACAAAGGGCTTTTTAAAAAATTGTTTTCTCCCGCAAAAATATTTAAAACATAGCCAACACCTAATGGAAAAGATAGTAATCGGCTTGTTGCCCAAAATACAGACGCTTTGGAATACCTTTTCAATTTTCTTTTAAGCTAACAATAACAAACAAGACAAAACAAAAGAGATTTTTTTTTTTTTCTCCATCATGTTACACTGTCCTGAATCCTTTATTGACTTTAAATCTAATTTTAAAATCTTCCAAAAAAACCCAAAAACTTGAGTTAGGTGAGTTCATGTACCTAAGAAAGCCATCAGTTTGTAATGATTTGGTTCTTTTTCTCTACAATTTATGGTAATTTATATAGCAAATGAGGTGGATGTAAGGAGGATCAGAAGAAAGATAAAAACAGGAAAAACCAAAGGGTATAGGCTATTAAAAGAACATTTTTAGTAGGACTTCAGATTAATAGGAGTATGAAGGCACAGCTGTTAAAAGAAATTAGAGCTTACACTTTTGATGAACTTTTATTAACTATTGACTCTGATACCCATGGATCAAGTTTTTTTTTTTTTTAAACTTTTTTTGCATCACAGATTTCCTTTAGCAATTCTGGTTCAGAATATGGTCTCCTTCTAAAATTATTTTTCAATAAATAAAACAGACTAGGATTCAAGGAAACCAAAGGTTTAATATCACTTCTCTAAGGCCCAACCTTCCACTTTTATAAACATGAAGCCTGTAATATTTCTATTATCTACCTTCTCTGATGTGAGGAAAAAAAGAAAGGCTGAGTTACTGCCTTAAAAACAACACTTTTAAGTACTGTCCTAATAGGTTAAATTTGCACCAGTGAGAAATGAAACAAAATTTACAAACTAAAGAGTAAAAAATACTTTGATAAATTGATAAAAATGATCAATTTATCCAAATCTCAATAGGAAAACAAAGTGCATCTTAACTTGCTTAAGGCAGATGTATTTGACACAACTAGTAGGGGGTGGGGAGCATGCAAAGAGATAGCACAAGCAAATTTAAAAGGCATTGTCTAGGAACTCAGAAAAAGGAGAAAACAACTTCAGTGCTCTATGACTACAGAAGAACGGGTTTAGCCAGATGAACAAGTCTGCTAAAGCCCTCCCCAAGGCATTTGAAAGACTATCAAACAAAACTTTATTAAACTGGATTACATGGCCTTACTCACTTGTTAGATGTTGAAGGAAAAGCTGCTTAGTTAGTAAATTTAAAAAAAAATTGATGTGTTGTAAATCAAGCCAGGAATGATTTTATTTCAAAAATGTTACTTTGTTTTAAAAATTACAGTCCACAAAGAAAGTCACTGTTAAAAGAGTTGTTTGTTATCAATATGCTTTAACAGGTCAAGTTCCTGAACCCTACAGATTAGCACTAAAGTTTTAAGAGTGCTAAAAATCTGACAGGATTGAAAGGCTATTTAGATACAATTGGCTCCAACTGGGCAGTGGTAAGATAATTACATAGTAAATAACCAATTGAACTACAACCTTTCTTTACCATAAGATTTCAAAATCTTTATCAATTTTGCTGCCTATTTCACACCAAAGATTTTCAAAGTCAATAATCATCATCATCATCTTAAAATCTGGTAAAAAGGCTCAAGATTTATTTTTTCCAAGTAAATTATAAAGGCCATATGGAAAAAAACACTATGTACTCTTTCTTGGGTTTTTTTTATCTTGTATATTTGTTCAAAATTATCTTATGCCTAAACTTCATTTTGTTAATTTTTCTTGATTAAAAAGCAGAATTCCTTCATAAGATTACTTAATTTTTAGTAGGTCCTTCATATTCAATTATTTCTAAGAAGATTTTAAAAGTTATTGTTATACATATCATGTCACATCCAGTATAAGCCAAAACAATCTGCTATTTTTAAGTGTTAGTGAAGATGCCCCTTACATTTCATTTTCAAACTCAATCAAAAGGCCAAGGACTCCGGAATAAAAATATCTCCTCTATAAGAAAGTTTTTAATGTTCTAATGCATAGTGTTGCCATCTGTAGAATATAAAGTCATGGCTCCTGCTACAGGTACAAAATGTCAGCAAATCTATTCTTATTAAAGTCTATTCAAGCACTGACCTTTGTTCAAATGCTTTTACTACTTTAATGCAGCAGCAGTTAGAGATAACTACTTCATTTATCAAAACTCAATTTCCATAGTAACATCTAGCCTGGGGAGATTCAAGTCTTTACACTAATCCAGCAAACCATTCAAAGTAACTGTTGAATACTCCAGTTTCCATAGCAATGACAGAATAATACATTTTGCTAGGTCATTGCTTATATTAACAAAGTTTTTCTTTCAACGTCAGGTAATATCAAATTATTCAGATAGTATCTACCTCTCTTCCCCATCCTAAATGGAGGTTTGCTTTTACATTCAGTTTTAAATAACACTTCATTATAAATATATTGGCTGTAACATATACTATCAATATCACTTGCCTAAGATTATAGTATTGCTACAAAGAAATTATCAATGTCATAAATATCAATGTCATAATTTTAAAAATTAAAAAACAATAGTTTCCAAGGCTATGGAAAAGATGCATGTGTATGCGTGTGTGTATAGATCTCTATCTATATCCATTATCTATAGATATAGACATATATACACACATACATATATATAAAAAACAAAAATACTTTTTATTTTTAAAGGTTCTAAATATATTAGTTCCACTTTTCTAACTTGGGTAAGTCTAAGATTCTCTTTAAATAAAATATTATATCATCTCCCCATATATCTCAAGGAAAATAAAAATAAAGTTCTTGACTTGCAAACTCTAGCCAATTCCTGACCACATATTTTAATATTTTAACCCCACCTTTGTAGGTCCCACTTGCCTAGGGAAAAATGAATATTAAAAGGGATATTTTTAGCTGAACTGAATAAGGTGAAACCTAAAAATATTAGCACAGCAATTATATCTAAACAGCTAAAAGAAAAAAATTATTTAGTAATCATGGTGGCAGATCACCACATAAATTATTTCCCAAAGGAGAAAAATTAGTTTGTTGTTGTTTGTTTTTTTTTTTAAATAGAGCTTTAAACCTGAAATCACATGTGCCATTGAGGTTTTTAAATCCATTAGTAAAAATCACTGTTTACATTTTTGAAGAATTGAGAGCCAAATGACAGAGCCATCTCTTCTTTTAAGACTCTCTCAACCATTCTGGAACCATACTGTCCCGAATGTTTTAACTTAACTAGAGGCTTGAGCCAAGCCCATGCTGAAAAGATAGGCCATTAAAAAAAAATAATAATAATAAAGTTGACAGGAGAAAGAAGAGATCAAACAGGTTTTTGGCTTTTAAAAGGATGAATACCACTTACAATATTTACACAACTCCCAGAATTAACTAGAAAATTACATACCAGTATGAGTCCTCAGGTGAGCTTTTAAATGGGAAGACTTTGTATAAACTTTTGTGCAGCCTAAAATAAGAAGGGAGAGAGGAGGAATAGCTTGTCATTTTGTAGATTCTTCTGAAATCTTTATAGTCTGATGATTCGATATTTAAAAATCAAGATAAAACCTCTCATATTAGACTAATAAGTATGTAAAGTTTTTTACATTTAAAATGAAGTTTTGAGTTTTACAACGGTCAAAAAACATTAAGAACTTGTTCGTTCGTATACAAGGTCATTACAAAAAATGACCTAGGAGATCTTAGTTATAACTAGAAAATTCTGTTGACATTCCATTAAATATTTAGTAACATATCCTTAAATTTAAAAAATTTTCAAATGTCCTTTAGAGTTAACAACTTAGTTATTATTGCCCAAGACTACAGCAATTTTCCATATGTCTACATTTGTTTCTTCATTCAGCATTTGTCATGCCATATCATGTACCACAGTAAATAAATTACACCCTGTATTAAAAGGCAGAAACTATCTTATGTCAGCAACTTGTCCAAACCTACATTGTGGTACTCACTTCATATTTAGGATCACATATGTAGTTACAAAATAACACTATTAGAATCCCATTTTAAACCATTAAATTTAGACTTCTTTCCAGGTCAAGAAAAATGAAATGAGAGCAAGGAGGTCTCACTTTCCTTCTCTTCTACTTACCCAAATATCCCTCCAAGGTCTAGGTTAAATTTAAGCCTAGTTTCAAAATATAATTTAAAAAATTGTCAACTTCCAATGTAGAACTTAGGAGCACATCACATTCAATGATAGTATGTATGGTAATGACAGAAAGAGAAATTTTCCCTTACTTCATAAGTTGGTATGTGATGTACATATACACATGCATGGCTTAGGTTCATAGTTCAAAGATTAGAAATTCATGCTTAAATTGAAATTTGACAAGTTGTTTAAAATTTGAGAAAGTTCCAGTAAACTGTCAGAAGTACTGACAGGATTCCACTTTTACATATAGTGCTTTAAATTATTTCTTTAAGGATTTTGTATTTTTGTTTTTGTCTTTTAGAAGGTGACATTTAAAAACACCTCTCTTCTGCCTGTCTCTACCTCCCCCCCAAAAAAACTTGAGTTTTCATGCCAGTACCTATTATTAGCAGTGCATATCTTTGGATCCTAAATTTGATGAAAGAATAAAAATAGGGAACCTGATCTTGTTACTGACGAGTAGTATTTTTCCTAAGAACCTTTAATCTTAAAATTGAAGATTAAAAGAGCAACAAAAATGCTAACTATGATGGTTGGTGCTCTACTAGTAAGATGACTTACCAGGATAATCACAGTAGTGGATTCGTCTCTTCTCTAGATCTGGGTTACTCCTTCTATTGTATCTGACTGTTTGGATATTCTGTGAATTAATTGGCAGGGTGGCTGGTATATTTGGATTGTGAATTGCCAGTTTAGAAGCAATTGTAGCAGCATAAGAAGGAGGGGGTGTTAAATTCTGCAACATCTCTGCTTGTCTATCTGGACTTCCAGGCTCTGAACTTGGTGGTGAAGGGGGGAAGTAAGTGGCCTGTTGTGGAAGAAACTGATTTGGCATTGTGTATGTGCAGGGGGGCATACCCTGGAATTGCTTCATTGCAGTCTGTGGAACAGCTGAGGTGAGTGTATTAAGGCCTGCCATGGCTGCTGGCATGGAGACATTAAGTGTGTCCATTACTGCCGTCTGGTTTGTAGAACTGGGCATATCTAAATCCGGTGAACTCAAAAGTTGGTACAACTGGCCCTGCTGGGGAGTGACAGAAAGGTGAAGATCTGGCGTTGGAAGTTCTTGCTTGATGAAAATGTTGTTCACATCTGGAGTTGCAGTCTGGTGAGAGCTGAATATACTGGTGAATTCAGGGAGAGCCTGGGTGGGGGCTGGGGCAGGGGCAGTAGTTTCACTCTGATGGCTGAAAATGGTCACAGGTTCTGTCTTGATGTGGGTTACGCATGGTCTCTGAGTTTTGTACAAGCCAGTTCTCAGGTGGGTGATGTCAGGGAGGAAGACATTCATGTTGATACTGTAAGGTAACCCTTCACTGTCCGTGAAGAACTGGTCTACAACTGAGGCACTGTCTCTCCTGTACTTCTTATGTTCTGGGATGATAGTAACTGGTGGAAGCTGAGGTGTCAGATACTTCTCCATTTCACATCTCGTCTAAAAAAAAAAAAAATTCAAATGCACACACATAATCCACCTATTTTTTAAATCATTTAGAAAAGGAAATAAAATATGTTTTTAACTCAGAGGATGGGGGTAGGTACAAAACCCAATACGGACCCCTGACTATTCCAGTAAAACACATTAGTGTAAATCTCCTAGTGAGCTATAAATATAGCAAGACATTTACTCCCGCCATTCTGTCTTTCATAATTAGTTCCGAGACTTGATTATACCACTACTATAACCCCCCAAAAATGACCCCAGACAAAAAAACTAAAGGAAAAGGAGACATAAGAAAAATGGAAGCAAGAGTAAGTATCATTCCTTTCTGATGCAATAAAACATTTACCCATTAAAAAGCACATGATTTTGGCCCTATTAGCTTATTTCAATTAAAGCGCTGTATTGTGATGTTATGTTTTCCAGTCTTCATAATATACTTAAAGATCATTTTTAAAATAAGAAAAGCTATGTTAACCTCAAGAAATTACAGTCTTTAAAGGCTACTTTCTCTTGTTAAAAAATTAAAATATTCAAAACAAAACAAATCCCTTGGATAGTCTCATGATTTGTCTTTTAAAAGTTTAATGAACACTTGTTTCCCCTCCCAAAGTGACCTCTTAACAAAATATTTGAGTGAACATTTTTATCAACAGAACCAGTAACAGGTTAATATGATAATGAAATGTTCCTATTCATATTCCTATCTTGAACAGATCTTTAATTACCTAGGGGAAAACCATTCCCTTGGTATAGTGGTGCTAAGGAGCTCGTGGGTGGATAGAGCCTGACACATTACCAGCACAGTCATCAGCAAAACATTTATCATGTACTCTTCATAAGACAAATGCTACATTCCCCCTTACTCTGTAAAAAGTACAGCCATACCATATTCCTCTAGAAGCCCTAAAACACACACTTGTTCTCTCTACACACACACACCTGAATGGACACACAGCTCAGACTCACAACCCAGCAATGTTAATCACAGTATTAGGTAGTCATTTTCTAGTCCTGCGTAATTTCTTGAGTTTCATTTCTGAACTTGATTCATTAACTGTGGATATGGATTTCCCGGACTAGTCTCCCATTTAAAAATAAAAATTAACACGTGATATGAGGCACATCACTGATAAATATGATATTAACATCTCACAAACCTGTGACATTACTCCCCACCAAGCAGAAAGTTGTGTGGTCAAATACACAATACACCAGAAGGGGCTGTTAGATATAAAGGATCTTGAAATAAACCTAAAGTAAACTCCTTCGTGCACTAAGCTCTCGTTGTGGTTAGTGGTTTCTGATTTTAGCTCTTCCAGCTGTTTGCATGTGGGTATGTTTCCAACTTTTTTTCGGGACAGGCTAAAAGTCCCGGGAAGTTTTTTCTGGGCTATATGACTCTGTGCGTGGGCGAGAGAAACAGGCGGTTGCTCTAATTCTGCTACTAGGCAAGTGCAAAGCCAACTGCCAAGCTTTCAACACCGATCCAAGAGGAAATTTGCGCGCACACTCCAAGAAAACGACTCTCTTAGACACACGCAGTCCCCTCTCGTCCCTTCTCTCGGAGGAACTCACGTCTACACAAGCAGCAACCTCACCACCCTCCCCGTTTCCCAGCCACAGCCCCACCACGAGCCTAGGGCAGGTTAAGGAAGCCAAGATTTGTGCGTTAGTCTCCTAAGGAGAGCACTCCCCGGCCACCCATTCCGCGTTTCGACTTCACGTTACAAGGTGGACGTAGGGAAAACCGTTCCAAACGCCAATACTCCCCAGCAGGTATTTTCAGGAAAACGGGGATGAGGTTGAAGTTGGTTTTTTTTGGGTTTTTTTTTTTTTTTGGGGGGGGGGAGGCGAGCAGAGAAATCAGGGCTTTAAAATTGTTTCTTTTTCTTCCCAACCGTAGAGACGCATGTTAAATAGATTCCCTCCCCCCTCCCTTTTTAAAGGCTTCCGGGAGGTTTCGTCCACATTCACTCCGTAAACAGTATGTGCTGGACGGCACCCCGACTTTTTCCCCCGCTAATGCGGGTCCCCAAACCTCCAAACGCAGGGCGGCGGTCCCCCTCCCCCCTCCATCCACGCCCTAGCGCCACTGTCCCTCTACCCCGAAGGGGAGAGTTACTGCGGGACACACCCGAGAGAGGAGAGCGCGCTTCTTCCTACCTGGACCAGTTCCTCGGCCGGGAGCCTGGTGCTCCCGGGCTGGGGCTGCTGCTGCTGCTGTGGGGGCGGCTGCTGCTGCGGCGGCTGCGGCTGCTGGGGATGGTGGGCATGGTGGTGCGGGTGCTTCATCTCCTCCCCGGGGAAGAGCGCTGCTTCCCGGGCCGCGTTCCCGGCTCCCAGCACGGGCTTGAGCTGGGCGAACACGGGCTCGTCCTGGGGCGGCTGCTGCTGCTGCTGCGGTACCGGCCCCAGCCGAGCGCTCATGGTCAGCACCCTCGTAGCCATGGCTATGCTCGCTCGCTCACTCGCAGGGCAGCTCCGGGGACAGAGCCGCCGCTCCGCTCGCTCGCTGGGCAGAGGCTGTGGATGGAGCGTGTTCCCCCGCCTCCGCTCCGACCCCGCGCGAGGGCTAGGAAGTTTGGGGGGTGGGGGAAGGGAAAGGGGACACACCAAGAGGTGAGGGAGGGAGGCTCCGGGCGCTCCCACCGACCGACCCCGCCGAGCAGCAGCAGCAGCGGCGGCGGTTTAAAAAAAAACAAACTCCCAACAACAAACAAGCCCAAAGTCTTCCACTCGCGGCACGCGTGAACTCCGACTTCCCGTCTTCCGGGCTGCCACTTTCTCCGCCGCCCCACCCCACTACTACACACCCCGGGATTCCAGCTCCCACGGCTCCACGGTGCAAACGCCCGTACCTGGCCCCGGCTGTCTACTGACACATGATGCCCGCCTCTATTTCACCCTACTCCAGGGAGGCGGGGCTTCGCCTCTTGACTGGCGGGGCCAGTGGCTTATCCGAAGGTTCCTGGGCCGGCCCTGCGTGGGCGGCTAGCCTATGAGAGGGAAGAGTCTTGTTAAATTAAAAAAAAAAAAATAGGCCCCGCCTTCCTGCTCTGGGACCGCACCCCTCTCAGGCCACGAGCGGAGCATCGCGCAGGCCAGCGGCGCAGTTTGTACACAAGTTCTCTGACAGATTGTAGAGCCCGGGGAAAGGAGGGAGGGAAAGAAGAAGGGGGGGCAGGCTGGGGGAGGAAAGAAGGTTTGGGTGGAGACGCCGGGGGCAGATTTCTTCGGACTGTTCTCTCCCGGGATTAGAGGGAAAAAGAGTTTTGCACGTCCTAGGTGTTGTGCAAGGACCTGAAACTCAAGAGCTGAAATCCAGAAAAGCTACTAGGCGGGGGCTCCGAGCTTGTAAAGTGTATTGAAATTAGCGGTGGGTGAAGTGGTGCTTCTAATGGAAAGCCCGTGCAGTGGGTGACAGACGATTTAATTAAAGAGCAGCTCCTTTTGCAGTGAATATCTAAGCAAAATAAAGTAGGAATATTTTACATCAAGGAAATTATAGCAAGGTGTTTATTTTAAAATTCTTGCAGGAAAACCTGCTCCCGTTTTCCCTTTAGAACTTCAAATGACCAAAGAAAGTTTACTGCCCATTTTTACGAAGGAGTGGGTCTAAGGCATAAATTTGGTATCTATTAATATTTTCTTTTACTACATCCTGAGACCCTCAGAAATGTATGGTGCATTTTTAATCAGCATATTTAAAAATATGTTTTTAGATACTACAAAGGAAAAAAAATCAGTAAAAATAAGGAGAGTGCAGAATGTTTTAAAAAATAATTATTGGGTGATTACCATGTGCTTGTTTGAACATTTAGATAATGCCCTGGTGCCTTTCATTAAAAAGGATAAACAAGGTGTGCTTAGTAAGCCGTAGATACAGAGTAGCACTGAACTGAAGGGACCTAAATCTGAGAGAGTCAACAACCATACCGATTGGCTGTTATTAACAGCCTTTGTTTTTGTTGTGGAAGGTGAAATTTTACCAGCAAATAGCCAAAGAAAACATCTCCCTCACTTGATCCTTAGTGTTCTTGTACACTGCTTTTTATCAACCACATTTTAAAAGTCTTGTAAAATAAATTGCTAGAAAATTTCTAATCTATTAGATACCCATTGTACAGATACATGTATATAAATATTTTACATTATGCAGATAGATATTACTCATTCCAAAGTAAAATAGAGGGAGGAGTGGGGAATGTTCCCAAAACAAACTTAAAATGCAGTGAATAGTCGTGGTCGAATAAGAATCTTCAAATTTCACAATTTAAATAAAATAGGTCTATGAGAAAATATGAAATGTACCCCATAAATAGATAATCTTTTTCTCTCACATTCTACTCAATTCTTTATCACACCTATAATAATTACTTATATGGAAAGGTTAATGATTGTTTTATGTTTGAAAACTATAAGATTAATACTAAAATATTTTAAGTGAACAGCCCCACACTTCCTATCCATTTCTTGAGGCATCCAGTTTTGCTATAGTATACAACTTGTTTCTTTCTCCAGATAATTTGCAAATTAATTGTAGATGATTTTGTTATTTAAAATGACCCTCTTTACACAAATTGTTGAGAGATTTTTAGTCATTTGATGTTTTATGACATTTTCTAAGTCTTTTGACTGGCAAAGCTTTAGTATTTCATTACCGTTTCTATTCAAAACTTTTAAAAGAGTGTACACTTTGCTGATTTTTTACTTTCTTACCTTCACTTTCTTACTACTTATTTAAACAATTAAATCCATTTAAAAAACCTTTTTTATTTACTTTTTTTAGTTTGAACTACAATAATCTACTATTTCAGTCCAAATTACCATCATATTTGACATTATTTATAACAGTAGAAAATGCCATTCGCCAAGCTTTTTTCTTGTGTACATTTGAACCAAGTTTTTAATCAAAAGAAAATTATGATAAAGCTTTTCTTTTTTTTAACAAAAAGAACAAAGTTTCTATAGTCTTAATTTTTCAACATCCTATCTTTCTTAATGAATATATAGATATGATCATAGCTATTGATGTGCTTTCAGCACATTTATAGTGTAAAAGCTGAATAAATTCTTTTCTAGCTTAAATGCAGAAACATTTATTCAAATTAAGTTTCTGGCATGAGGTTTCATTAAATAGTGCTACTACTTTAAGTAATGGTTTCTCTGAAATTCCCAGATCTGGCAGTCTCACAGAAAATAACTAGCTTAGCTCTCTACAATAGTACGGAAATTGGAAAGTAATCCTTTACTGAAACATTCGCCATGCAGATCTGAACACATAAAGAGCATTTCTCACAAGCATTTTTGTTGCTGTTGAGTCAAACATCACGCCAGTAAAAAAAATTTCTCTAAAGTTAGCTTAAAAGGGTTAAAACTTGATAAATATTTTCAACTGCTCCAGGTTCTCCATTGGCATGGAGCCAGGCAGTGTGAATGGACAGATACTCAATTGCTTTGAACTTTTCTAGTTCTTTGCATTCCTTCCTGCTTAGTAGTTCTGTACCATTAGGGTAGATAGGAGAAAACAAAAAACAAATGTCAGGTTTCAGAAGTCAGTGAGTGGCCTGGCAATAGTGTGTTGCTGAACTGCCATAAGAAGGATTGAAGAAGAAAAGGAGTTAAGGAACTGAGATAGGAGGTAAATAGTAGAAGTAATGTGCATGCTGAAACCCTTAGTCACTGGGCACCACAGATTTAGTCTTAGAATAAACCTTAAGTGTGACTATCTTTACGGGAATAAATGTTCCTGAATGTGTGGGGGCTGTACAGGCATTTATGATTGGGGGAAGAGGGGGGAGAAGAGGAGTGGAAAAAACATGGATAAATAGCTCCTGAATGATGAGATGAGAGAATTGTGAAGGCTGCCCTGCCCCAGTGAGACCTTCATATCAGGACAAGGAAAAAAGAAAATCTATATTCAGATGCCTGGTAAAAATATCAAGGGTTGCTGGAAAATTAAGAGGCTTAGACTTTTCTTGGTGAACTTATATGCCTGTTAGTACAATTTTCCACTGACTTTTAGAAAAGAGATGATTAAATTGTCCCTTATTTTTGCGAAATTATAATAAAATTAATTAGAGATTTAGAGGGGTACTCATTTCAAATTAGCTAGTGATCACTGGGGCTTGAGTGGGGGGTAGAGTAGAAAAAGAGAAGTATAAACAGTAAAAATATTTTTCTCTAGGGGAAAAGAATTGAAGATTATTTTACAAAAAGTTATTGTTTAATACTTATTGATTGCCCACGGTGAGTTGGGATCTGGGTCGATAATACATTCATAAGACAAATGCAGTGTCCTCTAAGATGGTATTTTACATATACATAGAGAGCAGGACTGGGATTTCATTAAGTAAAGGAAACTCCCTTTGCCCAAGCAGGCAAGTACCTTCTGTGCAATTTATAATCTTAGAGAAGTGCCTAGAACACTGAGAAGTTAAAACAAGTTGACCAGGGTCAAACAGCCAGTAAGTCAGAGGCATTTCTGAAACCTAGATCTTCCTAGATTCTAAGCCATCTTTCTAGCTACTTTTCCATGCTGACTCTCCATATAGAAATATTAGTAATAATAATTTTTATTTACATATTAATGATTTGCAAAAGATTTTACGAGCCTTAACTCATTTGACCTTCACAGCTCTTTGACATAGGCGCTATCAGCTTGTGAAATTGTAATTTCATTTTTTATTCACAAAAGGAATCAATCATTAAACATACAGACCCCAATAAACCTACATTCCAGTTAATAATGGTTTGAGTTTAAATAATTGAAATGTAAAGAACAGTAAAACCCTGTTTAGAGATCTCCAGAAAGAAAAATTTGCATAAGTGCAATGCAGGAAAGCTTTATAGATTTGAGGCACTTAAAGATCTTTTGATTCATCTTCTCCTTACCTTTGAATTCTAAAGAACACACAACATCATTTATGAGCTTTAGTCATAACCTCATTTCCTTATTAATTAGAAGACCCTTGATATCCTAATTTTGTTCTGGGTAGAAGAAAGTAAGATTAATTTTATACTTAAGTTTGTATTTCTGTCTTTGTTTTTCATAAGGTACCACCTGATAGCCATGCATTTTGAAGTCCAAGCTCTAATTTTTCAAGTCAATTTTAGGATTCTCACAGTGTAAAACAGTAATTTTTACCTTTTCTTCAAGTTGACCCTTCTCTTGAAGACAGGAATCAATTTTTCCACCCTCCTATCACACGTTGGGCTGGCAAAACATACACATAATGGAAGGCTTACGCCATTTTATAGGCCAAGTAAAGTGTTCCTTAAACTGTATTTCAATTCTGACTCTGAACAGGCTGGGTAAAAAAAGACTAATCTAAAAAAAAAAAAAACCTCAACTGCTACTGCTATACCCAACAGCAGAGTATGAGGGGCTCACTTTGAGAACATTTAGAGTTGCCACATCACCCACATCACAATGGGCAGAATTTTGAGCCAATTGCCAAGCACTGTGACCAAAGCAGCAGCAATGCTATGCATGTAGCAGGCACTCAATAAAGACTTTTTGAATGAACTGCCTGCTGGCCACTAATAGAAATATTCTTTTGATCACTGTACTACAAATAAAACTTGTAAAGATGATACTATCAAATATGTCTCTTTCATGTTTTCCACTCCAAGCAAACTGAACAAATGTTGATTAAGCACCTACTATATTCAGAGAAATATTTTAAGTGCCAAACGGAAAAATAAAGAATAAGATATGGTTCCTGCAACATCATGGAACACACATTCTAAAGGATAGCTGTAACATGTATGCAAATAACCATAATACAAAAGAATACCAGAAAGAGTCATAAGAGTGGTACCACTTGTTTTCCATTAGAAGTTCAAGGTTTAGGAGAGATTATTACTAACTGAAATATTCAGGAGTATCAAGGAAGGGCTTACTTTTGAGCTGAGCTTTATAGGATGGGTAGTATTTTAGTAGATGGAGATATGGCAATGGGGACATGCAGAGCCTTCTAGGCATAATGCATATAACAGCACCAACAAAACCAACAGCCAGCATTTATATAGAGCCTATTATGTGCCAGGCACTGTGCCAAGCAGTTTACAAATATTTTCTCATTTGATCTTTATAACAACAGTGTGAGATGATTGCTGCTATTATCCTCATTTTACACTTGAGGAAACTGAGGTAAACATAAGTTAAGTGACTTGTTTAAGGTCACACAGCTAATAAATGATTGAAGAATTCTTCCTGACTACAGGCAGGCCTGACTCTCTTATCTACTGTGCTGACTAGGTGACAGGAATGAAGAATGATGGGCAGGGATACATATGGAGTGGAGGGAGTGGGATTCTGGTAAGATAAAGAGTTTAACATGAGAAAAATTTGGAGAGGTAAAGTGATGATACATTGTAGAGTTATATCAGTAATGGGAACCATTGGAGAGTTTTGCTTTTCTTTTCATAATACTTTCTTTGGTTTTCTCCTCTATTCTTATCTTACTCTTGAAATTGTTTTTGTATACCCATCTCCCCAGCAGGTAAACCATAAATGTATGCTACGTGAATGAATACATGGCTAAACCAGTACATCAAGAAACTTAATCAGGAGCAGTATGAAAAATTAGAAGATGGAAAGGTTAGAGACTGGAAATACAAAGACCAATTAAGTAAATGGCTATTACAATATCAGGTAAGTGGTAATCATGTTCTATTCTAGCTTGGAGATAACTAGAATAGAGAAGATAACAGATTCATGAGACATTAGGGAAGTAGAATTAACAGACTTTGGCAATCAAAGAGCTAGAATATGAACTCCTTGAGAGCAGGAAATATTTTTCATCTTTGTCTTTGTATCCTTAATGTTGACCACAATGTCTGATAAATAGCTGCTTATTAAGTTTCTGTTTGGAAAATGGCATCCATACTCAGAAAAAGGCCAAGGAGATTGTATGCGGATCAAAGCATACTATTTTTATTTTTTTTTGTTGTTTTTTTCTTTCTCATGATTTTTTCCTCTTGTTTTGATTTTTCTTTCACAACACGACTAATATGGAAATATGTTTAAAATTATTGTACATGCATAACCTCTATCAGATTTCTAACTGTTTAGGAACAGGGGGAGGAAAGCGAGGGACAGAAAAAATTTAGAGATCAAAATCTTCCAAAAATGAATGTTGAAAACTATTTTTGCATGTAAGTGGGGGGAAAATACCATTAAGTAGAAAATAATAAGTATCTTGAGTTGGATCAAGTAGACAACTGATTGAATGTAATAAAAGGAGAGAGAGAGAGGAATAAATAAAAAATAATATTAAGGCTTTAAGCATGCATGCATAGGTGAATGATGGTTCACTTGATAGAAATAGGAAAGTAAAGAGAAGTGGGTTTTAAAGGAAATAAGTATGGTTTTGGACATGCTGAGTTTAAGATGCAGGTTCAGAGAGATATCCAGGCAAAGGAAAATATGACTCTAAAGTTTAGGAGAAAAATGAATGGGGATTATAGCTTCATGAGTCATTTGCACATAAATGCCAGAGAGAAGATTCCACGCAGCATTCAATATTATGGTCTACCCTCAACTGAAAATTTTCTCTTCTCTGAGTATTAGTGACAATGCTTTTGTTCTTATCTTTCTGACTACCTATCTTGTTTTCTTTTACTAGATCATCATCCATATGTCCCCAGATTTGGGGCTTTGTTCTGGATCTTCTTTTTCCTTTCTATACTCTCTCTGTTAGGGAGATCACTATATCCCATGGGTTTAATTATAGTCCTTTCCATGCAGATGACTCTCAGATCTATTTACTCAGACCTTGTTCCTCTGCTAAATTCCAGTCTTTCATCACCAATTGCCTATTGGATATTTTTAACTAAATGTCCTGTAGGCATCTCAAAAGTGATAAATTTAAAACAACTCATTATATTTTTCCCCCTCAAACTCCTTTCCAAGTTACACACTTTAATATTTCTGTCAAAGCATCACTATCCTTCTGGCTATCCAGCTTGATTGACTTGAGTTATCTTATATATCTGATCAGTTAAAAAGTCTTGTTGCTTCTGTCTCCAAAACACCTTTAATATCCATACTTTTATTTCTACTTCCATGCCCATCACCTTAGTTCAGTTCCTTGTCATCTCTTTCCTGAGCAACAGCTTCCTAATTGGCTTCCCTGACTCAAATCTCCCCATTCCAATTTTCCAAAAAAACACCAAAACGATTTTCCTAAAGCACAGGTCTGGCTAGATCAGTGCCCACTCAGGAAAATCCAGTGGTTCAAATATGATCCTATATTTTTGGCATTTAAACTTCTTCACATACAGGCTCTAAGCATATTTATTATGTGTTGTTTTCCTCTATGCACTTTTATAGTCCAGCCCAACTGGTCTTCTTTCTGTTTCTTAAACATACTTCATCCGATGTTTCTATCTTTTCATTGGCTGATTTTTGTGCTTGGAATGCACTTTTCCCTCTTTTATGCTTCTTGAAAACCCCTCTTTGAAGTTCAATGCTACTCTTCTGCTGCATGAGACCTTTCCTTATTCACACAGATGTTGATACTTTTCCTGCCTCACTCCCTCCCAAAAGCAAACAAAAACAAAAACCTCATATGATTTAGTATGTATTTATATATAAAATTGTATCCCCTGATAACATGTCAGTTCCTTGAGGGTAGGGACTATTCATTTCTATCTTTATATCCCTAGTTCAAGTGCCTAGCACATAGTAGGAATTTAATAAATGATTTTTGTTTGTTAAGAAGAATTAAAACCTTGGGGAATAATAAAATTAAGAAGCACTGAAAAGGAAGAAAGAGGCAGCAATAAATGAATCAGAGAAATGATTAGAAAGAAGATGGAAAGCAAAAGAATAATGCCATTAAAGCAAATGAAGAGGTTATAGAGAGAGACAGTGTAATTAGAGAGCACTTGGATTCAAATCCCACTTCTGCTTTTTACTGCCTGACTAACCTTGGGCAGCTTGGCAAAGTGGTTAGAATTCTGGAATAAGGAAAACTCCTCTTTCTGACTTCAAATTTGGCTTCAAGACACTTATTAGCTGTGTGATCCTGAGCAAGTAACAATTCTGATTGCCTCAGTTTCTTCATCTGTAAAATGAGTTGCAAAAGGAAATAGCAAATCACTTTAATATTTCTGCCAAGAAAACCCCAAGTGGGATCACAATGAGAGACAGGAATGAAATGAAATAACAATCTTGGACAAGTGACATAAACTCCTTGGGCCTCAGTTTCTTCACTTGTAAAATGAAGAGCATAACTGACTAACCTCTGAGGTCCAGGTAAGATCTTTTATGCTGAGTGCTCACAGGGTGATCAGAAAAAGTGATACAAGGACACTCTCAAGATTTTTCTTAAGAACTTTAGAATTGACTTATGACATGGGATACACTGGCACAGGACTGCCCAGCATAGTGTACCCTCATCAGAGAAGATGCTGTGTTCTATGAGCAAAGTAGAATTGAATAAGCTCAGAAAAAATGTGGGATGGGCAGTTAGAGAAGGAACTCCAAATATTCATAGGGTATCAGATTATTGCTGTCTTGGGGAGGGAGAAAGGAGGAAAAAGAGAGAAAAATTTGGAACACAAGGTTTTGCAAAGATGAATTTTGAAAATTATCTTTGCATGTATTTGGAAAAATAAAATGCTTTAATAAAAATATGTTTTTCAAAATGTATATAGACATTATCTGTGTTGGACCTGTGGCAGAGTATTTGGAGCTTGTCTGATTAGTCAAAGGTGGATACATTGTAACTCTATATAACTAACTCTTTAACATAATGATATCATTTTGGACAACAACCATTATCCTAAATCAAGATGAAATTAAGGTGTAGTCAATTGCTTTAGGGAGAAGTTATAAAGATAATTTAAGGTAATTAGATTAGGTAAAGGAAGAAATTTTGTATAATCTTTGTAAAGCCCAAGGTCACCCTTTGACCAAGCACTCTCCTCTCTTGAAAGATAACCAGCATCAACTGGTACTATCCAAATGACTATACTAGTAGAATCTTAACACACTTTTTGTGTTATTAGTTTCCCTCCTATTTGGTGTACATTGTTTATGGATACTTGAGTCAGGAACCTTGACCAAATGAGACATTCGTCAACATCTCCAATATCCCCAATATCCCATAATGATGATACAAGAATACAAGGGAAAGAAATAGAAACCAAAGTTATTGTCCTCCCAGCCTCTACCAATCTCTTCTTCCACAAATATTCTACTAAAACATTATTTGGTTTCTTCATTCCAAGTGATGTACACTCCATTCAATTGTCAACACTAGATGATGGCTAACTCCACATGTCTGCCCCTTAGAGCCTTACCAATCAATTCAGGCACCTGAGGTCCATTTAATTGGGGGAAAGAGAAGAGGGAGAGTGTTGACTAAAATGTGACTACTGCAGGGCCCAGCTGAGGTAATCTGTAGACCACATTCGAGAAGGTTGAGAAATTAAGAAGACTGGGCATTCAAAGGGGGCAGAGATTGGATTGGAGAAATCAGATATTAAGTTTACTGGAAAGGAATGAGAAAGTCTTGAAGGACCATAGTTAAGAATCTGAATAGAATAGAGTTGGTTGGTTGTTGTCCTTTGTTCTGAAAGAACAAAATGACATCACTATGTTAGAGTCAAGTTAGTGGTTTATCAGACCAATACAAGCTTGGAATGTTCTGCCACAGGTTGGATACACTGTAAAGTTTAAAGGAGACCACTAAGTGATAGAGGCAGAGGGGTGTCCTGAAAGTGGCAGAGAGGAGCAAAGAACATCCCTCCTCTTTCTTCTTCTGGCTATTACTGTCGAAGAATTTTCAAAAAGAAGCAATTAGCCTAGGAGAGAACTCCAAGCTGTGGGGTCTTCATTGTGAAATCTAGGTTTCATTGAACACTAGAAGATTTTTTTTAAAAAGTGAGTGGAAGGGATGAAAGAGAGAGCTTTATAAATTGATGTCTTTTGTTTTTATATGACATTATTTCTCTCTACATCTCTTTTCCTCCCTCCCATTCAGAGAACAATCCTTTATATTTAAAAAAAGTTTCAAGAGGAAAAAATTAGCAAAACCAAGCAGCCCATGGAAAAAACTAACTGCATATGCAATATTACTTACTCATATATCCTCACCTTTGCTGGGAGTGAGTGAAAAATATAATCTTTTTTGCGGGGGAGAACCAGGCTTCCTTCTTATAATTTTACATCATTAACTTTTGATTGTTTTATGCTTATATTCATTCCATTTACTGGGGTTGTAGTCATCATGTATAATTGTTTTCCTGGCTTGAATTATGAAAGGAAATTTATTATCAATAGAAGTAAATTCTAAAAGGCACAGGAAAAGAGAAGGTAGTGAAAGATAGGGATGGGGGAAAGGTAGAGATGAAATGGATATGGATGAGCATCTGGAGAGAGGTAAAAGGGAAAACAGGTTACAGAGATGGAGAAAGGGAAGAGTCAGGGAAGATATCAGTAGGCGCTATTTCACCTAAGACTCAGTGATGGGGAGAATGGGCACATTGCCTATCTTATTCCTTAATTTTTCTCTCAGAAATCTAATACTGGTTTAAACTACCTCTTCATCCTCTCCCAGGGCCATAATCCTGCTAATGTCAATAGCGACATGGGCCAACAGAGATGATATACTTAGGGAAAAGAAATATAGGGACAACAAAATAAAGGAAAAGGTTTGTCAGGGGAGTGAATCACCTTGGTGAGTCAGGGAATGAGTCACTGCCAGTGTAACATATATGAGATTTTACCTACTCTTCTAACTGATGTTATATATATATATATTGATGGGAAAGCACATCTCACATTTACAAGAGGAATGTTTTTTAGCTTCTTATTACTTACTACTCCTACTAAGCCATTTTGCTAATTTAATTGCTATAATCTAATTATGTTTACTAGCAGACTATTAAAGGGCACCCTGATTAGAGTTCCTGAACTATAGTTTTAGAAATAGGCATCCATAAATTAACTTTGAATTTGAAAGGGACTCAATATATGTTTGTTTTGTGGGAGTAGCCTCAGAGGGAGTGCTATATAAGTAGGAAAAATAAAACCCAGAGAAGTAAATATTAGAATATCCAGAACCATCACTGAGGCAAAGAATAGTGGATGATTTTTAAAAATAATGATCACTCATAGTCTGTGGTAAGGTATTACCACCTGTAGAGTAAACATTTACACATATACATATGCACATAAGCAATGGCTTTGTTTGTTCAGAGCTTAAAAAGAAAATTACTGAATATACTGATTTTTCTCTCCAGTTTCAACAGTGGTTGGCATTTGCTATTTAGCTGTGAAATATATACACACACATAAATACATGTATGTGTACATGTGTATAAACACATGTGTGTGCATGTATATTAAAAGGTATATGTATAATATTTTCCATATATATTCATATGGAAACTGTGTGATATAGAAGATTAAGAGCTAAACATGAAGCCAAGAAAATCTGAATTCAAGTCTCTATTCTGACATATTTGTTACGTAACCTTGAGCAAGGTTTTTAACCCTTCAGTGATTTAGCTTCTTTAATTGTGGTTTGAGACCCCACATGGAATCTAATAATTGAATGTGGGGGGAGGTCACAAAATTAAGATTTACTATCATTAAATATTTAATTCATATATATATATGTGTGTACATATATGTATATGTATATATTATATGTCTGTATATGCTGGCTCATAAAATTTCTTGGGTGAATCTATAATCATATGAAAAAATGTTTTAAATCAATATTGATTAGAGAAATGCAAATTAAGTAATTTGAGTAATACTTCACACTTATCAGATTGACTAAAAGATAATGATAAATGTTGGAAGGAATTAGGAAAACTGGGACACTAATGCATTATTGATGGAATTGTGAACTGGTACAATCATTTTGGAGAGCAATTTGGAATTGTATCCAAGGGGCTATCACACTGTGTCTGAATCCCGAATAGATTGTAAAAGAGGGGAGAGGACCCACATGTGCAAAAATGCTTGTAGTAGCATTTTTTGTAGAGTCAAGGAATTAGAAATTGAGTAGATGCCTATCAATTGGGGAGTGGCTAAATAACTTGTGGTATTTGAATGGTAATAGACTACATTCTATAAGAATGATGAGCAGGCTGATTTCAGAAATGTCTTTCTGGAAAGACTTACATAAACTAATGCTGAGTGAAGTGAGCAGTACACAGTTAACAGCAAGATTATGTGATGATTAACTATGATAGATGTAACTCTTCTCAGCAATATAGTGATCCAAGACAATTCCAATAGTCTTAGAAAGGAAAATAATATTCACATCCAGAGATCGATCTATGGATATTGAATGCAGATTGAAGCATACTATTTTCACCTTTATTTTTTCCCTTTCTCATGGTCTTTCCTTTTTGTTTTGATTTTTCTTTCCAATCTAACTAATATGGAAAAATGTATGATTGTATATATAGTGTATATCTATATACAATTTATTATATATATGTGTGTATATATATATGTCTATATACATAATTTATATAAGTGTGTGTAGATCTATATCTATAAAATCTATATCACATTTCTTGCTGTCTTGGGAAGAGAAGAGGGAAGGAAGTCAGAGAAAAAAATTAGAATTCAAAATCTTTCAAAAATGAATATTGATGAGTTAAAATCTGGCTTCAGACATTTAACACTTCTAGCTGTTTGACCTTGAGCAAGTCATTTGACCCCAATTGCTTCAGCCAAAAACAAGCAAATAAAAAAAAAAAAAGAATGTTGAAAACTGTCTTTATGTGTAATTGGAAAAAATAATATACTACTAAATGGGGCTACTAGTGGGAAAAGTTTAAGAAATACTATTCTAGAAAACTCTATAAAAGTCTGCTGACTTACATTGGTAAAGCGAGTTCCCTCATTCAAATATTTTCCATGCCAGTGAAATCATAGGTCCATCCCTTCTATTATTCTGTGATCATCTCTATCCTTTGGTTAGGAATATTTTCCTTTAGACATAATTGTAATGAATACTTACTTCCATCATCTTTAATTATTTTTATGATGCAAATCCTTTATATTTAGATAGTAAATACATTTTCATATGGTATATCTTAAGACATTGGTATAAATCTCATTTTAGCTAAATAGTAGTCCAGTTTTCCAAGCTGTTTTTGTCAAATAGGGACTATGTCCCCCACAATAGTTTATATTCCTGAATTTTTCAAACACAAAGCCCCAGTATTCTTTGCTTTATGTTTTGCTTATTTTTGTCAAGAAATTTGAGTTCCAGAAATTCTATGCCCTCTTTCATTTATCCTTTTCTTCATTATTTCCTTTAAGATTCAAAATCTTTCATTCCTCTAAATGAATTTTTATATTATTTTGTCAGTTTCTTTTTTTTAAGTAATACTTTAATAGTTTGATTAATATGGCACCAAATCCTTAATAGGAAAGAAATATAATATTCATCTTATTTTCACAGTGTGCCCATGAGCAATAAATATCAAATCATTTATTAAATTGTTACTTTTTTTTGGTAAAGAGTATTTTTTACTTGCACTTATAGAAGTCTGGAATGCTCTAGGTAAGTTGACTGGCAGATATATATATATATATTCTGTGGCCATTTTAACTGACATTTTCCCATTTTATTCTTTTCTATTTTGTTATATGAAAATGATTTTTTTGTACCATGCTACTTAATTAAAGCTTTTAATTTCTCAATTTTTTGGCTGATTTCTTAAGGTTTTCTTTTATTTTATCTGCAGATAGGAGTAATTTCATCTCTTCTTTGCTAATGTTTATACCTTTAAAAAATCTTTTTTTGTCTTACTGCTATAACTAGAATTTCTAGAACCATGTCAAATAGTAATGAGAAGATAATCTTCCTTTACCCCATTTTAACTGAGATAACATCCATTGTTTTTCCATTTTAAATAATACAAATTCTTAGTTTATACATACATATATACATATATATGTAGTACTAAATTAAAGAAGTGTCTTTCTAACTGCTTTTTAGGATTTTTAATATAAATGAATGTATTTATTGGTAGCTTTTTAATATATCTTTTGATAGAATCATTTGGGTTTTTTTCTTCATGTGATTAAATAAAATTATTGTTTTTTTTCCTCATGTTAAGCCATCTTTGCATTCTTGATATAAATCCAAGTTGTTTATATATAATTTTGAATATATATATATTTCTATAGTCTTAAAATATTATATTTAACATTTTGGTATCCATATTAATTAGTTATATTGATACATAGTTTGGTTTTTCTGCTTAATCCTTTCTTAGTTTTGGAGTCAGCATCATATTTGTTTCATAATATAACATTATTAATGAATCTGTTTTGGTTCAGTGATCATTTTCTTGCTCTAGGATTTTTCAAAGAATTGACAACAAGCTCTTGTGTGTATATCTTGAAAAATCGCCCTCATCCTCCTTTTAAGCATTGTGACAAATTTTTATTTTTAGTCCTTAATTAATTCCTTTCTTCCCCAATTTTTCAAAAATAACCTGCAGGTGCCGATCAGTAGAAGACTGCAGCAATGAAAAATAGAGCATAGTCTTTGAAGGAGGAAAATTTATTGAGCAGTGAAATGGTCAAAAACAACTATGGAGAGCAAGGAATATGCTTATCTATCCCTTTAGTCCTACATGTTTGGGGGGTGATGGTAGTGAGTGATATGGATCATGGAAAGGATAGCCTCTATTGGAAATTTCTAGTAAATAAAGTCCTCCAGAAAAGTCCATTATCCCTCTTAGTGTTCAACATTGTATTAGAAATGCTAGGTAAAGAAATAATACAAGAAAAAGAAATTGAAGAAATAGACATAAGTAATGAGGAAACAAAGCTCTTACTTTTTGCAGATGATATTATGGCATACTTAAAGAAGTATGGAATATTAAGTATACTTAGAGAAGTTTCTCTGATAAAGGCCTCAGTTCTCAAAAAAAATAGGGTTCTGGGTCAAATTTATGAACATAAAAGCCATTCCCCAATTGATAAATGGTGAAAGGATATGAATAGGCAGGTTTTAGAAGAAAAAATCAAAGCTATCAATAAGTATGATAAAAATGCTCTAAATCACTATTAGCAAAATGCAATTTAAAAAACAAGTCTGAAGTGATCAGAAATAAAAGTTTATAAGTGCTAAAGAGCATGTGGAAGAATATGTATACTAGTGTATTGTTGGTGGAGTTGTAAACTGGTTCAAGCATTCAGAAGAACATTGTGGACCTACGCCTAAAAGGCTATAAAACTATGTTATATAGTTAAAGGGTATACACAGTTTTATAGCTATGTTGATTTTTGGCTGCTTTATTTTTATATATATGGTCTACATGGTCCTTTTCCTTTAAAAAAAATGCCTTTAGAGTACAAAGAATGGAAACTATGGAGCTGAACTGCCCATTAATCAGGGAAAGGCTGAACAAGTTGTGGTGTATGCTTGTGATGGAATATTGTTGTGTTGTAAGAAATGAAAGGGAGGGTTTCAGAAAATCTTAGGAAGAATTTATGAGTTGATGCAGAGTAAAATAAACAGAAATAGGAAGTATTTTACACAGTAACTACAATATTGTAATGACAATCAATTGTGAAAGACTCCAGTCAATATAGTGATCCATGCCAATTCCAAAGGATACATGGTGAAAAATACCATCTACCTCCAAAGAGAACTGATGAACTTTGAATATAGATTAAAGCATTTTTTCTTTCATTTTTTTCCTCTTGTTTATTCTTTTCCTTCCCCACACACAACATGGCTGATGTGGAAATGTTTTGCATGACTTAATATGTGTAGTAAGTATTATATCTCTCTCCTTCCCAATGTATGGGGGAAAGGAGAGAGGGAGATAATTTGGAACTGAAAATATTATTTTTTATAATAGCTTCCGTTTGTACATTGTCTCCCACAACAGAACTCCTTGACAGCAGGGATTTATTTTTGCCTTTTTTGTATCCCTGGAATTTAACACAGTGCTTGGTACTTGGCTAGTTGACTGGATTTGAATTCAGGATGTGGTTATGTTTCAAATTTAAATATATTGAAATTATTCCTTAGTAATAAGATAAATTTCAATGTAATTGCTTTGTTGTAGGGGTGTTTTAGATTATTAGGGTTTCTTTGACTTTATTTTTTATCTAGTAATCTAAATAATTTGGGAGGATTTATTTATTTAAAGCTTTTTATTTTCAAAACATATGCATAGATAATTTTCAACATTGTAAAATCTTGTGTTCCATTTTTTCCCCTCCCTTTCCCCACCCCTCTCCTAGATGGCAAGTAATCTAGTATTTGTTAAATGTGCAATTCTTCTATACAAATTTTCACAGTTATCTTGCTGCACAAGAAAAATCAGATGAAAAAGGAAAAAAAAATTGAGAAAGAAAACAAAATACAAGTAAACAATAACAAAAAAGGTAAAAAATACTATGTGGTGAGCCACACTCAGTTCCCACAATTCTCTCCCTGGGTACAGATGACTCTCTTCATCACAAGATCACTGGAAATGGTCTGAATCCTCTTATTGTTGAAGAGAGCCACATCAATCAGAATTGATCTTTGTATAACCTTGTTGTTGCCATGTACAACGATCTCCTGGTTCTGCTCATTTCACTCAGCATCAGTTCATGTAAGTCTCTCCAGGCCTTTCTGAAATCATCTTGTTCATCGTTTCTTACAGAACAATAACATTGCATAACATTCATATACTACAATGTATTCAGCCATTCTCCAATTGATGGGCATCCATTCAGCTTCCAGTTTCTAGCCACCACAAAGAGGGCTGCCACAAATATTTTTGCACAAGTGGGTCCCTCTCCCTCCTTTAAGATCTCTTTGGGATATAAGCCCAGTAGAAACACTGCCCATGTTGTGATATCCCTTTGAGCATAATTCCAAATTATTCTCCAAAATGGTTGAATCAGTTCACAACTCCACCAGCAATATATTAGTATCCCACTTTTCTTCCATTCCCTCCCACATTTATCATATCATCTTAGCCAATTTGAGAAGTATATAGTGGTACCTCAGAATTGCCTCTAATCAATAATAATTTAGAGCATTTTTTCATATGACTAGAAATGATTTTAATTTCTTTATCTGAAAACTGCCTGTTCATATCCTTTGACCATTTATCAACTGGAGAGCGATTTGTATTCTTATAAATTTGAGTCAGTTCTCTATATATTTTAGAAATGAGGCCTTTATCAGAATCCTTGGATGTAAAAATTTCCCTGTTTTCTGCTTCCCTTATAACCTTTTCTGCATTGGTTTTGAACTTTTTAAACTTAACATTATCAAAATTATCCATTTTGCATTCCATAATGTATTCTTCTTTGATCACAAATTCCTTGCTTTTCCACAGATTTGAGAAGTAGATAATTCTTTGTTCTTCTATTTTGCTTATAGTACTCTTTATATTTAAATCATGGCCCTATTTCGATCCTTATCTTGGTATAATGTGTTAGGTGCGGTCAATGCCTAGTTTCTACTATAATTTCCAATTTTGCCAGCAATTTTTGTTAAATAGTGAATTCTTATTCCAGAAGCTGGGGTTTGGGGAGTTATCAAACACTAGAAGTAATCTAAATTATTGACAGTGATTTTGAAAAAATGCTCAGTTAAAACTCTCAGAAATTTATAAACATTCCTTCAAATAAATTGGTATTGATAATTAATTCTGATGGACATGGCTCTTTTCAACAATGAGATGACTGAGTCACTTCCAGTGATGTTGGAATGAAAAGCGCCATCTACACCCAGAGAGAAGATTGTGGGAACTGAGTATGGATCACAACATAGTATTTTCACTTTTGTTGTTGTTGTTTGCTTGCCTTTTGTTTTCTTTCTCATTTTTCCCTTTTTGATCTGATTTTTCTTGTGCAGAAAGATAATTGTATAAATATGTATACATGTATTGGATTTAACATATATTTTTAACATGTTTAACATATATTGGATCAGCTGCCTCTAGGGGAGAGGATAGGAAGAAGCAGGGGAGGGGAGAATTTGGAACACAAGGTTTTACAAGGATCAATGTTGAACAATTATCCATATATATGTTTTGAAACTAAAAAGCTTTAATTTAAAAAAGCTTAAAAAAGCAAAAAACAAATAAGTTGGTATTTTAATAAATTATGTCTATTAGACTTTTGAATTAGCATAATAAACACAGTGGCATGTTGTATTCTGGATACTTTGCATCAATTAGGTGAATGTGAAGATGCAGTATGCTGAATAATCACCTGCAAAAAACTTCTTTTATTTTTATCAAGAATATTGTCACTGAAAGTAGTCTGATTAAATATCAAGAAGAGAGATAGGTCAAAACATATTAACAGGTAGTTTTGAAAGGTAGCAATCAAAGCTGTCAATAATCATATGAAAAAAGTCCTGAATAACATAAAATTAGAGAAATAAAAATTAAAGTAACTTTGAGGCTATACTTCTATTGTACTGGCAAACATAATAGAAGAAGAAAATAACAAATGTTGGGGACCTGTGGGAAAACAGGTACAGTGGGTCACTGTTAATTGGACAATGAAATCAAAGAAAGGGATAAAGGATATGTACAAAAATAGTTACAATAGCTCTTTTCTAGTAGCCAGAATTAGAAATCAAGTGGTTGTCCTCATATTGGAAAATGGCTAAAAAAATTTAATATATAAATATAATGAAATATTGTCATCCCTTAAGAAATGATGAAATAGTTAATTTCTGAGGAATCTGGGAAGATGAGCAACAAAGTGAGAATTAAGAGCACAATTTATTACAATACTAACATTACAGAGAAAAACAACTTTGAAAGACTTTCAAGTTCTGACCAATTCAGTGATCAACCATGAATCCAAAAGGATGAAATGAAATGCAGTGCTTACCAATTATATCAGAGATGCAAACTCAACATGTAGAAGTTTTTGGACATGACTAATGTGGGAATCTGTTTTCCTACTGGACTACATAGATGTATCTTGAAGGATTTGTTTTTCTGAATATTTTTGTTTGTTTTAAAATTTGTTCCATGAGAATAGGGAAAGTGGGCAATAATTGGAGAGCAGATTAATAAAATACTTGTTATTTGAAAAATAAAAATATTTTCTTAAATTGAGGAGATAACACATGGACACTGAAATCTGCACTGGTGCCTACACTATTTTTAAAGAATATGTATCCTTTATGGAAGAGTTAAAAGTCATGGACATTATCACAGAATATGGTGTGGTTTGATTGGGATTTGCAACATTGAGAAGAGTGTATTTTACAATGAGATCACAGAGCCAATGAACTTTACGTAAAATATTAGAAATCTGTGTGTCTGTATCAAGACTATAGTAGGGGCAGCTAAATAGTGCAGTGGATAGAGCAGATAGAGCACTGGCCCTGACGTCAGGAGGACTTGAGCTCAAATCTGGCCTCAGACACTTAATACTTCCTAGCTGTGTGAACCGGGCAAGTCACTTAACCCCAATTGCCTCAGTTTAAAAAAGACTCTATTAAACATTTCTGTTTTTCAGTCCCTCCCACTGCCAAACACATGCATGTTTTTGTATTGTAGAGAAATCTTTTCAGCATACCTATCAGCCTAACTCGTGTACTTCTTGATCAGGCTTCTGCCGCCCAAATTTCACGTTCAAATTTGCCAAATTTCAAGTCAGCATATTGCTGTGATTGTTTCTAGCGACTAAAAACACTAATCAAAAAGTGACCATCCTGTAACTTCAAGAGATAACCTCCCTAAAAAAATTAACACCCTAACAGGCTCTGAACTCAGATAACAAAATGCTACTCATTTAGATTTTATTTCCAGCTGCTACTTTTCATCTTAAATTATGTGGGCCCTTTATTATTCTATTACCTGTATTTTTATTATGATATAGTAAGTTTATCATTCTTAGAAAGGAAGGATGGTGGGACAATAAAGGGAGAGAAACTGGTTTCAGAAACTTAGTACAAGTAAAACATGCTTGGAGAATTCTAGAGCAAAAGTGTGAAAATGAATCCCCCATCCCCAGATTTTTGAGCTTCAATAATTTGGAAATTACTTTTTTTATAATATCAATTGGCACTTATTTTCTCTTAAACTCCATTAAAAAACAGGCTTGGTTGTTTGTATGTTATGTCTGACTTTTTGTGACTTCATTTGGGTCACAAATTTCTTGGCAAAGAATAATAAAGTAGTTTGCCATTTCCTTTTCTGGCTCATTTTATAGATGAGGAAACTAAGGCAAACAATTAAATGACTTGCCCAGGATCACACAGCTAGTAAGTTCCTGAGCCAGATTTGAACTCATGAAGTGAAGTTCGCCTGATCTAAAGCCAGTGCTATACTATACCTCTGTGCCACCTAGGAATGAATTCTGTATAAATAATGGCATAATTTGTATAATTAATTATTTAGTAGAATATTTGTTTTTTTAAACCACCTTCATTGTTTTGGATAGGTCCCCTACAAAGGATTTATATAAAATCATGCATAGGAATCAAAGCATAAAGAAGTATGGAATTATAAGGTATCTATTGAGGTACATAATAGGAAAAAGTCAATATTATGTTAAAGATCTATAAAAGCAGAGCTCATCCATGATTAATTAAATATCTGTTTTAATTAACCTTACTCCAAATGAAGTTTTAAATAAACTTTAAAGGCTCCTGATTTTTATTAAATTGAAAGCTAAGAGATCACAATGGCTCTAATTGTCACATCCCAAAAGGCACAGAGACTAGAATGAATGCATGAGTGTATTTCATAGGGAGGACTCCTACTCCATCACTTCAAAAGGCATAGAGTGCTTCTTCTACTAGTGAAGATCAAAACATTAAAACTCGAAAGAATTAGTAGATAGTTATAGGAAAAGCCTGGTACTTAAGATTTAGTACTGGCATGAAATGAAACAACTATAAGATATCTAACAGTTAATAAAAGGAGAATTTACTTAACTATAAGAAGGGAAAGATATTTGACTATCATATTCAGCAAAGACATCACATCACATTCAGTCTAACATACTCCCTGTCCCTTCTTTGCCCATGACTATTCTCTTGACTTTTGTCAGGGACAAAATAAGATTAACAATGAACCTTTGGAATCATGGTTGATCATTGCACTCAAGAAAAAAAGAAGAAACGGAAAAAAATCAGCAACATCAATCAATATAGCAAAAAATGTGAAAAATATATTCAAACTTTCATATTCATAGCCCTCCCAATTCTGCAAAGGCAGGAGTATATTCCATTATAGGCACTGGGATAGGACTTCAGGATGGTTAAGATGACTAGATAAAGAACAATTTCTGGGAGACCCCGTTTGTTGCTCAGCTGCGATTTTTAGAATGCCATATAAAAACAAACAATAAAACATTTACCTCAGTATTCCTATGCAACTGGAGTCCCAAAACCCTTTAGTGTGAGGGGTGGGGTGGAGACTCAGATCTTCTAAGTCTCTTCAAGCTGTATAATTGATTCAGGTGCTTATGACTTTCAGCTTGGAGAAGAGATGGATGATACCAATCCAACTTCACTTTGTTACTGAAGGGGAAATAAGACTGGGCAAAAACAGATAGGAGAGGAGCTAATAGTCTCCAATATCACACTGTTTGCTAACTTTGGAGAATTTCTCCTTGAGTAAGCTGAGATTCTCTTGTTTGAGCCAAGTTACCTTGATCCCAGTTGGAGAGCTACATTAGTCTGTTTTGTCTGGTATGTATTCACCTGTGCCTAATTTCTCTGATTTATATTTTACTAATGATCTTGGATAAATGGATTTCTTTACTACTCACTATTTGTGTTTATTATGGAACTGGTATTCCGTAGGAAGGGAGTCAAGTTGGAATATAAATCGGGGATTGTCCTTTCCCCTTTGATGAATAATGATTAGAAATTTAACTTGAACCTGAGAACTACATCTCTAAATTAATCATATTTAAGGGAGCAGATCTAGCCCAATACCCTTTCTCTCAGAAGTATCCAAGTTCCTGGCTCAACCTTTTGTTACCATTCCTGACAGGAATTCAAGTCTTCCCTGGAGAAGAGGTTGGGGGAGTAAGTAATCTGCCTCCCTTAGAGCCACACAACAATTCCCCCGTGATACATGTAGTGGACAGCCTTGTTACACCTATGAAGGAATTTAAGAGAAATGGAGAGAAAAAAGAGAAGGGAACTGGGGTTGAAGAGAAACAGAGCAGAGAGGATAATGGAATAGAAAAAGGGAGATATAAGAAAAAAAGGAAAACAGAAAAGTGAGCAGTAGAAATGGGGGGGACTGGAAGAACAGTAACCTCATAGTTGAGATTTAAAATCCAAAACTGTGCAAGCTACATATGATCTGATGGTATACATAATAAAAGGCCAATTAGCACAAGCATTTTTGCATGTGGAACTACAAATAAACATGTGTGCCATGCTTATCAGTAGATATAGGGGAAAATATGATGGATTAAGTAATTTGAAAGTACTAAAGAATTCACATATTGAAGAATTTTTTTTTACATTTAAGCAAAATGTTTAGTTAAGCAAATATATATTGACCAAGGCATAATGCTGGGTTATTAAGGGAAATAAAAAGTATAAGACAATTTAACAATACTTGTACCTTGTCTATGCTAATGGGGATAGTATATATCCTCAAGAGGAGGAAATAGGATGTAAAACTTTCAAAATTAAGGAAGTAGTAAATTTTGAGAAAGCAACAAGGTTAGACTGTTTTCTCAAAGATTACTACTTGATCAAAATTCAAAACTTTTAAATCATTGTCCTATCCCCCACTTTTGAACTAGGGTAAAGAAGATATACTATCAATAGAAAAAAACATTGTCCCTTGCACTCACTTCTGTTCCAACTTTTCCCTTCCCTCCCTCCACCCCCTCCCCTAGATGGCAAGCAGTCTTAAACATGTTAAATATGTTATAGTATATTTTAGATATATGTGTGCAGAATTATTAGGGAGAGGAAACCTACAGAAACAACTATAACACAAAATGGTCCTGCCCAGAAGAGCCACAAAATCCTTGGCAAGGTCTTGGTCACGGTGTCAGGATATAGGAGGGAAGGTAGCCTTTGAGCTGAGTTTTAAAGATTGGAAAGGACAACTTCATCCGGCTGAGATTGTTGGGGATATATTTCAGGTTAAAAGAACAATGTGAGCAAAGAAATGAAGTTAGTTGAACTCCAAGTATCTATTAATGTTAATAATTGCCAGTATTTGAGCGTGTTAAGCACCCATTTACTCTAGGTACTGCCATAAGCACTAAAGGAACCTCCATTCTATTAAGCTGATTTGATGTAGTCAGTTGCTTCTGATTAGGGCAGAATTTATTTGGAAGAGAGTTATGGGAGATAAGGCTGGTGAGGTAGGGCTCTGTTAAGAGTACAAAGGGCCTAAAAAGCTTAGACTTTAATTGGTGTGTAACTGAGAGATCATAATAGTTTTCCAGTGGACGAGTGACATAATCAGATCTGTGTGAAAACAAGACTAATCTGGCACTAATGTACTCTCAGTAATGATTTCCTAATCACCAAATCCATTGGCCTTTTTTCAGTCCTCATTCTCTTTGATTATTGGTAATTTGAGGTTTGGTCTGGAAAGACTCTAAGCATAAAGAACAAGTAGGAAGCTGTTGCAATAGTCCAAGGGGAGGATAATGAAGGCTTGCATTGGAGCCTAGGGGTGATGTTGGAGTACAGAGAAAGGGACAGATGGAAGAGAGGAAGACTTGATAGGACTTGATATGGGAGGTGAGGAAGAAAGAAGAATTAGTTAACAGCAATGTTTTGAGTAATCGTGGAGCCATCAGGAGGATCAGGTTTTGACTGACAAAGATTATGCATAGTTTTGGATATGCTAAGTGCTAGTGGAGTATGGAAGAGAAAAGGTGAATCTAGAACTCAAGATAAATAAAGGCTACATATAGGGTTTTGGAAGTCAGTCAACCAGTGATGATAACTGAATTTTTGAGAGTAATAATAATAATAGTTAACATGCACATAATGCCTACTATGTGACAGGCATTGTGCTAAGCACTTTACAAATATGATTTCATTAGATCTTTAGAACAATAGAGAATAGATGCTATTATTATCTCCATTTTATTGATGATGAAATTTAGGTGAATAGAAGTTAAATAGCTTTCCCAGGGTCACAGAGATAGTATAATTTTGAGGCTAATTTTGAACTGAGATTTTGACTCCAAGCTTAGCACATTATCTACTGTACAGTTAGCTATCTGAAATTGTAAAGGAGAGAATGTAGAGGAAGGGTTTACTGGATAAAAGATTGGAGAATAGGAATAGTAAGGGATCAGGAAGAAGAGCCCACAATGGAGAAACAGATTCATTAAGGAAATAGACAAATTATGAAAAATTCATTTTCTGTTTGTGGCAGCTCTTTTCGTAGTGGCTAGAAACTGGAAGATGAATGGATGTCCATCAATTGGAGAATGGTTGGGTAAATTATGGTATATGAAGGTTATGGAATATTATTGCTCTGTAAGAAATGACCAGCAGGAGGAATACAGAGAGGCTTGGAGAGACTTACATCAACTGATGCTGAGTGAAATGAATAGAACCAGAAGATCACTGTACACTCCAATGTTGTATGAAGATTATTCTGATGGAAGTGGATATCTTCAACATAAAGAAGAGCCAACTCACTTCTAGTTGATCAATGATGGACAGAAACAACTACACCCAGAGAAGGAACACTGGGAAGTGAATGTAAATTGTTAGCACTACTGTCTATCTACCCAGGTTACTTATACCTTCAGAATCTAATACTTAATGTGCAACAAGAAAATGGTATTTACACACATATATTGTATCTAGGTTATATTGTAACATATGTAAAATGTATGGGATTCCCTGTCATCTAGGGGAGGGAGTGGAGGGAGGGAGGGGATAATTTGGAAAAATGAATACAAGGGATAATGTTATAAAGAAAAAAATTACTCATGTATAAGTACTGTCAAAAATTTATAATTAATAAAAAAAAGAATTAAACATGACTGAATTAAAAAAAAAGAAGAAAAATTCATTTTCAGGGAAACTAAGAGAGAAGAGATTGATTATAAAGGAAGAAATAATTGGTAGTGTCCAGTGCTACAGAAAAATCAAGGAGAATGAAGACTAAGAAAAGATAACTGGATTTCAAGTAACTTCTATGTGCCAGGCACTATACTAAGCATTGGGGATTCCAAGAAAGATAAAAGACAGTCTTTGTACTCAGGAGCTCACAATCTAATGGAGGAGATAGATTGCAAACAAATATTTACAAATAAGCTATATACAGGAAATGGGAAATAATCAACAGAGTAAAGGCACTGGAATTCAGAGGTATTCGGAAAGACTTCCTGCAAAAGGAGAGATTGTAGCTGGTACTTCAAAGAAGCCAGGAGATGGGAATGAGGAGAGAGAGCATTCTTTGGCAGTCATGAAAATGCACTCATTATTGAAAGCAGAGAGGTGGAGATGGAAACCAGAAGGTGATGTTGCTTTAGTAATAAATAGCAGCGTTATTATCACCACTATTATCCAATTTTGTACTAGAAATATTAGTTTTAGCAATAAGAGAAGATAAAATAGAAGGAATTAGAATAGGCAATGAGGAAACAAAACTATCATTCTTAACAGATGATATGATAGAATATTTAGAGAATCCTAGAGATCCTAGATTAACAACTTTAGTTAAGTTTCAATATACCAAATAAATCCATATAAATCATTGGCAATTCTATTACCAACACAGCCTAGCAACAAGAGATAGAAAGAGAAATTCCATTTAAAATAACTGTACATAAGTTAGGAGAACAAGAGATAATTTACCTTTAGATCTTTGGAGAAGGAAGGAATTCATGACCAAAAAAGAACTAGAGAACATTATGAAAGTCAAAATGAACAACTCTGAATACATTAAATTAAAAAGTTTTTACACAAAACCAACACAAAGATTAAAAGGGAAGTACAAAGCAATGTAAAACAATGTGTATTAAAAATAAAATAAAATAACAGTAGACAATAGAAAATATTTGGGAGAGTCTACCTGCTAAGACAAATCTAGGAACGCTATGAACACAATTGCAAAGCACATTTTTCTGATCTAAGCAACTGGAAAAATATTAATTGTTCACGGATAGGCTGATGTTCATGGATAGTTTAGTTATAATAAAAATGACATTTCTACCTAAATCTAAATCTAAATTCAGTGCTATACCAATTAAGTTGCCAAAAAAAAAATTTAATAGAGCTAGACAAAATGACAAAATTCATCTGTAAGAACAAAAGGTCAAGAGAATATGAAGAGAATTAATGAAAAAAATGCAAAGAAAGATGGTGTAGCTGTACCAGACCTAAAACTATATTATAAAGCAGTAGTCATCAAAATCATTTGGTACTGGTTGAGAAATAGAATGGTGGATCAGCAGAATAGGCTAACTATACAATACATAATAGTCAATGACTATAGTGATCTACTATTTAATAAACTCCAAAACTCCAATTTCTGGGATAAGAACTTACTATTTGACCAAAGTGCTGGGAAAACTGGAAAATAATATGCCAGAAATTAAGCATAGACCAGCATCTCACACTCTATACATGCCAAAATAAGATGGAAATGGGTTTATGATTTAGACATAAAGGGTGATATTGGAAACAAATTAGGAGAGCAAGGGATCATTTACTTGTTAGATCTTTGGAGATGGGAGGAATTTATGGCTAAAGAAGAACTAGAGAACATTACAAAATGCAAAATGGATCATTTTGATTACATTTAATTAAAAAGGTTTTGCACAAATAAAACCAATACAGACAAGATTAAAAGGAAAGCAGAGAACTGCAAAACAATTTTTAAAGCCAAAGTTTCTGATAAAAGCTTTATTTCTAAAATATGTAAAGAACTGAATCAAAATTTATAAGAATACAAATCATTCCCCAATTGATAAATGGGGAAGAAGAAATACAAATCAAAACAACTCTGAGATACTACCCCACATCTATCATATTGGTTGAGATGACTGGAAAAAATAAGATAAATAATGGACGGGATATAGAAAACTGGGGCACTAATGCATTGTTGGCAAAGTTCTGAATTGATCCAGTCATTCTTGAGATCTATTTGGAGCTATGCCCAAAGGGCTGTCAAACCAAGCATACCCTTTGATCTAAAAATGTGTCATTCCTGGATCTTTATTCCAAAGAAATCATTTAAGAGTGAAAAGGACCCACATGTGCAAAAATGTTTGTAGCAGCTCTTTTTGTAGTGGCAAGGAAACTGAATAAGTAGATGCCCATCAATTGGGAAATGGCTGAATAAGTTATGGTATATGAATGTAGTGAAATATCATTGTTCTATAAGAAATGGTAAAGAGACTGATTTCAGAAAAGCTTAGAAAGACTTACATAAACTGACGCTGAATAAAGCAAGCAGAACCAAGAAAACATTGTACAGAATAACAGCAAGACTGTGTGATCAATTATGATAGATTTAGCTCTCCTCAGCAATGCAGTGACTGAAGACAATTCCAATAGACTTGTGATGGAAAATGCCATCTAGAGAGAGAACTGTGGAGATTGAATATGGATTGAAGTACAGTATTTTCACCATTTATTTGTTTGTTTGCTTTTTCTGTCTTATGGTTTTTCCTTAGTTCTGTTTCTTCTTTCACAACATGACTAATATGGAAATGTGATTACATGTATTGTACATGTTTAACCTATAACTTGGGGATGCATAACATATGACTTAGAGAAAGAGGAGGTAAAGGAGAGGAAGAGAAAAAATTTGGAGTTCAAAATCTTACAAAAATGAATATTGAAAATTAGCTTTACATGTAATTGGGAAAATAAAATACTATTGAAATGGGTGTGGGGGGAGGAGGAAGGGAGTGAATAGCAGAATGGGAGATGAGTAGAGCCCATGAAATTTAGTGTACTTTTTCAAGAAGTTTATCAGTGAAAAGACAGGATGATACTTCAGTAGTGTGAGGGATTAGAAAGGTCAAAGAAAGGCTTTTTTCAGTTGGTTAGATATTAGTCAGTTTGTAGATATATGGGAGGATCATTGAGCAAGACCTTCATTTCAAGAAAAACATCTAGTTGGGGACAGATAGTACTTACTTCAATTCAATAAGACAGTGCAAAGCAACTGAGGCCTGCTAGGATCTGAAGACAGGTACAAAGCCAAAAATGAAAGAGGCCTAACTCTCAAGGAAATTAATTCTCCTGAGGAGAAACAACATGAACATAAACATTAAACATATTGTCGGTGGGGGCACTTGCTAGGAATTGGCATGAGCAAGAATATACTCCTGTTATGTACCAGTTAACAAAAGAGCCCTTCTAGTAACTTTAACAAGATAAGATCAAAGGTGTACATTTTATTCAGTGTGAGTTTTGTTGCTACTTGACCTTTTTCAATTCAATTCAAGTGTACAAACAACAAAACCAAAAAGCAATCTCTGTACATTCTTTTACAGACTGTACAATTATGCAATCATTTATCTTATCTATCCGTCCATCCATTCATCCATCCATTCAACTGTCTATCTATTTTCTTTTTTTCACTCTGAATCATTTCCTATAGAGGCAGCATTGCCATAAAGAATACCAAGTTAGCCAGGACAACCTGGGCTAAAATTTTATGTTTGACATATATCGATATTTTGATTCTGGGCATTTTTCTTAATCTCTCAATGATCTAGGTAACTTTGGATGCCATAAATTGTGAAGGTACTAACCTGAGTTGATACAAGGAGTTTTCCCCTCTGTGGTTCCCTATTTCAACGAAATCACAAGTTTGATCCCTATCTCTCATCTCCTGTCATTTTATAGTCAGTTTTCCATCTTTCTCAGTTCTTTATGTAACCATTACTCATTGCACAATAATATTCCATTACATTCGCGTACCACAATTTAGGTAGCTGGTTCCCAGTTATTGGGCATATTATTTCCAGTTTTTTGTTATTATAAATAGTATAATTTTAACTTTATAAAGTTAAAAGAAGGATTTCTAGGAACTTTGGAGTGACTTTTTATTGTATAACTGCAGTTGTATAGAATAAATTAATAACTTAACTAGCTCTGAGGTATTTTATGTAGATGATTTTGCAAACCTTAAAACCTAATATAATTACCAGTATGATTATTAATTAACATGCCTGTTTCTAAAGGAAGCATTGAAGAATGTAATAATTCAATAAACATTAAGTACCTATGTACTAGGCTCTTAACAAAGACCTGGGGATACTAAGATTAAAAAAGGACCAGTTTCTGCCCTCAGGGAGTTTATATTCTACTACTGGAATCCAAATGTAAACAAGTAAATAAATATACAGTAAGTATGATGTAATTTCAAGTAGTTGTGAATAATTGCCCCAAGCCTTCTTGTTAGTCCAGGAATATGATAAGCTGCCAAAGTGCCCATGGAAGTTTCACATGAGAAACTAGCTTTTGTGGGTTTCTCCCCCTAAGGCATGAGACAGAAGTGTGGGAAGGGTTTGAAAATCATTGAGTTACATTTAGAAAATATTCTTAATGTTTGCAAATAGCTTCCAGAACAAACCTGACAAAATTAGCTATAATTATGGCTTAGTTGATGTTACCTTAACAGTTTCATTTTAGTTCATCCAATGACTTTCTTTTTGTTTTGTTTCGGGAGGCTGTGGAATTGAGTGACTTGTCCAGAATCACACAAGTAGGAAGTGTTAAGTGTCTGAGGCCAGGTTTGGACTGCAGAGTGGGTGTTCTAACCACTGAACCACCTAGCTGCCCTTAGCTAAAGGATTTTCAAGGTGATCTAAAAAAATTATTTTTAAGATGATCTAAATTAATCAAAAATTCCCTGCTGGTTGTTCTGTCTGCCATAAATCTCTCCCCTTTTCAGCATATTCTCTACTCAGCTGTAAAAGTCACACACACACACACACACACAGAGATACACACCCCACTTAATAAATTCCAGTAGCTTCCTATCACATACATGCAAGATTAAATAAAAGATTCACTGTTTGGGATTCAAAGCCCTTTGTAACCTGCCACTCCAGCCCCATTCTTTCATCCAATGATGTTTGGCTTTGCTCTTCCTTGAACAAGACATTACAACTCCCAAGTTTGCCTGAAATACTCTCCTGTTTCATCTCCATCTCCAGATTTTCCTTCAAGTCCCAATTTTCCTTTAATTCTATCACATTTCTGTTCATTATTTCCAATTTATCCCATCTAGACCTTGTCTGTACATATTTATTGTATCTCATCTCCTCTATCAGTCCTTAAAGGTAGGGACTTTGGTTTTTTGTTTTGTTTTGTTTTTTGTTTTCCTTTGTATCCTTAGTGTTTATACGGGTCCTAGCGAGGAGAAAGTGCTTAATACATGTTTATAGATTGACTCACTAACTGACATCCCCTCATCCAAATCTAAAGCACATGGTGAATAAATGTTCTTACTTGATTAAATTATCAGAGCTTAACAGTATCTTGTACTTTACTTTAAGTTAAAGTAAGGTAACAATTGACTCCTATTCCCTTATTCAAAAAATAGGATAACTGTATGTCTTCATTCCAGGCTGTGGTACAAGGGGTAAAGGGTAAACTATACCAGACATAGACAATAGTGACTTGAAAGATAATCTCAAAAATCACAATGAAAAATTAATTCTGTGAGGTTTTTGTAGTCATTCTTACAAATATTCAAAGGCAGTTTTCCATTTTTTCTTAAAGATACAGTTTATGAATAAAGGAGTTCCACTAGTACTAGGTAAAAACAAAATTATGCTAAAAACTTTTAAATGCCTAATTTCATTCCTCAAAACACAAGACAGGAGAGACTACCATCATTAGGTCTAGAAAATAGAGTAGCAGTATCAGTACCATCAGCTGTGGACAAAGTACTTTTTGTTTCTTGACCTTTCTTCTCATTGTTTTTAGCTCTGCACCAAGCAACTGTGCTTAGCAACTTCTGCTTAACTAGATTTTTTCTATCTTTCATATTTAAGGCTAGTGGTCTCACAGAATTATGGGATAGAAATGGAACCTTTGAAATTATCTTTCACATGTGCACATACTCAGAGCTAATAATCGGCAGAGAAGGAATCTGAACTTAGATCTTCCAACTTCAAAAAAAATTTTTTTGCCCACTTTCAGAGAACAGAAGGGCAGAGAGCTATAGCCTAAGACTTCTGACTCTTCACCTAGGGCTATATAGCTTGTCTCAGAATGGTGTATTGGAAAGAGCACTGTGATATGGCCGACCATGTACTCCATATCATTATCATTAAAGTTGTGGAAATGCTATATATTCTAGTTGCATTTAAATTGAATGCCTACTTTTTTTTTTTTCATGAAGATTTCTGAATTTGAAATGGGGATGGGAGCCTCAAATCCTTATTCTAATAATTGCTAGTCTTTGAAGCTTTTTAAGTCTCAGTTTCCCCATCTGTAATATATATATATATATATGTGTATATATATATATATATACATATGTATGTGTGTATGTATGTATGTATAGGAATTTGACCTCTATGACCCCTAAGGTTCTAAATCTAGGATGCTAGGATACTATGTTTTACACTTCAAAATAAATTATTTTGCTTATCTTGAACATTTCTATGTATATGCCTATTAATAAAGTATTAGTAGGAATATCTTGCATTACCTTTTCAAGAAATCACAAAAAAGGGAATTTCATTGTGAGGGAATTTTTTGGGAAAATAGTGCACGTCCCAGAAATCTCAAGGCAGGTTTAAGCTTTTACATAAAAATTCTTTTTGACAACCTTGCCCTTTAAAACACATACTGTATGTTCCAGGACTAGGAGATTCCTTAAGTTAAAACCCATTCTGTTTAAGAAACAAAGTCACTTCCTGTGAACCATGTTTGCAAAGCTCTAACCAATAACTCCTTTTTTATGACAGCTTGGTAAATCTCTTAAAGAAAAGGGAGAGGTTTATGACAGAAATGTCGATAAAAGCCTTAACTACAAACATGTGGTTACCTCCATTTCAGTCACTCAAGTCAACTTCTACCTATATTTATGGGTTTGATTGCATAATATATGAAATTTGTGGGAAATACCAGGATGATAAGGTTACACAGAGAAGTTATTTAAGTTTGAAAATAAACTGCTGCTTGTGATGATGGGAAGCCAGGTTGAGGGCTGCTTTGAAAGAGAAATGAAAAATAAGGCCTGAATTTTCCCTGGGTTTTCAATTATCCTTTAATTGCATGAGATCATTAATCATTTTTAGAACTTCCAGTAGAATGATTTAACAAACTAATTTACCTTCAGGGAGAGATCAGCTAAACCTGCCCCTCCCCCCCAGCAGTGAATTAGATGTGAAAATTAATGATAAACATTTGATGGCATTCAAATGTGCAGAAAGAACCTGCTGTTTTCTAAATATCATGGAGCTCCCAAAGAATGACTTGTCTCCCCTACCTAATTCAGTAACAGGGAAGCTGTTTTATGAGCAAATGTGACTGATCAATAGACCTTGCATTTGCCACAAGAAATGACCTTTCCTAGTTAATGTGTAACTGATGATTGTTCCTCTAAAGGAGTCTGAATTTTACAGTATAGAAATATACCGTCTCCATCCAGCACCCTAAACACTGAAGCATCTCAAATGGTCCTATAAGTGATACTATTATATATGACATTATATGATGGTCCAAAGACATATCTGTTTTATGCAGTAACTTTGCTGTAAGGTTTAAACATCTGGGGAAATCAAGAACTTTTTTTTTTTTTTTTAAACTAGTTTCTTTTTAAAAGCATTAATGGTGACAGTGAAGGATGTTGAGTGATAACCCAGTGATGGAAGGAAAAGTACCCTATTCTACTAAAAGCAAATTACCCGAAAATCTTTGTTGTGGAAAATTAAAACTAATGACATGTTCATGCTGTATTGCAAAACTGCCTGTAACCCAATTTCCCAGCGTGAGATGCAGTTTATTTTCAAACTTAAATAACTCGTCCATTTAATAATTTACTTTTTCCCATTACTGAAAAAAGAGTCACTGAAAACAGCTAGCTTTCTATTCCATTAATTGGAAGACCAAGTATAAGTCAAAGAATTTTCAGAATTTTGACTGCTGTCTTAAAAAAGATTAAGTTGATTCTACACACACACACACACACACACACACACACACACACACACACACACACACACAGAGTATAGTATGTCTATATATAGTATCTATCTATATATATGAAGTCATTCAATTTTCTTATGAATCTTTGTTTTTCTCTTTTGAAACCAATTTCTACAGAAAGGTGTCACCTTAGATTTGTAATAGCTGTGTTTTTTTAAATGGGATATCTATGTGTATATGTATATACATACATATATATAGACACACATAAAGAGAGATAGAGAGAGAAAGACAGAGACACACAGAGATCAGAGATGTAGAGACACAGACAGAGAGGGAAGGAAGACAGAGAGGAGGAAGAGAGATTCATATATGTGTATAGGAAGCCATTCAATTTTCTTATCTTTTTTTCCCCTCTTTTGAAACCAATTTCCACAAAAAAGTTGTCACCTTAAGTTTGTAATAGATGGTTTTTTTATGAGATGGTTTGTTTTATGAGTCTCTCTCTCTCTCTCTCTCTCTCTTTCTCTCTGTCTCTGTCTCTCTCTCTCTCTCTCTCTCTCTGTCTCTGACTCTCTGTCTCTGTCTCTGACTCTCTGTCTCTGTCTGTCTCTCTCTCTCTGTTTCTGACTCTCTGTCTCTGTCTCTGACTCTCTGTCTTTCTGTCTCTGTCTCTGTCTCTCTCTCTCTGTCTCTGTCTCTCTCTCTTTCTCTCTGTTTCTGTCTCTGACTCTCTGTCTCTGTCTCTCTCTCTCTGTATCTCTTTCTGTCCCTCTTTGTGTATGTGTGTCTTTCTCTGTCTCTGTCTCTCTCTCTGTCTCTCTCTCTCTCTCTCTCTGTTTCTCTGTCTCTCTCTCTCTCTTTCTCTCTGTCTCTGTCTCTCTTTCTCTCTGTCTCTGTCTCTGTCTCTCTCTCTCTGTCTCTGTCTCTGACTCTCTGTCTCTGTCTCTCTCTCTCTCTGTCTCTCTGTCTCTGTCTCTCTTTCTCTCTGTCTCTGTCTCTCTCTCTCTGTCTCTGACTCTCTGTCTCTGTCTCTCTGTCTCTGTCTCTGTCTCTCTGTCTCTCTCTCTTTCTCTCTGTTTCTGTCTCTGACTCTCTGTCTCTCTCTCTCTCTGTATCTCTTTCTGTCCCTCTTTGTGTGTGTGTGTCTTTCTCTGTCTCTCTCTCTCTCTGTGTCTCCTTCTTTTCTCCCTGTAGTTTTCAGTGACAAGCAAATTAATCAGGTGATTGAGTCTGTGGCCAGGGACACTCCAGTCCCACTCTATTGTACTGGATGGCACCCGGCAGTGTATTTAGATTAGCCTGGAGAGAATTTGCCTAGGTGACAAAGAAAGGTAAGCTCTCTCCTGTTTCTGGTAAACACCCTTATTGTTCTCTATCCCGGCTGGCTGGAATGAAAGCAATGCTACAAAGCTAATTACTACCATAATGAAAGAAACCACTCATGGATTTGGAATGTGCTAATTCAGTTGGGTCAGAAACCCTGTAGATATCATTTTTTCCCCCTTTATACAGGTGTGCCTGGCTTTATTCATTGCTTTTAAGTTATGTGGTTAAATGCCAAATAATAATGATTAATATTCTTCCTGACAGTTTCTTATTGTCCTTTGAATTCTCTAGCAGACACAGACTTTGCCACACAGGTTGATAAAGTAGTTACTAGGCAATTGTGACTCCACAGTGTGATAAGTAGTCATTTGGGACACCATCATTATGACCTTTTCTACTGAAAATGCCAATTTAAGCAAATAATAATAGTTACACCACTTTTTAATCTTTATTGATCTTTGGTTTTGCGTCATGTTCTTTTCCAAATATATTCCTTCCCCTTTCCCTCTGCCAGATAGCCATCCCTTGTAGCAAAGAATAAAAGAAAGAGAAGGAAAAAAAGTTCAGTAAAATTAGTCATCCAAACATCCTAATCTGATGATATAATATTCCAAACCCATGTAGTTCTCACCTCAGTTGATTTAGAAAAAATCATGGGGCTGAAAGAGAACTTGAGCTTCCTCTAGTTTTATCTCATCTTACCAGAGAATGCCTAATTTTTAAGGAGCTTGTCAATAGTATATCCCAGGTTTTTCATCATCCCAAATTTTCATCTTTAAGGCTTACAAAATGCTTTAAAAAATAATAGACTCACAACAACCCTGGGGAGGAAGTGCTATCATTGTCCCATTTTAGAATTAAAGAAACTGAGGCATGGTGAGGTCAAATGACTTCCCCAGAGTCACTTATATAGACTATTTGAAGTTATATTTGACTCTTCTGAATCCATATCATCTAGGTGCTTTCCAATCAAACCTGAATATGTCCTTTCATTTCAATTATCTCCTTTTCTTTAGTGACTTTAGTGATATGGAGAGAAGCAATCTATAGTCATATTATTTTTTTTTTTCCTTACAAAGTTAGGAAAATTCCAACAGGAGCATTTTTTGACAGCTTTTCATTTTTTTTTTCTTATAGATTACTTACAAATACAATTTGCTATCTTGTTACAGAATTTTAAAGCAACTTTTAAAAATCAGTTTAATGGGGAAATTCTATTCTGGAGTAGTGTATTTTAATTTAACATCTAAGATTTAGATTTATTTTAGAAATGAGATTCTCCTAGTTACCAGGATAAGAAATTATGAAAAACAGGTTAGATATTCACTTTTAGTCATGATTATACTTATTAGGTAGATTTGGTTTTAAAATGTCCAAATTAATCTAATACTTTTTTTTACTAAGATGACCATTTTGGCCTATGTGAACATTAATGAAAACTCTCCAAATTACAGCTGTTATCCCAGGTAGCCTAAAATGATCTTTCAGCTATAATTAGACTTGAAGGGAAACCTGAAAAGACCCTCAATAAAATGCTGTCACAAGTTCCCTCCAAACTGCTTACCTGTAATTAAGTTGCATTTGCTGAGCTGATATTCTTTAAAAGGAGCATTAACATTACAAAGCTCAATTATTCATGGTCAAATAAAGTGTATGCAGGTCCTTGCAACAAAGCTGTATTCTCTTTTACAATTGTTATTTTTGAAGTATCTTCAAACAGAACTAACACGCATTGTCTAGGTAAACAGGCATAGCTCTGGGCTAATTTACTATTTACTTGATTGGTCTATTTTCCCACAGGGTTCAGTCTCAACCTATACCCACTTTATTTCCCCAAACAGACTCTGAACTACAGAAGATTTGTACACAATCAAATCACTATCTTAAAAAGGTTTCCTTCAACACGATTTTGAAGTTCTCAGCATTCCTCTAGTCTTATTCTGCTGATCTTATGCGTAGTTTAGTTATGCGGGATTTGTAAGAAATTTTCACAGACATTTTTAAATGAGCAAAGGCAGGAAGACAAAGAAGTTAGTTGAAATCAGAATGTGTTTATCCTGGAGCATCTATGAATAACCTCTTTTAATCAATGCCCAAGGAAAAATAGATCTAATAGTTTACAAGATGCCTATCTCAAAAGGATTCAAACTACTTTACATATTAAAAGTTAAGGGAGAGAATGGTTTGCTGGCATAGATGTGCCCTTCTATTTGCATGGCTCGTTACCATAGAAACTTTGCAGCTTGGTATGGTCATCAAAGAGTTAAGGTTTTCTTGGGGAATATACAAAACCTGTTCATTGTGTCAATCTTTCTCACTACTCATGAGCCTCTCCCCTCCAAAAAAAAAGAAACCCCCTTCCCCTCAAAAAACAGGTAACAACACATTTGGGCTGATAACTAGGAAGAGAATCTCTCTGTATTACCCATCACTCCAAATCACACAGAAATTCAGAATTGGACCTCTGTGGGGTCTAGTCTGAACTGGACTCAAAAGAATTGTGAGGCACATCCTTTGTGAAGGTACATGCTTGAAGCTCTCTAATCAAAGGTCTGCTTTTGGAGAATGCTACTGGTTGGGAAGCACCAAGCCTATCTCCTCTCTTAAAACAAAAAAACACCCCCCAAACCCCCCTTTCACTTGTTGCTCCCAGGGGCCAAACAGATCAAGTCCAATCTCCTTTCCACAAGACAGCTATTTGGATATTTGAAAACTATACAAATGATTTCTTTAAGTCTTCTCCAGGCTAAACATTTCTACTTTCTTCCCAGATTGAGGGCTCAGCAAAGCCTTTTAACATCTCGGTTACCCTCTTCTGGACACTCTACAACTTATTGATGTTCCTCTCAAACTCTGGTGCTTACAACTGATCACAATACTCCAGATGTGGTTGACAAGGTCAAAGTCAAATGGAGCCTGTTTTTGATGAAACCATTTTGCCTCTGCAATTGCTCTTTCCTTTTTTTTTTTTTTTTTTTTAAACTGCTTATTACCCCCCCCATTTAAAAAATAGTTTATTTAAAATTTGAGTCTCAGATTCTATCCTTCCCCCTTGCTTTCCCTCCTCCCTAGAGTAAGCAATCAGATACAGGTTATATATCTGCAATTATGTAAAACATTTCCATATTAGTCATTTTGTACAAGGAGACTCAAAAGAAAAAAAAAAATGAAAGAAAGTAAAAAATAGCATGCTTATGTCTGTATTCAATCAATATCAGTTCTTTCTCTGGAGACAGATGGTATACTTCATCATTAGTCCTTTGGGATTGTCTTGGATCATGGTATTGCTGAGAATAGCTAAGTCATTCATAATTCTTCATGGAACAATATTGCTGTTAATGTGCACAATGTTCTGGTTCTGTTCACTATGCATCAATTCATATAAGTCTTTCCAAGTTTTTTTGAAATCATCTTGCTTGTCATTGCTTTCCTTTTTTCTTAATATTTTACTTCCTTCCCCCCAATTAAATGTAAAAATAGTTTTCAGCATTCATCTTTGTAAGATTTTGAGCTTCACATTTTTCTCTCTCTTCCTTCCCTCCCCACTCCATAAGACAGAAAACAATTTAATATAGATTATACATGTACAGTCATGTTAAGCATTTTTCCAGATTAGTTAGGTTGTGAAAGAAAATTCAGAACAAAAGGGAAATACCATGAGAAAGAAAAAAAAAACAATAAACAAACAAGAAAGTGAAAATAGTATGCTTTAAGTTGCATTCAGATGCCATAGTTCTTTCTCTTGATGTGGTTAGCATTTTCCATCAAGAATCCCTTGGAATTGTCTTAAATCACTGCATTGTTTAGAAGAGCTGAGTCTATTATATCTGATCATCACACAATCTTGCACTTATTGTCTACAATATTCTGGTTCTGCTCACTCCACTCTGCATCATCAGTTCATGTAAGTCGCCCCAGGTTTTTCTGAAATCAGCCTGCTCACTATCTTTTTAAAAAATTTATAATATTATTTTCAATTCTTTCTTCAATTTTCTTTTATTAATCTTTATTTTTTCTGTTCCCCACCCCTTTTTTTAATAAGAGAAAAACAAAACAAAAGAAAATTAAACAAAAGTGAACATTGTCATGTGCCCAGCTGAACATCAGGAAGGATTCCAGTTCAAGAAAGAATATAGAATAGTAAAAGAAATTATATTCATAAATATCCATCTTTTCCTTACTTCCTTGTAGATTGTTCTTTTGTTCTCTGCTGTGCACTTTTTTAAACTTTATTTTTTCCTCTCTTTTCATCTCCCCATCTCCTCCAAGAAGACTATAGTTAAACAAGGATATATATATGTATATACACATGTAAATATGTACACACACATATCTTTCCTATCCTTGTTAACTCTTTGCTTTAATTCTGCTTCTTAATACTTAACCTCCCCTCAACCATGACTCTCTTCCTTGTCTCTTCCCCCACCTTTGCCTTCACCATCCCTCCCCCCTTATTTCTTTATAGATTTTTGAGACTATACCCTTCATGGTATATATGTAGTGCTGCCTACTGAAGCCATTCCTGATGTGAGATTTTCCTGTTGTAAGTAGGAACCACCAACCTCCCCCCAATGTCTCTATGTCTCTTCTTCTTCTGTACCTCATTTGTTTAGGGAGGGGAAGACCCTAAGGATTTCTGACCAAAGTATCATCTCCCTGATGTCATGGACCTCTCTGAGAACAAAGAACAAACACAACCACCATCTTATTTGTATAATACAATTTCTATTTTTACCTTAACTCTGCTCCAATCTTTCTTCTTTGAGATACTATTGCATATGTCAATCTTAAACATATCATATGGTATACATTTCCATGTAAAAAACATAAACAATTTGTCCATATTAAGTTCCTTGAATTGATCTTTGATATAGGCTCTTATGTATTAAATTTTCTATTGAGTTTGGGGTTGGTTGATAAAATATCCTGCAAGTTTTTTGAATGTCTATTTTTCCCTTCTTCAATATTATGGATAATTTTGCTGGATATATTTTTGACTTCAGATCCAGTTCTTTTGATTGTCAGTACATATGATTCCAGAACCTATGGTCTTTTATTGTGCCTACTGATAAGTCCTGTACAATTCTAATTGTAGCTCCTCTGGATTTGAATTGTATTTTTCTTATTTCTAAATGTTTTTCCTTTAATCTGGGGGATTCAAAATTTGGCAGTAATATTCCTTTGTGTTTTCCACAAAGGATCTCTTTGATTGAGGTGGTGATTGTTGGATTTTTAAATTTTTTTTTTACTATTTACTATTTTTTAGTATTTTCTATTTTTTTCTTTTCTTTCTTTTTTCTTTCTTTCTTTCTTTCTTTCTTTTTTTTTTTTTTTAACAATTTTTACTTTTCCCTTATTTATCACTCTTTATATATCACTCCATGACAATTTTCTTGGATTATTTCTTGCATTATTGTGTCAAGGTTCTTTTTTTTGGTCATTGCTTTCAGGTAGCCTAATTATTCTTATATTTTTCTCTTCTTGATCTCCAGATCTGTTGTTTTTCTTAAAAGATGTTTCACATTCTGTTCTATTTTTTCATTCTTTATATTCTGTTTTGTTATTTCTTGGTCTCTTATAGCTTCACTGGCTTCCAATTGCCCAATTCTAATTTTCAAAGAGTTATTTTCTTCTTTGAAATTCTGTATCTCCCTTTCTAGTTGGCTAATTAAAAAAAAAAAAAAAAAAAAGCTTTTTGAATGAATTAATGAATGAAATGAAAAGTCATTTTTGAATGAATTTTTTAAAAAGTTTTTCCTCAATGTCTCTCATTTGATTTTAAAATTCTTTTTTGATTTCTTCTATAAATTCTCTCTGGGCAGGGAGTGATTTCACATTAATTACTCTTTGAGATAAAAACTTTTTTACTTTAGTATCTTCCTCTGAAGATGAACCCTACTTTTTCCTGTTCCCATAGTCAGTTTCTGTGGTTGGGTTCTTTTTTCTTTGCTCATTCATTTAAAAAAAAAAAAAAAAAGTATTAGTATAAGCACTAATATGGGAGATAGTATGTATCTCTGTCTTTCCTTCATCTCTCCCCTCTGACTTTAAATCCCTAATGAAAAGTTTCCCCCTTCTGCAAGTGCCTACAGCCTGCAGCATCTCAGCCCCACACTACTTCTGCACTCACCTGGTGCTGGTTCCTTTTCACCCAGGACCACACGACTGTGGCACAGATGGGTTTTTTATTCCTAATCCGTTGAGGATCTCTGTCTTCCTGGACTCAGACCCTTGACTTTATCTGGGAAGTGAAAGTTTCTGTGGTTTCTCCAGAGACTCCAGCCAAATCCAGGTAGTCCCAGGTCCCCACTTGCTGTTTCTGCAAAGCTAATCTGAAGGTATTGGTACCTTACACAAGTTAATCCCTGGCCTGGGGTCTTTAGTTGGGTCTTGTTGGGTTGTAAGGGCTGACTTCTGTTCTGCCCCAGTCTTCTTGATTTCCCCTATTGATGGGCATCCTCTGAATTAACAATTCTTTGTTACCACAAAGAGAGTAGCTATACTTATTTTTGTACATTTGGGTCCTTTCCCCCTTTTTAATGATCTCTTTAAGATGCAGCCCTAAAGTGGTATTACTATATCAAAGGGCTCATGTAGTTTGATAGCCCTTTGGGCATAGTTCCAACTTTCTCTTCAGAATAGTTAGGTCAGTTCACAACTCCACCAACAATGAATTAGTGTCCCATTTTCTCCACATCCCCTCCAACATCCAACATTTTGGGGGTATTATATTAGCCTTTATGGATTGTTGTGAGATGGTACCTCAGAGTTATTTTAATTTACGATGATCAATAATGATTTAAAACTTTTTTCATTTGACTATAGATTTGATTTCTTAATCTGAAAACTGTCTGTTCATATCCTTTAACCATTAATCAAATGGAGAATGATTTATATTTTGTAAATTTAACTTCGTTCTCTCTATCTAATATGAGAAATGAGGCCTTTATCAGAGATACTTGTTGCAAATCTCCCCTCTACTTTTCAGCTTTCCTTTTTTTGGTTGCATTGGATTTGTTTGTGCAGAAACTTTTAAATTTTATATAATTAAAATTATCTGTTTGACATTTAGAAATGCACTCTATGTTTTCTTTGGTCCTAAATTATTCCTTTATCTATAAATCTGACAGATAAACGATTCCATACTCTCTAAATTTGCTTATGGTATTACCTTTTATGTGTAAATCATGTATTGCCTTATCTTGATATACGGTATGAGATGTTGATCTATATTTAGTTTCTGCCATACAATTTTTCAGTTTTTCAAGTAATTTTTGTCAAATAATACGTTTTTGTTCTAAAATTTGGATCTTTGGGTTTATCACATAGCAGAATACTATGATCATTTACTATAATTCAGTTTGTATGTACCTATTCTATTTCACTCATTCACCACTCTTAGTTCTTAGTCAGTACCAGATTGTTTTGATAATTACTACTTTTTAATATAGTTTGAGATCTGTTATAGCTTATTCCTTGATATCTTTGAGTTTTTGGTCTTCCAAGTGAATTTTATTATTTTTTTCCTAGCTCCAGAAAATAATTTTTGATAGTTTGATTACTATGGCACTGAATAAATAGATTAATTTAGGAAGAACTGTCATTTTTTATTATTTTGGCTTGATCTACTCATGAGCAACTAATGTTTTTCTAATTGTTCTGGTCTGACATTATTTGTGTGAAAAGTTTTATAGTTGTATTCATATAGTTCCTAGGTTTGTCTTGACAGGTACTCTACCAAGTACTTTATGTTGTTTATAAGTCTTTTCTCTTTCTATTTCTTGCTGCTGAATTTTGTTGGTAATATACAAAAATACTGATGATTTATGTTTTTATTTGGTATATTTCAACTTTGCTAAAGTTGTTAATTATTTCAAGTAGTTTTTAGTATATCCTCTAGGATTTTGTAAATATATCATATCATCTGCAAAAAATTCTAGAGTTGTTTCCTCATTACCTATTTTAATTCTTTTAATTATAGCTAATATTTCTAGTACAATGTTTTTTTTCCCTCAATGGTATTATATTTTTCCAATACAGGTAAAGATAGTTTGCAACATTCATTTTTATAAGATTTTGCATCCCCAAATTTTTTCTCCTTCCCTCCCTTACTTCCTCACTCTCCAAAATAGCAAGCTATCTGATATGAATTATACAGTCCTTTTCAACATAATTCCATATTTGTCTTGTCATACAAGAAAAATCAGATCACAAAGGGGAAAAACATGAGGAAAAAAAAAGCAAGCAAACAAACAAATAAAAGGTGAAAATATTATGCTTTACTCCACATTCAGTGACCATAGTTATCCTCTGGATGTGGATGGTATTTTCCATTCCAAGTCTATTGTCTCAGTTTACCACATTGCTAAAAAGAGCTCATAGCTGATCATCACATCACTTTGCTTAGCATCAGTTTATATAAGTCTTTCCAGGTTTTCTGAAATCAGCCTGCTTACCATTTCTTACAGAACAATAATATTCCATAACATTCATATACCATAATTTATTCAGCCATTCCCCGATTGATAGGTTTTGATTCTAGTACAATATTAAATAATAGAGGTGATAATGGGCTTTACCTCTGATTATACTGGGAAGGCTTCTAGTTTGTCCCTATTACAGATAATATTTGCCAATGTTACTTTACTCATTTTGAGGAAAACTCCATTTACTTTTATGCTCTCTATTAGTTTTATTAGGAATGAGTGCTATATTTTGTCAAAGGCTTTTTCTGCATCTATTGAAATAATCATATTATTTCTGTTTATTTTAAAAAAATATTTTCAAGCTACATTTTAATCTGTTTCAGGATACTTTCTGAGTATTGTTTGCTATAGGGTAGTCAATCAGCTATTTTTGATATTTCTGGCATAGACTTGCTATCTATTTATATTGGATATCTACTCTCCAATAACTATTTTTTTGTTGTTCCTTCCAGTGCTTATACTCTCCTTGGCAGAGGAAACATTTAAGCATTTATATAGTGCCTATTATGTGCCAGGTACTCTGATAAACAAATAGTATCTTTTTTTTCCTCATAATAACCTTGAGAGGTTCATGATATCATTACACAAAAGTTACAGATGAAGAAATTAAGGCAAATTGAGCTATAAGTATCTGTGAGAAAATCTGAACTCAGGTTTTCCTGACTTGAAGCACAATGCTCTATGTATTGTGCCCCAGCTTTCACTAATGGGAACAAAATAGAAATTGAATAGTTCTGCTTTCTTATCTCTTGTTAAATCATCATCATTCATTCAACCTAAACAGCAGTCCTTTGACTGTATTTGATACTTTGATATTTTTCCCCCCATTAAATTTAAACATCCTTTTATGATCCTTAATTTTTCTTGCTGGATTCAGCATCCCTGGCACCATTTTATATGGGACTATGCCATACTTTTGTATTCATTCTCTGATACCTGCCCTGGTTTCCATCTTTTCTACCTACCTTTTAAAAAACCTAAGTTCTTTGGTGAGTTCCATATGCATGCCCAGTAGTCTCTAAAGACAGTTTCTCTCTCTTCAATCAACCAATCAACATTAAGCACCTAGCACATGTCAGGCATAGTGCTTATCACCTATGAGAATTATTTCTCACTGTATTTTTAGAATTTCATTTTAGTCATGTCTATCCCTCCTGGGCTGATATTCTCTGTAGATTTTTAGTGCTTGAGGGTTCTATGAAATATAGGTTCTAGTAGCTTACTCCAACTTTTTCTTTTTGTTGTAAATGGGAGAAAGTGATCACTTTTCCCAAAGGCTCTCACTGTTTCCATCCCTGAAGTTAGTTCCTCCCTCTTGATGAGAATTAGATCCAAAATACAAGTTCACTTTATTGGTTCCTACCCATTTTGAAGGATGAAATTGCCACCAACTCAAGAAAGTATTAGTTGTTCTGATTTGGGCAAACAGTGTGCTTCAGCAGATGTCAATATAACTGAACTGCCCATCACTATTAGAGCACGCCTTTCCTTGCCATGCTTTTAATGTTTTCTGAACATTTTATTTGCTTTCTCTTCAGTGTGGTTGGTTTGTGGTATTCTAACTGAATCACTTCTTTTTCTCCCAAAGCTTCTCTGCCATGTCTTCCTCAACTGATTTCTGAACTTTCTCCAATAAATATACCTTTGTTTTTCTCAATTTTAATTTTTTTTTCCCTGAGGCTGGGGCTAAGTGACTTGCCCAAGGTCACACAGCTAGGAAGTGTTAAGTGTCTGAGACCAGATTTGAACTGCCCTTCAATTTTAAAATATTTCTATTTAAAATTTTGAGTTCCCAGAAGAACACTGTTCATAGAAAGAGCAAGATTATGTGATGATCAATTAGGATATTCTTAGCTCTTCTCAGCAACGCAGTGATCCAAGACAATTCCAAGAGATTTGGGATAGAAAATGCCATTTGCATACACAGAGAGAATTATGGAGACTGAATGGATATTGAAACATAGTATTTTAACCTTTCTATTGGTTTGTTTGCTTTTTTTTTCCTTTTGAGTTTTTCCCTTTTGTTTGATTTTTTTCTTTTACAACTGAACTAATATGAAATATGTTCAAAATATTACAAAAATGAATGCTGAAAACTATTTTTATATGTAATTAGAAAAATAAAATACTATTGAAATTATAAAAAATATAGTTTTGAGTTTCAAATTCCTTTCCTTCTTATGTCCCTTCCTCCCTTCCTGAGACAGTAAACAATCAAAATAGGTTATATATGTGTAATTATGTAAAATATTTCCATATTAGTCATTTTGTTCCAGAAGATTCAATTTTTAAAAAAAGAAGATAAAAAATAGAATTCTTCAATATATGTTCAATTTATTTCAATTCTTTTTCTGGATGAAGATGATATGCTTCATCAGTTAGTCTTTTGGGATTGTCTTAGATTATGGTGTTGCTGAGAATAGCTAAGTCATTCACAATTCTTCATGGAACAATGTTGTATGTAGTTTCTATGTACAATGTTCTGGTCCCCTTTACTATTTATCAGTTTGTTTAAATCTAGGTTTTTCTGAAATAATTTTGCTTATCATTTCTTATAGCACACTAATATTCCATTACAATCATATACCATAGCTAAGTTTAATCATTCCTCAATTGGATTTCCTTTTGAGTTCTAATTTTTAGCAAAAAGAGCTGCTAAAAAATATTTATGTACAAATAGACCATTTTCCTTTAAAAAACAAACAAAACATTTTTGAGATCTAGACCTTACTAGCAGTTTATTTAAAATTTTTGCATCAATATTCAATAGGAGAATTGGTCTATAGTTTTCTTACTCTGTTTTGGCTCTTTCTGGTTTGGATATCAGTACATATTTGTGTTTTAAATGGAATTTGGTAAAATTCCTTCTTCACCTATATTTACTTGTGAATTCATTTGGTCCTGGGGATTTTTTTTTCCTTTAGAAAGTTCATTGATAGCTTGTTCAATTTTTTTTTTTCTAAAATTGGGTTAAGTATTTTATTTCTTCTTCTGTTAACCTGGATAACTTATATTTTTGCAGATATTCATCCATTTTAATTTAAACTGTCAAATTTATTGGTATATAATTGGACAAAATATTTCCTCATGATTGTTTTAATTTCTCCTCTACTGATGGTGAATTTACCCCTTTCATTTCTGATACTAGTGATTTGATTTTTTTTCCTTTCCTTTTAAAAATCAAATTAATTAATGATTTATCTATTTTATTGTGCTGTTGATTTTTTCATAAAACCACTTTCTCATTTTGTTTGCTGCTTTAGTGTTTTTTAATTTTATTTTTAATTTTGCAAATCTATCCTTTGATTTGCAGGATTTCCAATTTGGTGTTTAATTGGGGATTTTTAATTTGTTCTTTTCCTTGTGTTTTTATTGCACACCTAATTCATTCATCTGCTTCTCCCCCTCCCCTCCATTGTATTGATCCAAGCAATTAGAGAAATAAAATTTCCCCTAAATACTGCTTTGGCTGCATTACATAAGTTTTGGCATGTTGTCCCATTATTGTCATTTTCTTTAATGAAATTACTGATTTTTTTTTTCAATGATTTGTTTTTTGGCCCACTTGTTTGTTAGGATTAGATTACTTAGTTTCCAATTAAAAATTAATCTCTTTTTTCCAAAATCCAAAAATTTAATATAATTTTTTATTAGATTATAATATGAGGATACATTTACTATTTGTTTTTCTTCTTTTGATTGTGAGGTTTTTATGTCCTAATACAGGGTAAGTTTTTGTGTAGGTATCATTTAATGTTGGAAAAAATATTCCTTTTTTATTCTTACTCAGTTTTCTTTAGAGATCTGTCATATCTAACTTTTTCAGAATTTTATTCCCCTCCATAATTTTTTTCTTGTTTATTTTTTGTGTTTAGATTTATCTAGTTCTGAGAGGGGAAGAGTTAAGATACCCCACTAGTATAGTTGTATAATAATTTTCCTTCTGTAACTCATTCAACTTCTTCAAAAACTTAGACACCATCACATTGGGTGCATAAATTTAGTATTAATATTACTTTATTGTCTTTGATCCCTTTCAAAAAGGCATATTTTCCTTATTTATCTCTTTTAATTAAGTCTATTTTTGCTTTTACTCTGTCTGAGATCATGATTGCTACCCCTGTTTTCTTTACTTCAGATGAAGCATAACAGATTCTGCTCTAGCCTCTTATTTACTCTGTGTATATATTTCTCGGCTTCAAATGAGTTTCTTGTAAACAATATATTATTATCAGATTCTGCTATTTAAAACATTTCAATTCCATTTTATGGGTGAATTCATCCTTTTCACATTTATAGCCATGATAATTGTGTATGTCACTCTATGCTATTTTTTACTTATTTATCCCCTTTTCTCTTATACTTCACCCTTTCCCTACTTATAAGTGATTTACATTTGATCACCATCTTTCCCAAGATATCTTTCCTTTTATCAGTCTTACCTCCCCCATTATCCTCATCTTTTAAAAAAATTTCCTTATAGCGTAAGATAGATTTCTTTTTCCCCCCCTTGGAAATTTATTTAAGCTTTTTTATTTTTTAAAACATATGCATGGACAATTCTTTAACATTAGCCCTTGCAAAACCTTGTGTTCCAATTTTCCCTCCCTTTCCCCATGCCCTCCCCTAGATGGCAAGTAGTCCAATATATGTTAAACATGGTAGAAATATGTGTTAAATCCAATATATGCATACATATTTATACAATTATTGTGCTGCACAAGAAAAATCAAATTAAACTAGTTTAAAAAAAAGAAGAAAAAGCAGAGTAAAATGCAAGCAAGCAACAATGAAAAGAGTGAAAATGCTATGTTGTGAACCACATCCAGTTTCTACTGTCCTCTCTCTGAGTGTAGATGGCTCTCTTCATTACAAGATCATTAGAACTGGTTTGAGTCATCTCATTGTTGAAAAGAGCCATGTCCATCAGAATTGATCATAGTATATACATATTGCCATGTATAATGATCTCCTGGTTCTGTTCATATCACCTAGCATCAGTTCATGTGAGTCTCTCCAGGCCTTTCTGAAATCATCCTGCTGGTCATTTCTTACAGAACAATAATATTTTGTAATTCATATACCATAACCTATTCAGCCATTCTCCAATTGATGTACATCCATTCAGTTTCCAGTTTCTTGTCACTACAAAGGGGCTGCCACAAACATTCTTGCACACGTGGATCCCTTTCCCTCCTTTAAGATCTCTTTGGGAAATAAGCCCAGTAGAAACACTGCTGGATTCAAGGGTATGAACAGTTTGATAACTTTTTGAGCATAATTCCAAATTGCTCTCTAGAATAGTTGGATTTGTTCACAGTCCACCAACAATGTATCAGTGAACCAGTATTTCCATATATCCCCTCCAATATAGTCATCATTATCTTTTTTTGTCTTAGCCAATCTTAGAGGTGTGTAGTGGTATCTCAGAATTATCTTAATTTGCATTTCTCTGATCAATAGTGATTTGGAACACTCTTTCATATGACTAGAAATAGTTTCAATTTCTTCATCTGAAAATTGTTCATATCCTATGACCATTTATCAGAGAATTGCTTGAATTCTTAAAACATTCTTTAAAAAATCAGTTCTCTATATATTTTAGAAATAAAGTTCTGAATGTAAAAATGTTTTCTCAGTTTATTGCTTCTCTTCTAATCTTGTCTGCATTAGTTTTGTTTGTACAAAAACTTTTTAATTTAATATAATCAAAATTAAGTAAGACAGATTTCTATATCCAATTGAATGTGTATGTTATTTCTTCTTTGTGTTAGTTGGAATGATAGTGAGGTTTGCTTACCATCCCTCTTTTTCTCTTCCATCATAACAGCTCTTTCCTGGCTCTTTTATGTAGAATAATTTACCTCATTCAATCTCCTTCTGTTTTCTTCCTGTGCAATTTTCTTTCTCAATCCTTTATTTTTTTGGGAGAGGGGGACATCATCTCATTAAAGTCATCAAATATTAACCCCTTCTGTCTACAAATAATCTATCTAATTTTGTAGTAATAAAGATAAGAGTTACAAATATTATCTATCTTGCCATATGGAAATATAAACAGTTTAATCTTGTAGAATTTTTTTTTCTTATTTCTTTTTTATCTTTTTATGTTTCCCTTGACTCTTGTATCTGGAAGTCAAGGTTTTAATTAGAAGTGTTTAAAAGTCCTTTATTTCATTAAATATCTATTTCCTGCCCTGAAAGATATTAAAATTTGTTAAGTAGATGATTCTTGGTTGTAATCCTACTCCTTTGCCTTTTGGTATGTCATATCATAAGTCTTCCACTTCTTTAATGTGGAAGCTATCAAATCCTGTGTAATACTGACTGTAGTCCTATGTATTTGAATTGTTTCTTTTTGGTTGCTTGGAATTCTCCTTCTTTGATCTTTGAACTTTGAGCTTTGGCTATGATTTTCCTGGGAGTTTTTATTTTGTGATCTCTTTCAGGTGGTGATTGGTGTATTCTTCCAATTTCTATTTTGCCCTGCAGTTCTAATATTTCAGGGCAGTTTTCTTTGATAATTTTAGGGCTTTTAAAAAATAATTCCTATAATTTCTCTTCTAGATCTGTTTTTTCCCCCTTGAGGTGATTGGAGTTAAGTGCCTTGTCCAAGGTCACACAGCTAGGAAGTGTTAAGTGTCTGAGACTAAATTTGAACTCAAGTCATGCTGACTTCAGGGCTGGTCCTCTATCCACTGTGCCACCTCGCTGACCCTCTAGATCTATTTTTTAAGTCACTTATTCTTCCAGTGAGAAAGTGCACATTTTCTTTTTTTTTTTTTTTCTCCTTTTTGATTTTTTTTTTTATTGTATCTTAGTTTCTGCAAGCATCATTACTTTCTACTTCTCCAGTTTTATTTTTTAAAGACTCCTTTTCTTCAGGGAGTTTCTTTTTTTTCTTTTTTTTTTTTTAAACTTCCTTTCCTATTTGGCCAATTTTTTTTATTTTTTGAGTTACCTTCCTTAGCAAATTTTTGCCTATCTTGTCCCATGTTATTTTTCTATCATTCTCTTTCATTATTCCCATTTCTTTTCCCAACTTTTCTTCTACTTCTTTAATTTGTTTTTAAATACCTTTTAAAGATGCTCTGTATCCACCATTGATTAGAGAAATACAAATTAAGACAACTTTGAAGTAGTATTTCACACCTTTCAGATTCTCTAAATTGACAGGAAAAATAATAAATGTTGGAGCAGATGTGGGGAAACTGGGACACTAATGCATTGTTGATGAAGTATTCTGGAGAACACTGTGGAACTATGCCCAAAGGGCTATCAAATTGTGATCCAGCAGTGTCACTATTGGGTCTGTATCCCAAAGAGATCATAAAAAGAGTGGAAAAGGACCTACATGTGTAAAAATGTTTGTACCAGTTTTTCTTTTTTGTAGTGGCAAGGAACTGGAAATTTACTGGATGCCCATCAATTAGGGAATGGCTGAGTAAGTTATGGTATATGAAGGTAATAAAATATTATTGTTCTATAAGAAATAATGAACAGGTTGATTTCAGAAAAGACTAAAAAAGATCTACATGAACTGTTGCTGAGTGAAGTGAGCAGAACTAAGTGAACCATGTAAACAGTAATGACAAGATTATGTGATAATCAATCATGATGGACTTGGTTCTTTTCAATAATCATGTGAGTCAACACAATTCCAATAGATTTGGGGTGAAAAATGCCATTCCTATCCAAAAGAGAGAACCATGAAGAATGAATATGTCTTAAAGAATACTATTTCACCTCTTTTGTTTGTTCTGTTCCTTATTTCTTGTGTTTTTTTTTTTTTCCCTTTTGGTCTGATTTTTCTTCTATAGTATGGAAATATGTTTAGAAGAATTGCACATGTTTAACCTATATTAGATTGCTTGCTCTCTAGGAGAGGAGAAAAGAGGGAGAGAGGGTGAAAACTTTGGAACAGGTTTTGCAAAGATGAATGTTGAAAATTATCTTTGCATGTATTTGGCAAAATAAAATACTATTAAATTTTTTTAATAAAATAAAATTTAAAAAATAGAAAAGAATTGCATACATTTAACCTATAAAAAAAGAATATGAAAGGTAATTGAGATTTGGGTTTTCAAACCAAAAAAAAAAAAAAAATCTTTTCAAACTCTTCCAGGAATTCTTTTTGGGACTGGGACCAAATTACATTTTTCTTTGAGGCTTCACATAATAAACCATTTTGACCCTAATATCTTCTTCTAAGTTTATGCCCTGATGGTCCTTTATCACTATATTAACATTTTATGGTTAAGCTCCTTTTTTTGTTTGTTTTGGTTTGGGGCTTTTTGTTTATTTTTTCTACTATATTTTAAAATTACTTGGTGTTATTATGTGATAATTGGACTCTGGCCCTGCTCTGCCCTAAGCTTTTTGTGTCAGGGCTCTGGATCTTCCTACTGGCTTTCACTGGGCTTCCGGGCTTAGCCACTTGCTTTCTTTGGGCTTCCCTATCTGGGATGGATAAATTGACTTCCCTTGGGTGTGGGTTATGACTGTTGGCCTGCTCCAGGCTTGGGGCCCTATTGCTTCATTGCTATGGAAACAAAGTGTTTCTGCTAGTAGGCTCCTGGGGCAGGGTCTTGCTGTTGTCTTTCTCCAGGGCAGTGGTTCACCACTGGTCAGCAACAAGGTCAAGGCCTGGCTGGTGGCTTGCCCTGGGGGTGGGGACACTGGAGTAGAGCCTGGCTGTGCTGCACTGACTTCTCTACAGAGATTTGTGAGAGAGTGAGATCTTGTTGATGGATTGCCCCAGGCTGGGGCCTGCTGCAGGCCCCCTGCAGGCCCCCTGCAGTGAGGTTGGCTAGGGCTGTTGCTCCCCACCCAGAGAGACAACTTTCTGCTGGGCTGGTAAGCTGCTTCTCTGTTTTGGATCAATTCTGAGGCAGCTTTCTAGTCGTTTGGATAGGATTTTGGAAGGGCTTCAGAGGGTTCTTTCTTCATTCTGTTATTTTGGCATGGGTGAATATTCCTTTTTTTATAAACAATGTTACTCCCTCTTCTTTTAACCTATTATTTTTCTTTTTTTTAATATATATGTTATTATTTTATATCACTGTATATTACTTCAAATTTCTGTGATATCCATGAGATCAAATTTCCCATGTTGCATTAGTATTTCTAGCTTACATTGTTATTGCCTAAACTTTATTCTTTCACTCAAAGACTATTGAGGTGTTATGGGTCTACATCTTAATGATGATGATGATGATGATGATGACGAATTTTTTTGTTTTGTTTTGGATCTCATTTTCTATGAATTTGCGGATGTTTTAACTGATTTTCATCTTTTACTGTTATCTATCCTCTGTCATATCTAGCTTAGGGAATGTTCTCTCCATTTTATTTCAAAGCCTTTTAAATTAAGAGTTGCAGTATGGTAGGCAAGTATATTATTACTAGTCTTCATTTATATTCCATGCCCAGCTAGGAATCTTTGATTTCTATATTTTAAGTGACATCACATTCTTCTTTTAGAGTTCATCTCTTAGACAAATAGTCACATAACACAGTGACTTTTGGGACATCATGTATACTTCTTAAATTGATTTGTTTTTTTCCTTTTCTATCATCTATACCCTTTTGGTTTTCGATTCCTTTCCCTGGACTTTGTAATCGTGGGCAAAATTTAACATTTTATCTGCTGCCAGATAATGTGCAAAAGAAGAATACAGTTGATCATTTATCAGTCAAGAAGTATTTAAGTGTTTACTAAATGTATTAGTCATTACTCCAATCTGCAATAAAAAAAAAAAAAAATTGTCCTTTTCAAGAAGCTTATATTCTAATAGAGGAGATAATAGATTAATGAGGGGAGGAGATAATAGATTAATGAGGGGAGGAGACATTATTATACAAACTGAATTAAATATAAAGTAGTTTTGAGGAGAAGTGCATTAAAAACAGCTGGGGGTGGGAATCAGGAAAGGCTTTGTGTAGAAAAGAGTGAATTTAGACCTAAGGAAGTAAAGAAGAATACATTCCAGGCGTGGGACAGAGATAAGGAGAGGGAAGATGGAATGGCTTATGTGCAGAATAGAGGTTAATCCAGTATGATTGGATCAAAAAATGTGAGTAGGAGAGTAATATTAAAAGGCTGGAAAGGTATAAAGAAGCCAGATTGTGAAGAGGTTTAAATGTCAAACAGAGGAGTTTATACTTGATTCTAAAGGAAACAGGTAAATGCTGGAGTTTGGTGAGCAGGGGAACGGTTAGGTCTATGTCTTAGAAAATCTCTGTGGAGATTCTATGGAGTACCTTGTATATGTGTGTCTTGAATCGGGGGACCAAAGAGACTATAACAGTAGTCCAGGCAATAGTAATAGGGCCTGAACAAAATAGTGACTATTAGTGGAGATAAGGGTTCGGGAAGTGTGGGAGATATCATGAAGTTGGAAATGTCAAGATTTGGAAACTGATTGGGGGGGGGAATGTGTGAGAGTGAAGAGTTAAGAATAAACTTGGATCACTGGAAGGATAGTCAATGAGAAGTAGAGAATATTAGAGATTTCTCAGAGCACAAACGTCCATCAAGCAATATTTTTGTCCAGTATGTCAGTCTGTGGGTTATTATCTCTGGTGGTTACAAAGAAATATGTTCAAGATAGGATTCCTGTGGTTAGGGAATTTACATCTGGTTGGAGAAGAGAGGAGAGATGCACTAAAAAACACACTAACAAATCAAGTATTATATGATAAAGGTCAAAGGCTGTGCTGATGGTATAGACATATCTTTTTCTAGTCCAGTTTCAAAATAGGCCAAGGTCAATTTGAGCTAGCAGTCAGAAAAAGCTTTATGGAAAAGGAAGCAGAACCTTAAAGTTTTGACAAGATGAATTAGGGTAGATAGGAAAGGGAAGTTCAACCCATGAAGGAAGAATAGTTCTTTGAAAGTCAGGAAAGTCAAAGTTCCCAGAGTATTCCTTGCCAATTGTGAATGCATCAACTAGTTTGCACAGAAATCTGGGCTGGTGTGAATAATAGCTAATGTTTATAATAGCACTTAAAGTTTGTAAGGTATTTAACATACATTATCTCATTTGATCCTTACAACATATTTTTATCTCCATTTTATATCTGGGAAAACTTGGCTGGATGACACAGCTTTTAAGTGTCTAGTGTAGGATTTGAAGCTGATTTTTCTAACTCAAAATCCTGCATTCTCTCTACTTTGGTAGGCTGACCTTTGTAGAGACATAGGGTTAGAAACCTAGATTGATGATAAATTGTGGAAGGCCTTAAATAGATAGGTTATAACACTTGGTTTTAATCCTGAGGGCAATAGGGAAGTTTGAGGGGCAGGGTAAGAACATGACCTGAGCTGTACATTAAGAAGTTTAATCAGGCAGTTTGTATGTAGTCTAGATTAGAGCAGGGTGAGACTGAAGGCAATGAGGAAAGTTAAGAGGTTGTTGCATCATGAGGACATGAAGAGATAAAGGGCTTCACTAGGTTTTTCCCTTTAAAAATTGAGCAAATTTTAAACTTGTAGGGATTAAGCCCCTATCAGAAGTGAGATTTCCCTGGTTGCCAGGATAGGGAATTATAGTCAACTGGTTAACGAATAACCTTTAGTCAAGATTTTGCTAATATGGAAAAATCGTTGCTGGAAAGCCAAAGATTAAATAATACTAGATTCAAATATATATCTACCCAAATTATTAAATTTGAGTCAAAAAAAAATCATTTCAACATTTTAGTATTTCTCATTTGTTTTTTCATCATAAACTTCTCACCCTGGTTCCTCTCACTCCAAACAGAACAAAAAAACTCTCCCAACTAAACAGTTACTAACATTTACATAGTATTTGAAAGTTTGCAAAGAAAGCACTTTACATACCTTATCTCATTTGATTCTCACGAAAAACTCTCAGAGGAAGGACTATCTTACAGTTGAGGAAACTGATGGAGAGATTAAGTGATTGCCACTTGGAGGCAGGAGTTCAACTGGGGTCCTTGGAACTCCAAGTTCAGCATACCTCTCCCTTTTGGCCATTCAGGCTTGAGTTTTTTTTGGTTGTGTCCCATTTGGGGTTTTTCTTGGCAAAGCTGTTGAGGTGATTTGCCATTTCTTTTTCTAAGGCTATGCCCTGGTGATGAAAAATTATTGGTGTTTTGTTGTTTTGACTACGATAGTGATTGAATTTGATTGTGTGACCTAATCAATCATTTATATAAAAGTCCATCCCCCTTCTCTGGTCCCTCCCCCCCAAAGATCTAACTTCAGTCATAATAAATGGAGACAGGACAATGGCCCCTGATCAAAATTTTACTTAATTACATTGAAGGTTTTAAATGGCAACTAGGTGACCTGCAGTTAAGAAAACCTGAGTCAAAATCTAGCCTCAGACACTTGTTGATTGTGTGACCTGGGCAATTCACTTAAAACTGTTTGCCTTAGTTTTCTCTTCTGTAGAATGACCTGGAGAAGGAAATGGCAAATCACTGCACTAACTAACTTTGCCAAGAAAATCCCAAATGAGGATCAGAGTGAGACATGACTGAAAAATGAATGAACAACATCAACATGATGACAGAAAATCAACAGATAATAAGAAGGTAACATACTTGAGTTCTTTTCTTGGCTCCACTAATATCTCTGTAACTTAGAAGAAGTCAGATTCTGAGTTTCTTCTTCTATAAAATAATGGCAAACCATTCCAATCTTTGCCAAGAAAACCCCAAATGAGGTCACAAAGAGACTGAAATGACTGAATAACAAAAGGTTAAACTTTGAGGCTACAAGCTCAGTGCAAGCAGTTAATTGTAGCCTTACAGGGCAGCTGAAAATCTGTAATAATGATGATTTAATAGCAACCAAGGATACCAAAGGAGGAAGATGTTTTGAGAGTCTTGATGTATTTCTGCTCTGGTCAGATTTGGAATATTCTGTTTCACTGTATCATAATTTAGAAAAAAATTATTGACAGGGGACCATGATTGTTAGGAACTAGAAATCAGGACATCTGAAAATGGGAAGAATTGGGAAATTTTAGATTATAGAAGTCTTTCTACCTTTAGGCTTCCCAAGTGAAATAATAAGGTGAAAGAGTTTGATCATGAAGAGATCAGGAAATGGTGCCCTGCTTACCATAGCCCATATGTTTTCCTTTTTCATTTCTCTTATTAGGACTGTGATAGTTTGCTTAGATTTTTTGGGGAAATCTTATCAAAGCATATCAATAATAATGAATATATCAAGATGATTTTAACCAGATATAGACTGAAACCCAAGATAAGAAAAAAGATTGTTTTAGAGTGAAAGGCAAATAATGTTTGAGAGCAAGATGCTTAAAGAGTTCTATGGAGAATGGCCATGTTTGTATTTAGGATCACATTTTTAATGCTGGTGACATTTTGACTGCACATGTTCAGAACATAACATTAAAAACTTGCTTAATTATAGCACTAACAAGGCTGACATTCAGGAAGGAACATATGCTATGAACTAAAGGTTTGGGGATATGAATTTAATTTTAGTCAATCTTATAAGTGTCTAATTGTTCTTTAGTTGCTAATGAGAAGATGAAATTAGCATTATTATTGTGGATAAAATTTATATTAGGCAAATATCTTAGAAGTGTAGTATAGGGAATCAAAGAAGGCCTGGCTACAAATTCCATCTGACATATACTTTCCTATGTGACTCTGGGCAAATCATTAACCTCTTTTGTTCTTGGGTTGTTTTTCCATCATGTCAGACCCTTTGTGGATGCATTTGGTGTTTTCTTGGTAGAGATATTGGAGTGGTTTGCCATTTCCTTCTCCAGCTTCTTTTATAGATGAGGAAACTGAGGCAAATAAAGTTAAGTGAGTTGCCCAGAGTCAAACAGTTAGTATGTGTCTGAGGTGGGATTTGAATTCAGGAGGATGAGTCTTACTGATTCTAGGATTGACACTCCACGCTGCTGCATCCCAATGATAGTTTTCCAAGTGTATGGATAAGGAAGGCACAACAAATCCATTGGACCACTTCACTACCCCACTAAGGGTCCTTACAAGTTGTAAATTATTGTTGATCTGTATTGATAGAGGAAATTTCTTCTAGGGAAGAGATGAAATCATCAATGAAATCACAGTTCTGAATCCTTTTATTGAAAGTTATTTCATGAATTTCTTTTTTCAGCAATCCATGACTACTCTGAAGAATTTATGAAATATCTATCCATATTTAGAGAAAGAACTGATTTTATCTGAATACAGATTGAAAAGCATACTCTTTTTTTAAAACTTTGTTTCTTGAGAGTTAGTTGTTTTTTTTTTTGGGGGGGGGATGCTATGTTTTCTTTCACAACATGACTTTTATAGAAATGTTTTGCATAATTTCACATGTGCCTTCTTAAAAGGGGGTAAAGGTAGGGAGGGAAGGAATCTGAAACTCAAAATTTTACATGTAACTGGGAAAACTAAAAAACACAGTTATTCAAATTTTCCTTTTGAGCCTTCCCCTTCCTCCCTATCATATATAAGGGGATTAAAAAGTACAAAGCTTATATATCAAAAGGCAGAAACATAAGGCAATAAGTTATTACGATGATTCAATCAAGAAATTACATGAGAAATCTTAAAATATCTTAATATGAATGTAGCTAATTTACACTAATTTCTTTGAAACAATTTCAGTGAAATTATGTAGCTATGGCAAAAATAAATTCTTCTGGGGGGAATGGGGAAGGTAATTGGGGGTAAATGACTTGCCTAGGGTCAGATGGGGTAGTAAATGTCTGAGGCTAAATAAATTGCATTTTTGATATGTTTTTGAAATAAATATCAATTTGTGGAAAAACAAAAGTAATTTTAGGTGATAACCTATGACTTTTAAAACGGGGGAGGATCAGGATAGATGGAGGTGAGATAGCAGTTCCATGTAGAAAGAAGCAAAGAAAAAGGCAAAGAAGGAAAGCTTGATGAGCTAAAAAATAGCAGAAAGTTGGGGTGTTATTGGGCAATAAGGTGGAATGGATCCTGAGCCCCTAAATAACCTGTATTTATTTGCTTTTAATACAAGTGAATAAACTGTCTCTTGAATAATTATAAAGATTTCTAAGTGTCATGAAAGCATCATGTGGATTCAAACCCCAATGATAAGATGGAGTTTTAAAAGTATGTAGGATTGATGGATCTTTCACCTACTTTAAGTAGAATTATTAGTTTTCATTCCCTAATCTAGTTTTAATGAATTATAAGATACTTGTAAGATAATAAAGATGAATCTCGGACAAAAAAACCTTTTATGTAATTTTGCTGCAGACTTATTTTTGGTATACCCAATTTAAATCTACTATAGCAAAACCCAAGAAGAAGTTTTTGGGTCTCTCCCTGTACCTTACTCTGAAGCATGGTTGATTTTCAAGGTAAAAAGCAAATTACACACACACACACACACACACACACACACACACACACACACACACACACACACACACATATACACGTAAAGTTTTTTTGCTGAGGCAGTTGGGGTTAAGTGACTTGCCCAGAGTCACACAGCTAGAGTGTGTTAAGTGTCTTGAGGTAAAATTCGAACTCAGGTCCTCCTGACTTCAGGACTGGTACTCTATCCACTGTGCCATCTAGCTGCCCAAAAGCAAATATACTCTTAAAACTCAAGAGAGAAATGTTGGTACAAAAAAATCAGGAATTAGAGACCATGATGTTTAATTCAAGAGGAAACTGTGGAATAGTGGATAAAAAATGGGCCTTGGAATTTGAGTCCTGATGGTTATGTAAGCCTGCTTGATGTAAGGCAAGTGCTAGTGAGTGCTCTCTAGGCTTCTTAGCTAGGTGATAGGTAGTGAAGAGAGGAGTGGACTAGGAGTCAGACACCATCTAAGTGACACTGGCCAATCAATGATAACTGTACTATTTGCTATACAGTAGAAAATAGTCCAAAAATGTATATTGCTCCTTTGTTTCAGTTGTATCTAACTCTTTGTGATCCTTTGGCAAAGATGCTGGAAGGGTTTGCCATTTCCCTCTCCAGATTATTTGATAGATTCAATGCCTTGTGAATCTAAAAATATGTTAAATTCTAAATTTATAGGGCCTAGACATTTATAGGACCTGGACATTAAAAAAAAAACCTGATGAATAGAAACACAAATATTTATAAGACATATTCTTTAATGTAAATTAAACAATTATAAAAACTTCCTTTTTTTAACCTAGATCATAAATAATTGCTAGAAATTATTTTTCTGTATCAAAATAGATAAAAATAAGTATGAAATATTTCATACTCTATGAAGCTTAATTATTAAAGTGAAATCAGCTATTACAATTAAAATTTAAAAATATGGCTAAAATAAATCTCAAAACAATCATTTCAAATGTACAAAGAACATGATTAGGGATATAATGTTTCTCCAGGGTAGTAAGTCCTTTCAAAGTGATTGCCAAGATTTGAAGTTCTTCCAAAAAATTATGTCCTTTTTGTCTTCAGTGTCTTAAGCCACTCAGATGGTCCTTTTTTGGTCTGTAAAGTAAAAGAATATGTAAAATGTGGTCAACTGGATCAGCTAAGAGTTTATAAATAGCTTATATACAGTTAGGTTTTCCATGAAATTGTCAAGTTGTGACAGAGTAGTAATTATTTGCTTTTCTTAACTTAGAAATACTGACAATTTAATGGCAAAGAGTTAATGCTTATATAACAAGAAGAAAAAACTAACATCAACATTTAACAGTAAGTTAATTGTTATTGTATAGAGGTCTGTTTTCTGGATCTATTTACCTCTCTCTGAGAATTATATATAAAGATAAAAGTTACATCAGGAGATAATATTTCTAAAAGCATCTTGTTAATCCCCTGCTCATCAAACTCATCAAGCTCCTTATTAACACTGGGATCTAGACTGCCATACTGTACCTTTAATATCCAAGATGAAGTGACTCCAAGCAGCTAGGTGGGGTAATACTGGACTTAGGGGTCAGGAAGACCTAAGGGCAAATCCTGCCTCCCATACTTTAGTTGTGACTCTTGAGAAGTCAGTTAACTTCTCTCAACTATAATTTCCTCTTATGAGGTGGTTGACTTTGGGGATCTCCATAGTCCTAGTTCTCAATGTATGACTGTACTTATTCCATACTTATTATACAATCATCCCCTTCATGAACTCTTACGGGCTAATAGAACAAGTCACTTCTTTGCTGTTCTTCATTCGTAACATCTCCCCTCTTAAATCTCATGCCTGTATAACATTATTCTCTCTCTCTCTCTCTCTCTCTCTCTCTCTCTCTCTCTCTCTCTCTCTCTCTCTCTCTCTCTCTCTCTCTCTCTGCTACTTTCTTAAAATGCTAATTTAAAATTTTAAAATATGGCTAAAATAAATCTCAAAACAATCATTTCAAATGTACAAAGAACATGATTAGGGATATAATGTTTCTCCAGGGTAGTAAGTCCTTTCAAAGTGATTGCCAAGATTTGAAGTTCTCAAGGGCAGCTCAAGCTGCAGACCTGCAAGCTTTCAGTGCTCCCAAATTGGTCTGATGTAGGGCAAAGCCTGTTTGCTACTTTCCCCTTTATCTCCTGACCTGTTCCCTTCCCTCCATCAATTTGAGCATTGCAAATTTTGGTTTGGATCTCAACAACATGCCTGTGGGCTTGTTCTATTTGGAATTCCAGAAGATTGTGGCTGAGTATGACAACTCAAGTTTTCCTTTCATCTGGGATTCCCTTGCTGGTTACTACTCTGCAGACTTCAGAAATAACTGGAGCTCCAGATGATGAAATTGAAACTATATCCACTCATATGAAAGTATTCCAAATCACTACTGATCAGAGAAATGCAAATTAAGACAACTCTGAGATACCACTATACACTTGTCAGATTGGCTAAGATGACAGGAACAAATAATGATGAATGTTGGAGGGGATGTGGGAAAACTGGGACACTGATGCATTGTTGGTGGAGTTGTGAAAGAATCCAGCCATTCTGGAGAGCAATTTGGAACTATGCCCAAAAAGTTATCACAATGTGCATACCCTTTGACCCAGCATTGCTGCTATTGGGCTTATATCCCAAAGAAATACTAAAGAGGGGAAAGGGACCTGTATGTGCCAAAATGTTTGTGGCAGCTCTTTTTGTTGTAGCTAGAAACTGGAAGTTGAATGGATGTCCATCAGTTGGAGAATGGTTGGGTAAATTATGGTATATGAAGGTTATGGAATATTATTGTTCTGTAAGAAATGACCAACAGGAGGAATACAGAGAGGCTTGGAGAGACTTACATCAACTGATGCTGAGTGAAATGAATAGAACCAGAAGATCGCTGTACACTTCAACAACAATACTGTATGAGGATGTATTCTGATGGAAGTGGAAATCTTCAACATAAAGAAGATCCAACTCACTTCCAGCTAATCAATGATGGACAGAAATAACTACACCCAGAGAAGGAACACTGGGAAGTGAATGTAAATTGTTAGCACTACTGTCTATCTACTTATACCTTCGGAATCTAATACTTAATGTGCAACAAGAAAATGGTATTTACACACATATATTGTATCTAGGTTATATTGTAACACATGTAAAATGTATGGGATTGCCTGTCATCGGGGGGAGGGAGTGGAGGGAGGAGGGGATAATTTGGAAAAATGAATACAAGGGATAATATTATAAAAAAAATTACTCATGCATATATACTGTGGAAAAAAAATTCTAAATAAATAATTAAAAAAAAATAACTGGAGCTCTTCAACAATGAGATAAATCAAATCAGTTCCAATACAGCAGTGATGAATTGAACCAGCTACACCCTGGGAAATGAGTATTGTAATGTGCTGTTGTTGTCTCCAGAAACTGCCGATTACACTCTGGGAGGAGATCTGCTGTCATTAGCTGCTGCCAATTCTGACCTCCAGTAGAGACTTTTTCTCTCCCTCCAGAGAGCCGCCTCAGGTCTGGCCCAAACAAGACTCTCAATCTCTCAAGGGCCGCCCTCTTTTATCCTCCCAGAGAATGGACGAGGGATAACGCAAGGGCTTCTGGGAAAAATTACTTCAACCAATGAACTAGCTCCTCCTAAGCATGCAAGCTCCTCCCCAGGAGTTCAAAGGGGTTAAACTCCTAGTAAAGACCAGAACTAGAGAATTGTTAAGTACCAACTTAGCACTTAGTAAGAACCTAATATCTCATTAGCACTTAGTAAGAACCTAACAGAGTATGAACCACTTCATAGAATCCCCAATCCCATCTATTTTTGTTCATCTGAATTTTTGATTTCCTTCATAGGCTAATTGTACACTATTTCAAAGTCTGATTATTTTTGTATAGCAGAATAACTGTTTGGACTTTATACATATATTGGATTTAACATATACTTTAACATATTTAACATGGATTGGTCTATCTGCCATCTAGGGGAGGAGGTGGGAGGAAGGAGGGGAAAAGTTGGAACAAAAGGTCTTGTAGCTGTCAGTGCTGAAAAATTACCCATGCATATATCTTGTAAATAAAAAGCTATTAAAAAAAATAACTGGAGCTGAGAGCCTGCTCTGCTCATGGGGTCTAAGCCACAAAGATGGTGCTTGGTTGCTTTTTGGCTTGGTACACATGATTCTCTTCTGCCTGGATCTAAGAGCTAGAACTGGGCACTGACAAAATACCCCTAATAGTTACTATTTCCTGAAACCTGTACAAATCTGAGCCCTTCTATGCTGGATCTGTGACTTTTTGTCCTAGTTACAGCCTTTCCTTGTACCATTTATACTGCTGAGAGTCTGCTGCCCAGTGTTCACATATCTTTTTTTCCCTATGCCAACCTGTCCTGGAAAAAAGTCTCATGGTGACTTTTTTCCTTGTATTTCTAAATCATGAAATCCAAGTCTGGTGTGTTTTCTAGATCTATGGAGACTACTTGGGTGGGTAAAAGAAATGTTGGAGAGAGACTCACTGTAATTCTTCCTGCTACTATGCCATGTTGGCTTTGCCTCCTACAAGCATTTTTTTTCTCTCTCTCCTACCAACCTCACCATTGAAAAAAAAAAAAAAAAAAAAAAAGGAAAAAAACACCCTCCTTCATTACCAGTATTTATAGTCGCACAAAATGTTGACTGAATCCAACTCCATTTGTGTGTGGGTGGGGTGCAGCAGTTAAATTTTTATTAGTTAACAGTACCTCTTTCTAACAAAACATTGAGTTAGATTATCTTATTTGTAGGTCCTGTGCTCACTATATTGCTAGTTGCTGAAGTTGATCCTTTAACAATAATAAGTTAGGCTCTTTTGGCTCTAGTCTTAATTACAGTGTGACTGGTACAAGAATACAGTATCAGTACCTCTTAAAATGCTTTCCCATCTTTCCCCCTCCCTGATCCAAATAGGCAGAGAGTATGAAAAGAATAATGAAACAAATCACATATATTATCACCTGAATTTTAGTGATGATTCTTTAGATTCTTTGAACACTACAGTATCTTCTTTAGATTACATTATTTACCCTCTATATCCAATGAAACGGTGATTTATTTAATACATTTTTTTTGGTTATGTCTCACCAGATATGAATAATTTTAACTTTTAACTGGAGGTTTAATGTTTTTTCTTTTTCTTTTCCCCTCTCTCCCCTGAACCAGTTCGTTGTCTGATTATTTAAGAATAACAGAAAATCCAATATATGGAGTTTTTTTTCCCCTTTAACATAACACCTCCAAATTAGATTTTTTTTTTAAGTTTACTATTAACAGTAGGAATTTATGCTGTGTGAAATGGTAAAGGATAATAGTTAAATTTTGTTAATATATCTTTATGATTATTTTATTAATGTGTAGTTTCATAAAGGGACATTATAAATCCAAAATGTCCAAATAATATCAAAAAACAGATAGTCAATACATTTAAATCATAAATCTAGAGCTGGAAAGAAGCTTGTTCAGTGATTTCAGTTGTGTATGAATTTTATTACCCCATTCTGGTTTTCTTGGCAAAGATATTGGAGTAGTTTGTCATTTCCTCCTTCAGCTCGCTTTCACAGACAAGGAACTGGGTGACATGGTTAATCAGTGTCTGAACTCAGGAATTTGAGTCTTCCCAAATCTAGGCCCAGTGCTCTATTGGTCAGTCATCTAGCTACTAATATTCAGTGGTCAAAGCATTCTAATTATTAGAAGAGCACATTCATTTTATTTTTAATATTTTATAGATACCTTATCTTTTATTTTAGTCATTTCCTTCAATATCCCTTTCTCAATAACAATGAATTCTCTTTCATAACAAACACAATTTAGCAAACTGACAAAATAAAAATGATTGTATAGACAGTATGCCTAACAATGTTCTTTTGTGGTATCATGCCTCTTCAAAGAAGTGGGTTCATTATTCTCTGGGACCAAGACTAATCATTAAAGTTAATTTGAATATGGATATCTTGAGTATAAATCTTAATTTATAAGTCAAGAGATATGATGCTCTCCTGGTTCATATCTCTCTTGGTATCAGTTAATATGTATCTTCCCATGTTTTCCTGAATTCTTTTTATTTGCCATTTTCATGGCATAATGGTGTTCCATTACATTAACATGTCATTGTTCAGCTATTCTTTGGTCAGTGGGCACTCCCCATTCCTTCTATTTTTTTTCTTGCCCCCCCCCTAAAAAAAAAAAAAGCTATTTGGTCAAATCAGGATTAACTAATCTTAAGGACAAAGACATTTCTTTTTTGTTTTCTAATGTCTCGCTCTTAGGACAGTGTTTTGAACATGGTAGGTTTTCAAAGAATGTTTACTGAACTTAATTTAACTGAATAAAATAAAGTGATTAACATCTTCTATGAGCAAGGTACCAAGTTTTACTAGGACAAAGACAGTTCATCAACCTCTACTAGAGTTGGATGAAATATCACTACAAGATCGTGAAATACATGCTCATAACTTTCTGATGATTAATATATTTTCCTTTAAAAAATAGAATACAGGTGCTTTCTGAATATAAATAATTAAGACATAAAATGAAAAAATATACTTCAGGTATCTTGATATTAGGGCATGGGTCCTCTCTAAAGTTACTATGACTGTTCTTAACTTTGGGAATTATAAACTAATTTTCAGGTACAAATTAAATTTATATAAACTTTAATAGTATGAGATAAGTATCTCAAACATGAGTTACTCATGAATAAATTGAATCTTAAAGTTCTAGAGTTGAGAGGCCACACTCTAGAATCTTGATTAACCCTACTACGGTATACAACTCTCTTAAAGTATCTGGCTGGAAATCAAAAGCCAGCCATAGCCATATTATTATTATATCAAAGATAATCTGCTCAATAATTGAAAACTTTTCTCAATCAAATCTTTATAAAAATAAAAAACAAAATTGTTTCTCTCTCATATTAGCAAATGTTAATGAGTGGCAAAGTGACCAAAGGTCAGGTGGAAAGGAAGAAAAGACAAAAGAATAGAAAACCCACACTAGATAGTATGTTCTTATCAATAGAATTCCAAAAGGGAGAAAGGCAGACTAGAAAATGTTTTACTATATCAAAATATTTCTACTTTATTTTAAGGTTAATCTATATTTGTCTTTGTTCCTAGATAATCTAAATTGTTTTGGAAAATGATAAGTATATTCCATTAAGTTTAAATGATTTAAAAAGTGTTCTTTACTCCTACCCTTAACACAAATGCATACAATACTAGAGACAAACTTCTAGACACCCTATGTGCCCACAGGAGACAGGATATACCTCTTCTGTACATATATTCTAGTTTTTATTCCACATAAAATATTCTATAAGACTTTGCCCTAGCCAATTTTATCTTAAAACAATTTGTTAATAATATATCCAAACTCAATTAGCTCTTTTCAACAATGAGGTGATTCAAGGCAATTCCAATAGACTTGTGATAGAGCTATCTGAATCCAGAGAGAGAATTATGGAGACTGAGGGTGGATCACAGCATGGTATTTTCACCTTTTTTTGTTGCTTACTTGTTTTTTTTTCTTCCTCATTTCCTCTTCCCCTCTTTTGATCTGATTTTGTGTGTGTGTGTTCAACATGATAAATGTGGAAATATGTTCAAAAGAATTGTACATTTTTAACCTATACTGGATTGTTTGCTAACTAGGGGAAGTGAGAAGTGGGGACAGAGGGAGAAAAATTTGGATCACAAGGCCTTTGTAAGGATGAGTGTTGAAAACTATCTTTGCATGTATATATCCAAATTCTACCATAACTCTTACAAAATCCCACTGTAATGCTCTTCTGGATGGTTTCTATCTGTCTTCTAGTCCTTCTATCTCCATCCTCATCTTCTTTCCCCTGACCAACATTATAAAGGAATAGATGTCCCACTCTGATGTTTAATATGCTTTAGCAGAACCTACTAAAAAAATTGTACTTATAGACATTGTGGAATTATTATTTCCTATATTCTCACTAGACTCTAAGGCTATTTTTTATTCTGCTGCCCATATTCCACTTTGAGCAACGAGCTGCCAGTAAGTATATATTTAGGAGAGAAGTGGGAGGGCCACAGGCAATATTATGAGTCAAGGCACTGCATACCATTTTGGAATGGGGTAAGGTAGCATAAGCAATACTAAAAAAAAAAAAAAAAAAAACATACTACTATAAGAAGCTAAAATGTAAGGGTCCAAAAAAATGATCAGGTTGTTCCAGGTTATAGGGGGAAGTTAAAGAGGGTGTGAAGTAAAGAGCCAGAACATCTTTCAGTCACTCTAGGATACAAAGTGAATAGGCTGCAGGGAAAGAGGTATAAATATGGCTGAGGGGAAAAGAATGAGCCAGAATTGCAGAAATAGCAATAGCTACAATCTGTTTCTTTTTAAACCATAGTATTTCTTCCAGTGAGATATTTTAATTTAGCTATCAGTCCAAATTATAAGACTTTTAACAATTCTGAATACAGTTAAAGAGAAGCAGGAAAAAATGAGTTCTGTAACTCATATAGTTATGCAAATAGTCTAAGAAATAAGTCTACTAATTTGTTTCATTGAGAATTTGTGATTGTGAATTGTGACAAGAATTTATTATAGCTTTTCTATAATAATATACATATATTTTAGTTTTCAGTAAAGTATATAATTAGCAAGTCATTTCAGTCAAAGGACCTGGAAACAAATCATAAATGTTACCAGGCCATAACTTAGAAAACTTTTATGGACTGGGATAGAGCCTCTTAGTGAAGAAAAGGGAGGTATTTGTCTGTTCTATCCTCAAAAATCCTTCAAGTACCTTCAAATAATGCCCTAAGATAAAACAAGTAAATAGAAGAGTCTTTTTGCTTGAAGTGGGGGCAGGATTTTATTGCTTTGCCCATACACAGAACTGGGTCATAGACTTGGGTAGCAGTCCCATGGCAGGAAAGAGTGCTTGTGGTCATTTAGACACCAGAGCACAGGTAAGAGAGTATTAAACACTTCTCTTCTTAGGTTATACTATCTCTTCCAAGATGGAAGAGCTGAAGACTTAAGAAAAAGAAGTATCTTTGAAAACAGCTGCATTAAAATCCTTGGAACTTTGAATAGTTCATTCTTCATTCTTTAGCAAAGAGTTAAAAATCAAGAAATAGGCTGGAAAAATGAGTGAGCAACAAAAAAAATTCTCTACAGAAAGTTATTTTGGAGACAAGGAAAATCAAAACACATATCCAAAAGCCAATCAAAGTCAAAACTCTTATGTCCAAAGCCTTAAAGGAAAAATATGAATTGATCTCAGGCTATAGAAGAGCTCAAAAATGATTTTTAAAATTCAAGTAAAAGAGTTATAGGAAAAATTGGGAAGAGAAATGAGAGTGATGCAAGAAAATAATGAAAAACTAGTCAACAATTTGGTAAAGGAGGCATCAAAAATACTAAAGAAAATAAAATCTTAAAAAAACAGAAAAGGTCTAGTGGTAAAAGAGGTATAAAAATCCAATAAGAAGAATATCTTGAAAAACAGAACTGCATAAATGGAAAAGTATATATTAAAATTCACTGAAAAGAAGGTTCCTAAACCCCCCCAAAGTTGGCTAAATGGAAAAAGAGACACAAATTCACTGAAGAAGAGTATTCCTTTACTGAATATGGATCAAAGCATGGTATTTTCACCTTTTTTGGGTGGTAATATTGTTTGTTTGCTTGTTTTTTTTTTCCTCTTGTGTTTTTTTTTTCCCTTTTGATCTGATTTTTCCTGTATAACATGTTGCATATGGAAATGTTTAGATGAGTTTCACATATTTAACCTATAGTGGATTGTCTACTCTCTGGGGGAGGGAGGGAAGGAGGGAAAAAATTTGGAACACAAGGTTTTGCAAAGGTGAATGTTGAAAACTATCTTTGCATGTATTTGGAAAAATAAAAGCTGTAATTAAAAAAAAAAAAGAAGAGTAATCTATAAAAAATAGAATTGGCCAAATGGAAAAGGAGGTACAAAAGCTCATTGAAGAAAATAATTCATTAAAAACTAAAATTGATCAAATGAAAGCTAATAATTCTATATCAAGAAATAATAAAATTAAACCAAAAGAATGAAAAAAATAAAAGACAATGTGAAATATCTCACTGGAAAAATGTGACCTGAAAAATAAATCCAGGAGAGATAATTATTGGATTACATGAAAGCCATGATCAAAAAAAAAAAAAAAAAAAAAGGTTCTAGATACCATCTTTCAAAAAATTATCAAGGAAAACTGTCCTGATATTATAGAACTAAAGAATAAAATAGAAAAAGAATCTACTTAATCACCTCTTGAAATAGAACTTAAAAAGGAAATTCCCAGAAACATCATGTTAAGGAGAAAGTGATACAAGTAGACAGAAAAAAAAAAATTCACATATTGTGGAACCATAGGATAACATAAGATTTAGCAGCTTCTACATTAAAGGACTGGAGGGCTTGGATTATGATATTGCAGAATGCAAAGGAGGGGAAGAGGGTTTTCGTGTGTGGGTGAATTTGGGAAGGCAATAGTCAGAAGCAAAACATTTTTTGAGGAAGGACAGGGTGACTGGAGAGAATATAATAAATGGGGGGGAAATCTAAGACAGATATAAATACAGTTAGCAATCATAACACTGAAAAAAATTTTGGAGAAAGTATCTCTGATGAAGGCCTCTCAAATACAGGTTCAAATTTATAAAAATAAGAGCCATTTCCTAACTGATAAATGATAAAACATATGAAATCAATTTTCAGATGAAGCAAATAAAAGTATTATAGTTATATGAAAAATGCTCTAAATTACCACTGATTGGAGAAATGCAAATTAAAAAATTCTGAAATGCTATCTTATATCTGTTAGATTGGCTAATAGTACACAAAAGGAATCTGATGGAGAATATGTAGGAAAAATGAGACAATATACAGTTGGTGGACTTGTGAACTGATTCAACCATTCTGTAGAATGATTTGTAACTCTGCCTCAAGGGCTTTGGCTTAGCAATACCACTACTAGGTCTATATACTAAAAGAAGAAAAAAAAAGGAAAAAGACTTGTCTATTTATAGCAGCTCTTTTCTGGTTTCAAAGAAATGGAAATTGAGGTGATGACCATCACCTAGGAAATGTCTGAAAAAGTTTTGGGTATATGATTGTGATAGAATACTATTTACTATAAGAAATGGTAATGGGCTAGATGTTCTCATAAAAACCTGGAAAGACTTACATGAACTAATGATGAAATGAGTAGAACTAAAAAAAATTGTACATAGTACAATGATGATCATATGAATTATTTAGCTGTTTTCATTAATGTAATTTTATTCAAGACAACTCTGAAGGAATTATAATTAAAAAAAAACCTATCCATCCCCAAAGCAAGAACTGATGTAGTCTAAATATAGATGATGCTTTTTTAACTTTTATTTTTCTTGTGTATTTTTTTTGGTTTATATTTTCTTTTATATCATGACTAATAAAAATGTTTTGCATGCCATATAACACACACACACACACACACACACACACACACATACACATAAACCTATATCAAATTGCTTGCCTTCTCAATGAGAATGAGCAGCAAAGGAGAGAATTTTTTTTTTTTTATGGGAGAGATTTCAACAAATAAAGTAATTTATTGCCAATTAGACAATATAGATTTTAATAGGAGGTTAAAAACTACTCAGTTTTTCTTTTTTTCTTTTTGCATGAGTCATTTTTTTTAATAACATTATCCCTTGTATTCATTTTTCCAAATTTTCCCCTCCCTCTACTCCCACCCCTAAATAACAGGCAATCCCATACATTTTACATGTGTTACAGTATAACCTAGATACAATATATGTGTGTAAATCCAATTTTCTTGTTGCACATTAAGAATTGGATTCCGAAGGTATAAGTAACTTGGGTAGAAAGATAGTAGTACTAACACTTTACATTCAATTCCCAGTGTTCCTTCTCTGGGTGTAGTTGTTTCTGTCCATCATTGATCAACTGGAAGTGAGTTGGATCTTCTTTATGTTGAAGATTTCCACTTCCATCAGAATACATCTTCATACAGCACTGAAGTGTACAGCGATCTTCTGATTCTATTCATTTCACTCAGCATCAGTTCATGTCTCTCCAAACTTCTCTGTATTCCTCCTGCTGGTCATTTCTTACAGAGCAATAATATTCCATAACCTTCATATACCATAATTTACCCAACCATTCTCCAATTGATGGAATCCATTCATCTTCCAGTTTCTAGCTACAACAAAAAGAGCTGCCACAAACATTTTGGCACATACAGGTCCCTTTCCCCTCTTTAGTATTTCTTTGGGATGTAAGCCCAGTAGTAGCACTTCTGGATCAAAGGGTATGCACAGTTTGATAGCTTTTTGGGCATAGTTCCAAATTGCTCCCCAGAATGGCCGGATTCTTTCACAACTCCACCAACAATGCATTAGTGTCAAAGGAGAGAATTTTAATCTCAATTTTAAAAACAAATGCTGGAAACTGATTTTACATGTAATTAGAAAAAAATAAAATATTATATAAAAAGAAAACAATTATGTATTAATACCTTTTAGTTTATGCACAAAACTAAAAATCAAAGATGATTAAGGTAGAAGAAATAAGTTTATTTAGAAAAGGATTTTTTCCACTAGACATTAGTTATGAAAACTTGATAAAGATGGAAGATTGCCATTTGCTACCTCCCAGAATAATTAGATCTACAGAGGCACTGAAACCTTCTCATTTGAGCCACTTTTGGTTAAATTATTCAAAACTGCAGTGTAATTTCGCAATAATGCCAAATTAGGTAGTAAAGTTAGGCAGTAATAGATAATACTTGTTTTGATTGGGTTAGCTAGCTTCTCCAGATACATCAGGATCGGAATGTCTGGTAAAACAGAAGCAGCAAACATGAAATAAGGGTAGATGAAGAGTATATAAAAAAACAAGAGATCAAAAACAAGTTGGTAAGCTAAAATCAGGAACACAAAAAGTCAGGGTCAAGAAAGATGGGGAGAGCTCTTCAAAGTTAGAGGATGACATACTATAGGGCTAACAGGATAGGTAGTGACAAAGAACCAGAGTTCCTTAAATATAAAGTTATCCTTGGTGGTATCTCTTTTACTAAAAAAACCCAAAAAACCTTTCTAATTCTGAGTTATTATACATTCAAATATATTACTGAAGAAAATTTTAGAATCTCTTTTGTTAATATTTTTAAAAATAAGATAAATGAGCATAATCATAGCACTTACTTCCCAAAGTTATTTTGAGGATGAAATGATAATTGTAAAGTTCCTGGAACATTATAAATGGCATAAAAATGTTAGCTGCTATCTTTATTAAGAGGTAAGGAAACCAAAGCATACAGGTGAAGTGACTTGTCCAGGGTCATACTGCTAGTAATGTCTGAGGTTACATTCAAACTCGAGTCTTCCTAACTCAAAGCTCAGTGTTCTAATCCATTGTACTGCTTAATTTGCCGATGACCAAATATGTGAAGATGTGATAGCTATTTTGACATATATGAAGGGATGCCATTTGGAAGGATGCTTAGAATTATTCTCTGCAGAGATAAGTAGAACCAGTAAGTAGAAGCTTCAAGAAAGAGTATTTTGGTTCAAATATAAGTCAGATTTTTCTTTGTTTTATAAATAAGTTTTTAATTGATGTTTCCTGTTTCTTATAATCACTATCGGATTTCATATGTCCTCTCTTCTTCCCTAAGAGCCATCTCATATGACAAATTAAGATTTGTTTGTTTTTTTTTAATAGAGGAAAAAAAAATCAGAATGACCCATTGATACACTGATAAAGTAAGAAAATGTACAATATGTAAAACTATGGATCTCCCATCTCTGCCAAGGGATAGGTTGAGGGTGTCTACTACTTCTTAGTTTGAGTCATGCTTGATCTTTGTAATTTTGTTACATTTTTATTCATTTTATAATTGTTACATTTCTTCTGTTTTTTGGGGGTACTGTTCTTTTTTCTTACATTGTTGTAGTTATATATGTAATATTTTATAGGCTCTACTTGCATCATTTTGCATTAGTTCATATGGATCTTTCCATGCTTCTCTGTATTTATCACATGAATCATTTCTTATAATGTAATAGAGTACTCCATTACATTTATGCACCACAGTCTAGCCATTCTCCGTTTGCTGGGCATCTATATAGTTTCTAATTCCTAGCTAACATAAAAAATGCTACTATAAATATTTTGGTATACATGGGGACTTTTAAAAAATTGATGGCTACCTTGAGGCATTAGTCTCAGTAATAGTCTCTGGTTCAAAGGGTATGGACTTTTTAGTCACTTTATTTGCATAATTGCAAACTTATTATATTACTTTATAGCTCCACCAATAATGTATTAGTGTGCCTGTAAGACCACAACCACTTCAATATTGACTATTGACATTTTTTGTCATTTCCCCCCCCCCAATTTACCAGAGTATAGGGTGGAATCAGGGGGTTGCTCTGACTATATTTCTTTTATTCTTAGTGATATATGGAGCATTTTTTTCCCCATGTGGCTTTAAATATTTTACAATTCTTCTTTGAGAACTGTTTGTTCATATTCTTTGACCATTTGTTAGGAATTTGTTATTAGTTTTAAGTATATTTATTAATTATATATGTTGGATAACAATTTATTTGGAGAAATATGATACAAAGTTCCCCCCTCCCCATTTGACAATTTATAGATACACTATTGTTGTCTATGGAAAAACTTTTCAATTCCAACTAATTGAAATTATCTATTTTGTCTTTTGTAACTGCCCCTGTTTTTTGTTTGGTTTAGAATGCATTTTTTATCCATGGTTGTGAGAGGTATACGATCTGTCATAGTATGATATTTAATATTAATGTCAAAATTACCTTTAGGTTATATATTGTGGTGTAAGCTTGTTGGTCTAAGCCTAATTTCTGCCAGACTGCTTTCCATATCTTCTAGTATTTTTTTTTAACCCAAATAGAGAGTTATTCCCTAGGAGGTTTATGTTTTCCACTTTATCAAACATTTGGGTTTATTGTTTCTAAATCTCCCTTGTCTAGTCTGTTCCATTGATCTTTCTATTTTTTTAATCAATACCAGATGGTTTTGAAGACTGCTGTTTTATAATGTAGTTTGAGTTCTGGAAGTACTATTTTCCCCTTTGTCCTTTACTTCTTTTCATAATTTCCCTTGATAATTTCTTTGTTTTTAAAATATATTTCTACCAAAAAAATGTGTTTCTTGTGAGCAAAAGATTGTAGGGTTTTGTTTTCCTATTGAATGTTACTTTTTTCTTTTTTTTTTTTTATGTTTAATACATTCACATTGAAAGGCATAAGAGTTATATTATTTTTCTGTATCTTCTCTAATTTTTTTAAGTCACCATTTTTTGCCTTCTTGTTGTAAAAAAATATTTTGTTCCTTCAATTACTTTGGTTTTTTTTTTTTTTTTTTTTTTTAATGTGGCCCTGTTCTCCCTGGCTCTCTTTCCCTCACATTGACCTTATTTTGTTAACCCTTTCCCTTTAGAGTTTTGTTTACTAATTCCTCTCTTGCTTTTATCTGTTTATATACTTCTCCCTTTTTTTTTCTCCCTCAGATAGATTTCTCCCTTATTCTTCTTCCCTTCAGCTAGTCCTTTTCCTTATGTTTCAAAATTTTTTTGTTGCCTCTGTTGAAGAGAGATATCTTTCATTCTCTTTATTAATAATCCTTCTACTTATTCAGATTCTTGGCTCTGCATAACTATCTAGTCTCTCTCTTTCCTCTGTATTCTTCATACTATAATCAATGCTTCCAAATTATCCATTCTAGGCTCTGACCTCTAGGCACTTTCTGCCACTGTTCTGTAGTACTTACTCCATGGATTCCCCCTTTTCTCTTTTGCCTCACTCTGAGACAGTTACTTCCTGCAGCTGTCAGAGATAATACTGCTCTATGCAATGGTAAGGTATCTCCACCCCCCTCCCTCTTGTTGACTTTTTCCTCCTACATTTGTCTGGAAATTTCCTCCCTCAGTCCATATTCTCCTACTTGCTTTCAAGGGTTCAAACTCACACTCCTTACAAGTAAACTTTTCAGGCATCAAAAGCTCCAGACCTCATTCAATTTAAAGTCCTTATCTTCTTTTATCCATAGGAAAATTCAACATTAGAATCCCTTCCCATTTCCAAGTAAAAGCCTCCTTCCTTTCTTCCCCTAGTTAGTCTTTCCTCCCCTCCTCTTCACCCATTCTCCTCTAGGATTTTTCTCTTTATGAAACCAGAGAAGTCATCTTTCCTTCATTCCTAGCCCTTGATTTGACTTCAGTGTATCGCTTACTCCTCTTTATTATCCTACCTCTCTGCCCTTATTCCATGTACCCTCCAAAACTGTAAAGTAATATTCATCTATAGGCATGATGCCTGTCCATAAGGTGTACCAGATTCTATACATATCCTGCCTCCTTACTCTTACCTCTCTGCTTTCACTCCTGTAGTCTTGTATACATTTAGAAAAAAGTCACTGTTTTTTTTTGTAGTGACTCTTTTGATATTGTCTACATTTATTCATTCTTCCTGTGTTTGTTGTGCTCAACATGCAAATAATCTCTTCAGTTCTCATTTTTTCTTTCTATAAATGTTTCAAATTCTTCTTGATTAGTGGATATACCCACATTTTGTCCTGTATGGTTAGGCTCAGACCTGAAGGTTTGGTCACCATGAGCTGCATCTTGTTTTATTTCTACTCCCCCTTTTCTAGTGGGAATGGAAGAATCATGTTATTCAATTATCCTTTCCTTTGAAGGAAATTTGAAGATCTTTTTCCTCATAGAACTTGTTCCTGAATTGAATCACTACATTTAACTTACTATGTAAGTTGGACTTTTTAGCATTTTTTTTTCTGGAGATAATCCATGAATTCTGTAATTGTGAATTTCATTTTTTGTTTAGAAGCTCTGGACAGTTCTCTTCTATTACTTCCTTCATTGTGGCATCAAGGTTTTTTGTTCTCTTATGTTATTCTGGGAGATGTATGACCTTAGGAATTTCTCTATGCATCCAGATTTCAAAATCTGTATGCTTTGCTTCCGTTGTGAGCTTATTTTCTGTTAAAGTTTTTGTTTTTTGTTTCTCTTCTCCTAGATCATCTATTTTGCTCATTATTTTTGCTGTGCAGAATATAAACTCTGCTGCCATAATGTTCATTAAAAAAAACCCAAAACACTCAGAAATAGTGTATTGTGGTTCTCCTCAATTTCCACAGAGTCCTCTGTTTCATCAAGTGTTGGATCATATTTCTTCATTTTGCAGTATTTGTTCATAGATGCCTGAACTAGTTTACTAAATCTGGAGATCATATTTCCTTCTCTTGTTACTGCTATTGCTGTTGATTTGCCTATTTATGTTCAAGGTCTTTGATACTTTTTTCTTCCTATAATCTTTGGTACTTTTATGGTCTTCCCCTTTCCCCGTTTTCCTTATTGCTCATTTCTGACTCCCTCCCCTCTGACTGTGGTTTCCTGGGGGGCAGATATCAGAGTGTCTCAGCCTTCCCTACACTGGGCAAATTGCAGTTCACTCTCCTACGTCTCTGTCTTAACTGATTTTGGGGTGTTAATTGGCCCTCGCTGGAGTTGTGTTCGAATAATGTCTTCTTTCTTAGGTGTCCCTATCCTCCACTGTTCCATAGTTCTATGGCCTGGCATTAGCAGTTTAGATCTTCCAAAAAGCTGTGCTTCTGGATTACAACCCCTATTTTGCCTCTGAAGGGCTATAGTCAGGGCCTGGGAAAACTTCCACATTTGGGAGCTCAAAGTCTCTGTGGCCCTGGAAAGTATGGAGATGGGGGAGAGAAGATGAGCTTGAGAACAGAGTAGGTTTTGATGGAGACTTCTGCTGTTTCCTTGGGTCTGCTAATGTGGTCTTGGTCTTAAGGCTAGTAGTATGGGAAGTGGTCGAGGACTTGCTGAGTGAGCTTAGGTCAGTAAGCAATAGCTCCTAGATTTATTTTTTTTTTTTTAAATCTTGTTTTGGATTCTTTGTGTCCTAGACCATGGAAAATGCTGAAGATGCTTTATCTTTGGTGCATGATTTCTGTTTTAAGTAGGCTGAGTTTTTGTGGGTATTACAGAGTATATCTAATCTGCCATCTTGTTGCTCATGTGACCTGAAAATAAAGGAGAACTTTCTAACAATGAGAGTTAACCAAAAATAGAATGGATTGCCCCAGGTAAGTAGTAAGTTTCCCATTACTGAAGACTTTCAAGCAAAGACTAGATGGATTCCTATTAGGGATATTATAGAAAGGATCCCTATATGGGTTGTCCAGATGACCTCTTAATGACCTCTTAAGTATCTTTTAACTTATTATTTTAGCACATTATACAAGCAGGTTAAAAGGATTTAGTTTTATCTCTAGCTTTATACCACAAATTGGTTATATGACCATGGGCAAGGCAATCAGATTCTTTTCTGCGTTTCAAATATCTCTGATGTAAAACATCCGGAAAGAAATTCAGAAAGGCTGAGTTCATGCCCATATTCTATGAATTAATATGATATTGCCTAGTGTTCTTGGAAGGAGAGAAAGTCTGCAAACCAATTCCTGTGAGGTATTTTCTAGGATTATGAAGGTAAACATAGTTTAGCTAAACTTAGAAAACTGAGGTAGGAAAAAATACAGAGCTAAGAATATGTATCCTAATGTTTGTCTTCCCGTAATCTTTATTCTTTTCTAATTTTTAAGCTCATTTATTTCCTCATTCTCATTATGTCTAAATTCTTAGCTTTTTTTCTCAATTCCTTCCTTCATCCTCATTTGATCCCTCACCTTTTTCTTTGTCTGCCTCTTCCTACCCCCACCCAGAGTTTTCTACTTTAATTAAGGCATTTAAATTTATATGTAATATATTTAGTTTCATAATTTTAAAAATAACAAAGGAACTTAGGCTATTTACCAAAAAAAGCAAAATCTTATTTATTTCAAAAATCTCCCATTTGTATTCTCTATAACCAATGGCTGGGCAAAGACAAACTCTAGATTGTGGGGGTAATTTCTGTATATTGTTTTGGAAGTGTTAGGTTATCTCAATCCACAAGACATAAACATCAGTAGCCAGGCAGACAACAGAGCACATATCTGCATAGCACTTGAAAGATTATAAAGCTATTCAAAGGCAGAATAGGATCTCCAAAGTTTCTTCCAACTTTAAGAGGCTGAGGTGTATTTAAAAAACAAATAAAAAACACAATAACCAATATATATAGCAAATGGTAAGATGAAATAAATTTAAGAGTTTGAAGTAAATTCTATTTACATGACTGTACATATGACAAACATATAAATTATTTCTTATTGTACTTACAAACACTGTTGGTTTGGGTATAAATACATTTTCTTCATTTTCTTTGGGTAGTTCAACAGGATTTGTTGTCTCAGTCATAATTTTTGTCTCGTTTTTAGGAGCAGGTAATTTATCTCCACAGTGCCTGTTTTGCATATTAATTAGAGTCTTTTTCATTACTGCCAACTCCTGTTGAGTAATAGAATAAGAAAATGTGAAACAACTGAAAAGTACAATTATGTAAATCTATCATTAAAATGACAAAAGAATAAAATAAATCACATAAATAAAAGCTATGGAAATAATACAAAAAAGTATAAGCCAATATAGGATTGTAGAAATCTATGAGTTGAAAGGGACCTTAGAATTCTAGTCTAACCCTTAATTCGAAATGATATATACATATATATGCCTCACATATTTTGTAGAATGTCAATACTTTTTAATTTGCACTATTAAAATAATATCATATTAGTGACAAACTAGTTTCTACTTAACTATTTTGCTTCTGTGTTAACATTTAGTTTTTTTTTAAATTTTATTTTAATAGTTTTTATTTACCAGATATATGCATGGGTAATTTTACAACATTGACAATTGCCAAATCTTTTGTTCTAATTTTCCCCCTCCCCCCCAGATAGCAGGTTGACCAATACATTAACATTTAGTTCTTGAATAGTCTACATTTTATTATTATGTTTTTAGTTATCTTGGCATTTAATTTTTCCCCCTATTTTTTCCCTTCTTATTCACAGACACCCAAAATGCTCATCTGTTCCAACCCCTAATTTATACATTTGAGGCCCAGAAAAGTTAAGTGACTTGTTAAGTGCACATAGGTAATAAGTAACAGAATGATGATTCAAACTTAGATGTGTTATTTCCATGGCACTTCTGCATATCCCTTATTATATTGTTTGCTTTAACTTAACTTTGTGACCATCAAAATGGTTGCAAGGTTTGGAAAAGAAAAAAGGTCTAAGTATTTGCAATTTCCTATTATTTAGTAGAAGGTCACAGAGATAAAGTTGATACTCCTGGCTCAAATATGATTTATCTATGTATTTTTTCAAATCCTGCTATTATTTAATCTTTAAGTAACCTGGGCAAACTGAGAGTAGGCTTTAGTTTTCTCTTATAATTCAGAGCCTTTGCTAGACTACTTTGTGGTCAAATTAACCTGTATTATTATACAATGACAAAGTTGGAAGAGATCTGAGAATGTCAATCAGTACTTAAACAAGAATGAATTGTCTATAAGTAGTGCTAAAAAAGTTAACCACTCTCTGTATGAAGACTTCTAATAAGGGGTCACCTACCTTCCTAAGCATCCCAACCAATTTGAGGTAGTTCTAATTGTTTCTGAGTTTTTCATACATTAGATCCAAATATGGCTCTAAAACTTCTAATCAATGCTTCTTGTTTTGTCCTCTAGCTAGACTAAGTCAAATTCTTCCTAATTACAGCAGTTCATAGATCTTTGCAGTGAGAACTCAAGTGTTCTGAAAATACTTAGCCATTGTGAAGGATTCATGGTTCTAAACAAAACTAGTGTTTGTTAGTATAGACATAATAAGTTATAGTGGTTACTGATCATAACAGAAAGAACTACCTCTTGTTTATAATTTGAAAAAAGCTATCAAACTACCCCTAGTTCCATTTCTGTATAGCACATTCTCCAGGCTCTTTGCAATTCTATTTGCTTTTTTTTTTTTTTTCTGAATTCACTAGTTTGCTTAATTTTTCCTAATATGCAAGATGCTAAATTGAATACCTCAGAAACAGTCTGACAGGAAGCATCTAGAAGAATTTTTACATCCCTTGCTCTTGATACTATACCCCTTCTTAATGGAGTTAAAGTAAGCAGTTTTTGCTGACTATCATGTCATGTGATTCATATTGAATTCACTAAACCTCTCAAATCTTGTTAAGCCACAACCCCCTAAAGACTGTAGTAATGAATCTAAGTATATAACTTTATACATATCCATATTAGATTTTTAAAAAAACTTAAAAAGCTTTTCAGATCTTTTTTGAATCCTGACTTTGTCAACCAATTATCCATCCCAGTTTTATAAATGTGACAAGTATAGCTTCTATGATTTCATTTAAGTACAAGGCTAATGACAGATCTCTAGGGGGTAAATTTAATTCCAGTAGAGACCTTTCTTCAAGTTAACATTATGTATTTCATTCAACTAGTTCAAAATCTACCTAACTGTACTATTACTTAGCCCACAGCTACCTTATCTATAAACACAGCATGAGAGACTTACACTGTCAAATTCTTTGCTGAAATCTAAGTATACTACGCAGCATTTCCCTGATATACCTTTCTACTGCTACTGTCAAAAGTAGAAGTAAAGGTAGAACATATAGTTCTGAGCATACTATATCCTCCTATATATACATTCAAGCTTCCAAAGCTCATTGCACATAGTATCTATTGGACAGATGATGGACTCATTGCAATATATAGAGTGAAGACACACCTAATTTTGTATTTTCTTCCTCACTGGCAGTAGAAGAGATGAATTCTTCTGCTTCTCTAGCCCTTCATTTCATCCCATAATTAAGAAGCATCAGTGGTGAAGGACAGCTTATTTCAGTTATGTACAGCAGCCACTATAGCATATTTCTACATACCTATACTATTATTAGTGAAAATGAGCACAATTGTTTATTTTGATATTCATTGGCATTGTCCTCCTTTAGGATAAAGATCAGCTGATCTTTTCCAATCCAGTGGTTACTGCTATATTTTCCAAATTTGTTGGCATAGTGAGTGCAGTACTATAATGGCATCATCTTTTAAGGTTTTTAATAGATCAGCTGGAATTCCATCACCTGGGCTTCTCTTCTGCATAAACTCCAGTCACATTTTTATCAGTTAAATTTCTCTAAGAAATGGTACTAATCTGAATCTATTTATTTATTTTAATCTATTTATTTCAGAGTTAATAGTTAATTTAAATAGCACATTCTTCTAATCTTTACCTTCTTTTCTGTTTTGGTGTTTGACTTCTGCTTTAACATGATTATTTGGAACACATAAATTCATGTTAGAAAATACTAGACATGACAAACACCAAACTACCTCACAAAATTTAAATTACTACTCCTCGACAGGAAAAACCTAGTAATCTTCTTTAAGAGATAAACAGAATGAGACTTAATGAAGCATCTACAAATCACTGGATTCTTTCATTTCTTGATCTCAAATCACATTTTTCCATGTATTTTACCATACAGTGATCAGCTTGATTTAAAGAATCTTAAGTTCTTTGAAAAATTTCTGTCTTTTTATCCTTTTTCCAAAATGTTGGCTACAAATATCTTTATAGTATATATTATAGGAATTGTGGATAATTAAATCTTCCATGAAATGATATTTTAATGATTTTTCTTATGTATAGTCTTTGGATGTATAATAAAACCATCTCTGGCAATTCCTTTATTTATCTTTTTGAGGATATGCAAGCCAACCTTCCTTTAGCTAACTTCTATGTGCATTTTAGTTTTATAGTGAAAACATCAATATTGATGTGGAGGAAAGGCAAGAACTCCCCTGAGCTCTTCCCCAAACTCCTTCAAATATCTTAAAATGATGATTCTGAACATATTATAGAGTACCAGAATCCACAAAAACACAAAAACAAAATAAAACAAAGGGGAAACAATTTTTAGGCAAGATCATATGGAAGATTGATGGGAATGGTCTATTGCACCAGGTAAAAGTGGGCTGCAGTCTAGTAATAGTGAGCTGCAGTCTAGCTTAGCCTGCACCAGCACAGACACAGCTCCATGAAATCAAGAGTAGGCCTTGAGGTAACCATAGAAAGCTACTATTGGTCAAGGAGAAAATGTTGCAAGCAGCCAGGAAAAAACAATTCAAGTAGAACCACTATCACGATAACACAAGATTTAGCCTTTTAAACTTTGTTGTTGTATTTTGGCCTGTATTTTCTTTCATAACATGACTATTATGGAAATGTATTGCATGACTGCACATGTATCAAATTGCTTGCCTTCTCAAATGAAGGGTTTGGGTAGGGAGGGAGTTTGAAACTCAAAGTTTTAAAGGAATGTTTAAAATAGTGTTTTACATATAACTAAGGAAAAATAAAATAAATTAAAATTTTAAAAAGTGCCTATAGTTAAATTAATCTTATTTAACATTTTATTTCCCCCCAATTACATGAAAAACAATTTTAAAAATATTATTTAAAAATTTTTTTGAGTTCCAAATTTTTTCCCTTCCTCCTTTAACCTATTCATTGAGAAAGCAAACATAAATGAATATTTATGAAGTTAAATAACAGATTATCCTTAGTAACTAACTATGCTTCTTTATTCCTTGCTTTGCCACTATTACGGTGGTAGTGCATAGAAGTCCATTCTATAATTTTCCTTGTTTAATGTGTTGTTATAGCCAAATAATCATCTGGTACCCAATTTACTCCTTAGCAATGATATGTGAATAGCTAAAACATGAAATTTTGTTAACAGTATGAAATCCTTAATGATTATAATAATATTAATTTAAAAATAGCATTGATGGAAAAAAATGAGATTGCAGAAAGTTCGACATGAGACTAAACTTTTGGATGAAACTAAAAGGATAAAAATAATAGCTAGCATTTAATACTTTAAAAAGCACATTACATATGTGATCTGTTGATCCTTATAGTTACTATATAGACATATAGTGATATGAAGTATATGTTCTTATCCTCATTTTACAGATGAGAAAACTGAGCCTAAGAAGTTAAAAATTTGCCTAGGATCATAGCAAGTAATTCTATCTAATGCAGGATATGAATTCAAATCTTTCTCACTTCAAATCCATTGTGAGAGAGATCACTGTCTCATTGTTTCATGATAATAGATTCAATATGGAACAAATTTGCTAATGATTTTGTAGTACTCTGTATTTATCATTAGAGATAATGGAAGTACTACATTTGGCCTCTTAAGTCCTTAGAAACCAATGTATTATTGGATGAGGAGGAAATAGCTCTGTTTCTTTTTTCTTTCAAAGTATTTTTCCCCAAAATTATATGTCAAGACAATTTTTATCATTCATTTTTATAAGATTTTGAGTTCCAAATTTTTCTCTTACTCTCCTTTTCTCTTCCTAAAATGATAAAGATAGGTTATACATGTGCTATTGTGTAAAACATATTTCCACATTAGTCATAGTAATGAAAAAAGAAACAGACCAAAGGAAAAAAAACCACACAAAAAATTAAGTGAAAAAAAGTATAACTGCACATCAAGTTAGAGTCCATCAGTTCTTTTAGCTGAGTCCGTGGATAGCATTTTCCTTAGTGAGTTTTTTGTACTTGTCTTACTTAGTAAGGGTATTGCTAAGCCAAAGGGTATACAGTTTTATAATCCTTTGGGCATAGTTTCAATATGCTCAACAGAATGGTTCAATCAGTTCACAATTCCACCAACTGTGCTTTAAGATCTCATTTTCCCACATCCCCTATAAATTTTTTTTTGCACATTGTAGATCTTTTCCCTTTTAATTCTATTGCTAGTTCAAAGAGTATACACAGTTTGATTGCTCATTAAACATAGATCTAAATTTCTCTCCAGAATATTTGGATCTGTTCACAATTTCATCAATTATGCATTACTGTCCAATTTTCCCACATCCTCTTTAACATTTATCACTTTATTTTTTGTCATGTTAGTCAATATGATAGATGTAAGGTTGTTAGTTATTTTAATTTGCATTTGTCTAATCAAAAGTGATTTAGAATACTTTTTCTTTAGAGCATTATATGTCTATACAGGATTCCTTCATCTGAAACTTGCCTATCCATATCCTTTGATATTTCATCTATTGGGAAATGGCTTGTACTGTTATAAATTTGACTCAGGTCTTTATATATTTGAGAAATGGGGCCTTTATCAGAGATACTGTAAAGATTGTTTCCCAGATTTCTGTTTTCCTTCTAATCTTTTGTTTCTACAAAAAATTTTAATATGATCAAAAGGATTCTATTTAACATTTTGTTATGCTTTCTACCTGTAATTTAACTTCTTTAAGAAACTGGACGTTATACTACTTGATACATATATGTTTAGTATTGATATTACTTTGTTGTCTATGGTATCTTTTAGCAAGATGTAGTTTCCTTCTTTATCTATTTTTAATTAGGTCAATTTTTGCTTTCCCTTTGTCTGAGATCTGGATTGCTACCCCTGCTGTTTTTTTTTTTTTTTTAACCTCATCTAAAGTATAATAATTTTTGCTTTAGCCTCTTACCTTTACTCTGTGTGTGTCTCTTGTAAACAACTTCGTAGGATTCTGGTTTTTTATCTACTCTGCTATTTGTTTCCATTTTATAGGAGAGTTCATTGCGTTCCCATTCATGTTATAATGAACATATATTTCCCTCCATCCTATTATTACTCTTCTTTTACCTATTACCTATTCTCTCTTCTTTTACCCTTTTCCTTCTTGACAAGTGTTTTACTTCTGTCTACTGGCTCTCACAAATACTGCAGTAGTGTTTACAAAAGGTGACCAAGATCATATATTACCAACTACTACTAATCTATGATCCCACTTGTTTATTTCTTGTTATTCAAGGGTTATCTTTGATAAAACTAATGTTGTAACTCATATTCCCTATTAGCTTTCCATCAATTATGCTGCTGTGAAGTGATCAAGTGATCTCTTTTAAAAAAATTGGACTAGCCAAAAAAGAAAGGAAGAAAGGGAGGGAAGGTAAAGGAAAATGGAAATAATTTCTGAAAATTTACCCATTTCTTTTAATATTTTTATTAAATTAATTTCTGTTTGTCCTCTCTCCTCTTTTACCCTTTCCCTCCCTGATATTGTTTTTACTTCTGTCTACTGCATCTCTCAATTTGCCTTCTTTGTCAAACCTTCTCCCCTCCCCCATCTTTCTGCTTTATCTCCTTCCCTCCTACTGTCCTGTCAGGTAAGATAAATTTCTATATTCTATAGAATTCAGAACTGAAATTCTAAATAACACAGAACTGCTGAGTATATTATTCCCTTTCTGAGCCAATACTGATAATAAGAATGAGGCTCAAGAAATGTCCATCACTCACATTCTCATTTTTCCCCTCTATTGTAATAGATTGTGTGTGTGTGTATGTGAGAAATGGCTCTTTAGAAGCTGAATTTAGATAAAACTTAGCTAAACTTGATCAAGAACAAGGACAGAAGATACATGATGGAGATGCTTTTGAAAGAAATAAAATAAAAGGTTTGTTCAAAATAACTTGTGCAAAAGAAGTCCTGGAGACTGTGAATGTGGAAGTTAATATTGCCAAATGTGTTAATTCTTTAAAAATTTTTGTTATAAGATGGCTCACTGGGCAGAGAAGAGGGACATATCTTCAGAAATAAATGTAACTCAGAAATAAATGTGACTTGAATCTCAGTGATGGTGGTGATATATGCCCACTAACTTGGAATGAATAACTAAACAAATTATAAGATATGAAAATAATGTAATTGTGTGAAAAGAAATAATAAAACAAGTTTTAGAGAAACCTGGGAAGACTTGTATGAAATAATGCATAGTGAATTGAGGAGAGAGTAACTTAATACTATAATAACATTAGAAAAATGAACAATTTTGAAAGATTTAAGAACTTTCATCAATGCAGTAATCAAATATGACTCCAGAGGACTGATAATGAAGGATGAAATCCACCTCATGACAGAGAGGTGACAGACTCAAGGTGAAGAATAATACATAATTTTGGACGTGGCCAGTGCAATATTTTGCTTGGATATTCATATATATATATATATATATTTTTTTTTTTTTAGCCAAGTGGGGAGAATTAGGAGAGGGAAAAAAACCCCAAAAAACTTGGTATCTGAAAAAATTTAATTAAAAAGAAATCTGATGAAAATAAACATTTTGAATTCCCTGTAGATAGTGAGATCCTCCAAATATTTTTGTTTGCAGATAGCCTACACACAGCACATGAATTTAATCATACTTCTTATCATTTAATCATACTTATTTCAATGTTAATTTCAATCCTGTGATCCAGTCCTGCCATCACCAACTGCCTTTTCAATATGCCAAATTAGATAGAACTCTTTCTCAAAATAAAAAAATATTTATAATAGAGCTCTTTATCTTCCCTTTTGCATGCTCCTTTTCCTATGAAGGATACTGTTATCTTCCTAGTCACCTAGGTTTATAACTTCAGTGTCCTAATAGTATCTTGATTTCCTCTCACTTAACATACTGAATTTTTTATATGAGAAAAATATTACAAAGAAAAAAAAAAGCTTGGAAAGAAATTCAATACATCTATATATCAAACTGCCCTTACCCATCACCTCTTGCTTGGACTATTTTAATAGACAATTCATATACTTCAAGTCTATTCCCACTCTAATACTTACTCAGCTGGCAGTCAAAGTGATTTTTCCAAAGTGGGGGTCTAACCATGTCACCATTACCCCTCATCTTCCCTTTGCCATAAACATCAGGGATTCACTATTACCTCCAAGAATCATTAAAACATGTTTGGTATTTAGAGTCCATTATACTTGCTCCCTTTCCATCTTCCTAATACTTTGCTCCCCTCTTTTTATTCTACAATCCAGTCACATTGTCTTATGTGCTGTTTCTTGTTCATGACATTGCATTTCCAGCCCTTTTGCTTTGCCCTGATTCTCCTTCCTGCCTGGGAATGTTCTTCTTCTCTTACCCCTGCTTCCTAATTTTCCTGGTTTCCTTCAAGGCTCACTGTAGGGAATTTCAGAAAAACCTGGAAAGACTCATATGAAGTGATGAAAAGTGAAGTGAGCAGAACCAGAAGAATAACTGGAACATTGTGTAATGATCAATTATGAAAGACTTAACTCAGCAATAAAATGATCCAAGACAATTCCAAAAGATTCATGATGAAAAATGCTATCCACATTCATAGAAATAATTAATGGAATCTGAATGGAAATCGAAGCATAATTTTTCACTATAATTTTTTCTTTTTTTCTTTTTTTTCTTTTTGATCTGTTTCTTTCACAATACTACATTAAAAAATATAATAAAAATTTTTTTTCAAAATACATGCAAAATATTTTTCAACGTTTATCATTGCAAAACCTTGTGTTCCAAATTTTTTACCTTTTCTCCCAACCTTCCCCTAAAAAGCAAGAAAACCAATATCGGTTAAACGTGCAATTCTTCTAAACATATTTACACATTTATCATGCTGAAAAATAAAAATCAGATCAAAAAGGGAAAAAAGTGAGAAAGAAAAAAGCAAACAAGCAACAACATCAATAAAAAAGGTAAAAATACTATATTGTAATTCACATTCAGTCTCCATAGTCATCCCTCTGGATGCAGATGGCTCTTTCCATCATTAGTCTATTGGAATTGCCTTGATACTTCATTACAATACTAACATGGAAATGTTTTAACATCATTGTACATGTATAACCCATATCAAATTGCTTACTGTTTTAGGGAGGAGGGAGAGGGGAAAAAAATTGGAACCCAAAAGTTTTTTAAAAGAATGTTAAAAATTTCCTTTACATGTAATTAGGAAAAACAAAATATTAATTAAAAAAAAAAAAGACTCACTTCAAATCCCATCTTCTGCAAGAAACCTTTCTCAGGCATTCTACCCTCCACTCCCAACTAATGAATTTTCTCTAAGATGACTTTCCTTACGGAATTATCTGCATTCCCCATTAAAATGTGAGTTTCTTAAGAGAAGGATCTGTGTTTTTGCCTCTTTTGCAGCCTCATGGCTTAGTTTTTGGCACAAAGCAAACTCTTAATTTCCAGAATAATGTTACAAAATCTCAATAAGATCTATCACCTCTCAAAAGAAATCTGACTAAAAATCTACAGATGATAAAACGAAAGGGTCAAAAGATACTTATTGTTCACATTATAATAGAAGTCTGGAGAGGCAATATATATATATATTTGGACAGATACTGCAGTTATCTGGATAGTAAAGTAGCTTTCACTACACTTACCCTCTCCACTTAATAGTATTTTATTTTTTCTAATTATATGTCTTTAATATTACAACAATATTTTATTTTTCAAAATACATGCAAAAATAGTTTTCACCATTTACTTCTGCAAAACTTTTTTTGTGTTCCAATTTTTTTCTCTCCCTCTCTTCCACCTCTCCCTTCCTTCCTCCTCCCTTGAACAGTAAGTAACCCAATATAGATTAAATGTGTGCAATTCTTCTAAACATATTTTCACATATATCACGATGCACCAGAATAATGAGATCAAAAAGGGGGAAAATGAGAAAGAAAAAACAAGCAAGCAAACAATAATAGCAGCAATAACAAAAAGATGAAAATAATAGGTTGTGATCCACATTCAGTCCCCATAGTCCTCCCTCTGGATGCACATGGTTCTCTCCATCAAAAAGTCTATTGTACTTGGCCTAAATCACATCATTGGTGAAAAGAATCAAATCTATCACAGTTGATGATCACATAATCTTGTTGCTGTGTACAAAGTTCTCTTCACTTAACATCAGCTCATGTAAATCTCTCCAGGCCTTTCCAAAATCATCCTATTGATTATTTTTTTTAAATAGAACAATAATATTCCATTACATTCATTTACAATAACTTATTTAGCTATTCCCCAAATGATGGGCATCCACTCAATTTTCAACATTCACTTATTAAAAGATTTTGAATTCCAAGTTTTTCAATCTCTTTTCCTTCCCTCCTCTCTCCCCAAAATGGCAAGCAATCTGATATATGTCATATATGCTATTATGTACAATTATATTAAACATATTTCCACATTAGTCACATTGTGAAAAAAGAATCAGAACAAAAGGAAAAAACATGAGAAAAAAAAACAACAAAAAAGTTCAAGTAGTATGCTTCGATCTGGATTCAGATTCCATAGTTCTTTATCTGGATAGTAGCTTCCATCCTGAGTCTTTTGGAATTGTCTTAGATTATCGAATTGCTAAGAAGAGCCAAGTCTATCATAGTTGATCATCACACAATATTGGTGTTAATATTGTAAAGTGTGAAGTTTGGGGGCAAGTAGGCAGTGCAGTGGATAGAGCACCAGCCTTGAAGTTAGAAGGACCTGAATTCAAATCTTACCTTAGACACTTAACACTTCCTAGCTGTGTGACCCTGGGCAAGTCATTTAACCCCAATTGCCTCAATTAAAAAAAATTGTGAAGTTTGATGAAACACCAAGATTACTAATTGCACAATATAAAGTAATGGAAAATAATTCCATATTAAACTCACATTCCAAAAAAATTAGTATTAATATATTATGATTATTTTTTTTCTTACAGTTTTTGAGTTTAAAGACAGAATTTATGCCAAAGATAGGAGGAAAGTAGTTGCTATAATAATAAATTATTTACTAATACCTTCTGCATTGTAACGGCATGTATAATTTGATTATACTACTGATGATATAATTAGGATCTATCATAAAAACTCTGTTACTTTATAATAATGAACGCAATGTAGACAACATGCAATTATTGTTATTCAAATTGAATGTAAAATGGCTGGAAAACTATCAAATGGCAGTCCAGGATTATATTTTTGTCCCAAACCATTTCTCTGAGGGGCCCAAATCGCTCACTTGAAGTCAAAAAGTGCATGTCTTGGTCATTTAATATTAACTATTTGCATAATGTGTGGCGTGTTAAAACGGCTCAGCTGCCCAGCAGCTGCTTAAGAGGCCAGCATAGCTGATGCCAACATGTTGCTGAAAGTTGTAAACTCTGCAAAGATGTTGCCAAGGGGATACATAGACAGCATTTCTTGATGAAAATAGCTCAGACAAGCATAATACAAACTATGTGCCCATCGGTAGAAATGAAGCAATGCTTTGACATTATCAAGTGCTTATATATATCTGATAATGATTCTCATGCACACAAAATCAGATAATGCTTTAGCAATACTTAATTTTACATAAGTTGGACCCAGCTAATTTTTACATGAAGTAAAAAAAAAAAAAAAAAAGTACAGTTAATTTCAGAAATTGAAACTGAAAAAATTAAGAACACAACTGTTTTGAATATTTTTAGATAACATTTTATGGGAGTAATATCAAGATGAATTTTCCTCAAAGGTTCATAATAGCTAATATTTCTATAGCACTTGCAATGTGTCAGGCATTGTGCTAAGTACTTTATAATTAGGATCTCATCTGATTCTCATAATAACCCTAGGAGGTAAGTGCTGTTTATTATACCTATTTTACAGATGAGGAAATTAAGGAAAACAGAGGTAAAGTATCTTGCCCAGGATTACACAAATGTCTGGGATTGGAACTCAGCTCTTCCTGAGTCTCCACTTTGCATCTGGTGCCTAGACTGGTTTCACCTCAGAGGAATTAAGAGACCCTTCCCAAGATAAGCTCATTACTTCTAAACTGACCTCCTTGTGATGAACTCAAGCTTGGATGAACTTCATTTTCCCCTCCACTCTTATTTGGAGGGCTGGAGAGCTGAGGACTAAACTCTTCCCAACATCTTCCTTTAGAGAGGGCAGAAACTGGATTCATAGATCCCTCTATCTTGTATCTGCTTCCCTGCTTGGTTTTAGCTCCAAGGAACAATATGCCCCTGAGCTGGGTATCCCTGGTATCCCACCTACCCTTTCACCTGTTTTTAGTATGCTGTCTTCCCTTTAGAATGTAAAGCTCATTGAGGCCAGGGATTTTTTTTTTTTTTAATTGTTTCTCCAGAGCTTAGCACAATGCCTGGAGTGCCTTAGATACTTAGTAAAGTTATGGGATTGGATTGATTCCAGATTGAGCATTCTATCCTACTGCTACTTAGGTGATGCTTTCCATGCATTTTATGATGCTAAGAAATATACAGTATTTTGTGGAATATGATATCATTTAACTGGCATTCAAATGTCAGTGCCCTTGGGTTTTATATCGACATGCAAAGCATTTTTATAGAGGGAGTTTATGGCAATGTTTCCAAAGAATACATATCAGAATTGGCCTGTCTTAGTTGTTGTTCAATATCCCAACCAGTTGCTTCTTAGGATTCAGATCACAGGAACACAGATTTAGAGCTGGAAGGGACCTTAAAGATAACTCATTCAGGCCAACTCCCACATTTTACAGATGAGGAGATTATGAGAGACAAGCTAGATGACTTGCTCCTGGCCACACTGGTAGTACACAGCAGTTAAGAGATGAATCTGTGGCCAAATTCAGTTCTTTTCCCAATATAGTATGTTTCTAATTATCTGTTCCCATGTTCAAGATGCATTTGGATTCACTCCTACTTCAATAAGAAGAATCTAAAAGGTCTAGGCCTCAGATAGAATGTGACTTTCTTAACTTCTTTCTTGCAGCTTTTCTTCCTGCTTGTTTTGTCCTACATTTTTTGAAATTTTTAGTCCTTAATTAATCCTTGGGCATTAAAACAAACAAACAAAAGCCCCAATCTCCTTTGGTCTACTATTATTTGCATTATCTTGGCTCCTAAACTTTTAACTACTTTATGTATATGTATATGCATATATACATAGTCCCTGTCTATCTGACCAGTCTCATACATACATCTAGTATATGTGAGGTTGGGTGTCTGGGAAAAGCAGAGAAGCAGCTTATTCAGACCCTAAGCCTTTTTGTGCATATCTTATACATGGCTTGCCCACTCTGTTTCTTATCTTCCAAACCCTTCACTGTTCTACTCTCTAAACTGCTTATCCAGATTCCAATTCTAGCTTACTCAGTGACTTCCAGATATTTCTCTGGATGTGGATCACTCCCATAAGTATCTTATCTCTCATTCATATATTTATCTCACCTCTGCTAGTTTTACCTCTATAACCTATAATTTGTGACCTCCTTTTACCCATAGACTCAAATGAGGTAACTTCCATTGCCTTATGGTAGCAGTTTGTCATATTACTGTCAATTTCTCATTTCCTTAATTATTATAACAGAAAAGCATTATGTGTCTTACATTGAGTGATGTGTAGACAAATACCCCTTAAGAGTTTAGAGCTCTGCATTTCTGATAATTACTTCAGGTTTTCCATTTCACTACAACTTTGTAGAAATGCTTATTGTTATATTTTATTGTGTACCACAATTATTTCCACTAATTGTCTACTTTAATACCTCATTGTGGTGTGAAGATGACCTTGGATTCTTGAAGCCTATATTATTTGAGTGCAAAACGTGGTGGGGTATGGGAATGGGTGGTGTTGTTCAGTAACACTGGGAGCTTTTAAACTGCTCTGTGACATAATAGCAGTCAGTCTGCCTGGAGAAAGAATCTTTAAGAGATGGAAAGTTTGACAAAACCCAGAAAGAAGGAAGATCAACATTCGTTTTGCTTGTAAAAGAGCAAAGCTAAACAAGGGCATAAACCAGTAATTTGCTTAAAAGCGAGTAGTAGGGCTGGACAATATCATAGATAGAGAAAGATGAAGTCTGAGAGAAGGGCAAAAAAGTAAGTGGTACAGACCCCATGGAGAATTAGTGGAAGTTTAAGTTAAAAAAAAAAATTATACAAAGAATCTAGGTAGGACAGATCTAAATCTCTGCCTGGATATTAGAAACTTCCCTAACTGGGGGTTCTAAGTTGTTATTAGTTTATTAATTTTTTCTTATATAAACTTTTTAACCTAAAAAAGAAACCAATCCAGATAAATTGGGCCATGCTGCCTCAGGGATAAAACAAGCTCAACTTGAAGCTTGTTGATTTTGAAGTAACACCTCACACCTTTCAGATTGGCTAAGATGACAGGAAAAGATAAAGAAATGTTGGAGGGGATGTGGGAAAACTGAAATACTAATAGAATACTAATATGGTGAAATAGTGAAATGATCTAATCAATTAGGAGAGCAATTTGGAACTATGCTTAAAAGACTATCAAAGTGTGTATAACCCTTTGATCCAGCAGTATCATTATTGGGTTTGTATCCCAAAGAGATTATAAAAAAGGGAAAATGACACATATTCCAAAAATGTTTGTAACATCTCTTTTTGTAGTGGCAAGGAACTGGAAATTGAATGGGTGCTCATCAGTTGCAGAAGAGTTGAATAAGTTAAGATATATGAAGGTAATGGACTATTGTTTTTCTATAAAAAATGATGAGCTGATTTCAGAAAAGCCTGGAAAAACCTGAAATGATGCTAAGTGAAATGAGCAGGACCAGAAGAACACTGTACAAAGCAACAACAAGATTATGTGATGATCAACTGACAGACTTGGCTCTTCTAAAAAATGTGATCTAAAGCAATTCTAATAGACTTAGGATGGAAAATGCCAATCACATCCAGAAAGAGAATGATAGAGACTGAATATAGATCAAAGCATAATTTCACCTTTTTTGGGAGGTGTGCTTGCTTTTTCTCTTTTGTGTGTGTGTTTTTTTTCTTTTAAGTCTGATTTTTCTTGCCAACATGGCAAATGTGGAAATATGTTCAATCTCTATGAGATTGCTTACAGTGTTGGGGAGAGTGGAAATAAGGAATGGAGGGAGAAAAAATCTGGAACATAAAGTCCTACAAAAATGAATGTTGAAAACTATCTTTACATGTATTTAGAAAAATAAAATACTATTGAGAAAAAATTTAAAAAGAAAAAAAAATTAGGGAAGCAAGGTATAGAGGAGAGGACAAATATGAAAGTTACACTCCTGTCAAGTTAGTTAAGCAGTCTCCCGTGGTTAGAAGGATATGCTATAATTTTTTTTTTTTTTAACTAATAAGTTTTTAAGAATCAACCTGTCTTGGCCCTATGTTAGTCAGAACATAAATTAAGTAATTTTATTGACTCATCAAACATTAATTAAATGCCTGCAATGTGCAGGGGAAATATAATAAACAGCTTATCATGTATGTTGTACATTGTTTATGTATAAGTATATAAAGGAAATGACATATACACAAATAAGTAAAACAATACATGACAAGTGCCCAAAAGAAGTAAAAGTACTTATAGGGTACAATTCAGATTAAAGGCTTCTTGGAGTATTTAAAATTTGAACAAGCAAGAAGAATTTTGAAGATTTTAACATATGGAAACATGAAGTTTAAAAGTCTAGACAATTAAAAAAATAAAAAAATCAAGCCCTGATTTGAAGTATTTGGTGAATTGTGAGGTGTAACTGCTCATACTGAAAATTTAACAATCTTTTCTAGCAGATTATTTGGAGCTGGTTCCAGTACACTCCTAGTGATAGACAATGCTGGTTAGATTATGGAGATCCTTGAATGTCACAAGCCTTACAAGTCTAAACTTTACTTTTTGATCAATACAACTACTGATGAGTTTTGAGCAAAGGAATGAAATGTATATGGAAGATTTGCCTGGCATCACAATTAAGGGTTTCTTTGATGAATCAAAAAATGGAGTTGGTGACTTGGTCACCGTATAGATTTTTAGTCCATATTCACACTAAAAGAAACTTAAGTGTTTTATGTTGGTAGAAACTGTTATAGACTCTGGGGATATGAAGAGAAAATTCAAACAATCTTTTACTTCAGGGCACTCATATCCTATTTAAGAGAAACAGGGATGATACAGGTACATAGACGAATAAACACAAAATAGATCCAGGGGCTAGGGTTGGGAAGGTGGAGACCAACAAAGGCCTTTTGTGAAAGGTAGCACTTAACTTGAATCTTGAGTGAATCCTGAAGGGGTCTAAGGCAAGACCAATAAAACTTTTAACTGCTGTAATGCTTTCTACAGTCTCTGGGTTTCTATAATTCTACCTTTCTGTTAATAATGAATATAAGCGTGTGTTTGCTACTTAGATAGTGCTATCCTTCCTCATTCTGGGGAATGTAAAGAATTGATATTATGTTATAGAAAATGTACATGCATATCTATAAAAGTGATTGGAGGCTTTTTCTCCATATTAGGATATTTGTGTATTGGAAAATTATTCTCTCTTATGTGATATGAGATAGCATTCAAATTCAGAAACTCAAAAGGATTAAAAAAAACTATATAGTCAAAGATCAGCATTTTGGCACTTCCGAAAATTTGCAATTCAAGACTGCCAAGGAAGATTTCATGGTCATTTATACTCTTAATATTTCATTTTTTCCCAATGCTTTCACTCCTAAAATTACTGAGCTGAGAATTGCTCCTTTTTCATAATCTACTGATTTATTGCTCTCAACCAATAACTAGAGCATCTATCTAGAAATGAAAGTAACACATAACATTTTAGTACCCCACATATCATCATCCTGGAACAACCTTTCCCCCCCAAAAAATAAGAAATGTATCCAACATCTGCAGGAGATAGAATGTTTCTTAAACAAAAATGTAAAGCTGGTAAACTATTTTTGAATAACTGAGGAACTACTACATTATTCTTCCAAATTGGATATAACTTTGGAGGCCCATGCCATTCCACTCCTATTTTTAGCCAGATGTAAAGAAATTTCTTTAATAATTTTCTTTGGACACTAAATCTTGTACATTGGTTTTCTTTTCCCCGGATGCAAGGTTATCACATAATGACTTATTTTGAGGCACTGCTACCAGATTAATTAAGTGATTTGGTATGAGAAACTGATCAAGTCTCCTGATTTTTAAAAATTCTTCAGGTTTTCATTCCCCTGTTATATAATAAGTAGTTATAACTTAAGGATTCCAAGAATTAAAGTGAGGAGAGAATGCATTACAGGGGTGAAAAAGGCAAAAAAGTGTCTTTTAAAAAATGTCATGTTTGTGTGTGTGCGCACATTTGCATACATGTGTAAGCAGACCAGTTTGCTATAAAGTTCATAAGGGAGAATAATGTAAAAATCAATTATCAGAATGGAAAAGATAGGCTGAAATTAGATTATAAAGGTCTTAAAACATCAGAAAAGTTTGTATTTTATTTAACAGGAAATAGGGAGGCACTGAAGCTTCTTAAAACAGGAGAATGGTATAGTCATACTTATGCTTTAGAAAGATTATTCTGGAAGATGGTTAGAGAGAAAGGGGATCTGGATGTAGAGTCCAATTAGGAAACAATTGCAATTGTTTAAGCTAGAGGTCATGAGGGTTTGATCTAGGATGGTGGCCTTGAACTGAGAAGTTCTGTGTAGTTTTCTTAAGTTATATATTGCATTATGGTGGTTAGATTTTTATTTTTCATATAGAAGATCATAATATTTATTTAGAGTTTGTATTTTTGATGTTTTGTTGTTCATTCTTTTAAATGATTTTAAATCATTCACCTCCCTTGTTGATTTATCTGCTTGTGCTCTAGATTTTCAATGGAATTTCTTGCCCTGGAAATCTTTGGTGATTTTTAGTCTTTTAAAAAAACTAATTCTCTCTATTCCCTTCTCTCTGCCTAGGTGCTGATTTAGCATATAAAGGATTAGCATTCTCCAATGTTAATTTATAAATGTGTTATAAATTTTTTGGGCTTCTTCCTTTCTCATTCTTTGGAATCAGCTATAATTGTTTTATCTCTGGCACATTATTCCAGAGTGAAGAGATATTAAAGATAGGAGAAAATGCCTAGTTCTCCAATTTGTTTATCATATGACCTAGAAGTTTTGGGGTAATGGCCTTGTGAATGGAGAAAAGGGAAAAATATGAGAAATATTAGGGAGGTAGATGTAATAAGGCTTGGTAACTGACATATGAGAGTGAGGAAGAATGCAGAGCTGAGGGTGCTCTGAAGGTTGGAGTATGGATGAGATAAGAATGGTGATGCTCCCAATTGAAATATGAAAGGAAGACAGGCTGGTTTAGGGAGACAGATAAGTTTTATTTTGAACCTACTGAGCCTGAGATGCCTTTGGGACATTAGGGTAAGATCTGTCTAGAAGACTTCAGAAAGGTTTTTGCAGAAGAAAGTAGCTAGGCCGAGTCTTGGGAGGAGAATATATGGTGCTGAGAGGCAGAGAGCAGCCAGTATGGTGAATTGATCGTATATGTAGGAAGGCGGAAGATGAAATGTCAGGACTGGGGAAGCTAACAGTCCAATATGACTAAATCGTATAATACCAAAATTAAGTAATCTGAAATAAGGCTGAAAAGTGATGTAGGAGCCAGATTATGAAGGCTAAAACTAAGGCTAGGAAATGATAAACATTATCAAAGGGGGAACAAAGTGTGAAAATGGGTATGATAATGACACCTCTGTTCCATGCAGCAAATACCTTAGTGCTTAACCTACCATATCTTTCAATATAAAGACATTAACTCTGCTATGAAAATATTTTTGTCAATTATCGTTTATATCATATTTCACTCAAATGCTCATTTAACACATTAATTTTCACTAACAATGCTGAGCATTTACTAAATGCTTTTTAGTCATTCCTGTATGGGAAAAGTGGCAACACATTTAAAAATGTAGACATTTATGAAATAAAAATTATATCTATTATTTAAATCGCTTAGTAAGAAAAATTACCTGCAATTTAGTAAGTTTTTAGATTTAAAATCAGTAAGTTTCAAAACAGTAAAGAATGAAACAAACAAACAAAAAAAGCATACTACACATTTAGAAATATATCATTTGTTTGAAAACTTTGAAATCTATTTAGTTTGCTTCAGGGCTACTTTGTGATGCTGAAATGTCCTTATAATCTTCTGAGAAAACAGAAAGAACATACAAGTAAGAATCTTAGAACATAAACATAGCACACAAAGAGTGATAATTATACCATGACTCTACTTTTTAGAAACCTAGTACACTGTATACCAGATTTTTATTTTTGGAGATGAAATATAATACTGCAAAAGCACTTTTGCCTAATATACTGGGATTTAGTCAAACATTCTTTTATGCACATCTCCTTTTGTACAAAGGGCATTCAAAGATTCTGATTGGTTGACTAGTTCATAATTCTAGTAGGCCTAAGAATATGGGGCTGCTTTAGAATTGAAGTTGAGTGGGGAATACAAGCTAAGTCTCAGCAAAGCAGTGTCTGTCCTTGAAAGAGATATTAGGCAATGTTACCACTATGGCAACTCTTTTTCTTCTACTGGCAAACTCAACCAAAGGCAATTTATTTTTTGCCTATTCTCTTACTGTTCTGAGACAAACAAGTTTTGGATATTTTCTAGCTTATTTTGGGTAAAATTGATTACTAGAAAAAATTTTACTTGGGTAATACATAAAATGCAGGTTTGTAAAGCTTTTTTGGTTGGTAAGGTGCTATGTAATATAGCTTTTAGTATGTATAGAAAGATTATCATTGAGCAAAGGAAGGACTGAAATAAAATATTTGGTACATGCATTGTGTCCTGATTTGTGAGGGGATAAAGAAGAAGGAAGAAAAGGATATAACATTAACTGCAAAAAAATAACTTGGCTGAATAATACACTTTTTCTTTAGGACCTAGAATAAAAATTCATGTCATTACCCAAGCTTTTAAGGCTTTTCCCCTCAGTTAACTACTTGTGTACCACTCTTGAAAAAGGGCAGGAGGGGGAGTAGGACTGCTAAAATGTGTTGAAAAATTTTAAACAAGTCAATATCTCATTTATGTATCTACATTTTTAAAAGAATGGTTTCTTCAAAATTATTGTTATATTAGCAATATGTAAACTGTATAACAAAACAGCAATAAACTCAAGAAGGTTTTGTATGAGTCTGTGCTATTTCAAATATGGATGGTTTTCATAACTATCATCTTATGAACAATAATATATATTATGTTAATATCAGTTATATTTTCATTTAACAATAAAATTTCAAAATAATGCTTCAGGCAAATAAATATGACTGTAAACTGTTTCAAGTGTTAAAAACAATTTGGATTTGACAAGAAGATGCAGGCAGGGCCAGACATTTTCTTTCTTCCTCACAATCTCTTAAACTTCCTCAAAAATAGTAACTATGTGCAAGGGATAAAGTTATTTTACCCTTTTCCACAATCCCTAATGAAGTAACCAAGAACCTCAACAAGGTAATATAATCTGATGAACCAACAACAGGGAAGACAAGTTACTAACTCCCCATTTCCCCATTCAGCAAGACCTTTTCCCTTCTACCACGATATGGCTGTGATGCACAAGCCAACCTCACAACCCAACAGAATTCAATGCTACTCTGCTCCCTCTCACAGTGCCTCAAAAAATGAAAAGGCAAGAGTTCATCCTGTTTAGGACAGGAACAAGACTTTGTGGTGAAACAGCTCTTCCAGGGAGCAGAATGGTGAGGGAGAAAGGGGAGGGCAGCAGTTCTGTCGACTCAGAAATGTGAATTGCCCAGCATTGTTAGGATTCTTATAAGATTATCTAATTTAACCTGGAACTTAACAATTCTCTAGTTCAGTAATGTATTTACTAGAATTCCATGAGATTCACACCTTTAAGAGAGCATACTTTTAAGGAACTCCTACAAGCCCAGGGAGTACTCACAAGCCCACAGAAGCCCACAATCCCACTCTCAGAGGTGGAGTCTGATTTATTCCCACATCTACCTTCGTGCTGGCTAGAGACACTCAGACAATAGTTCTTGGGAACCAAAGAGAGAAAGAGGTCTCTAAGAAAGCTAGTCGAGCCTCAAGTGAAGGAGACAAGACTTAAAAGGATCTGGAGATAAGATTTGGAAAGAGACAGTAAAGGACTTTAACTCCTGGCTGCATTTTGGGATTATTGGAACTGAATTGAAAGGAAGGCTGCCTCCAGAAGCTCCCCAAGAATCCTGCTCCCAGAGAATGATCATAATCTAGAGAAACAAAATTGGCACCCAACATGGGGCCAAATGCCAACAGCAAAAGAGACACCCCAAGTGGTCACTGAATTTCTTATCCAAGCATTTGCAATTATGGGTGTGCCACAAGAAATAAAAACAGATAATGGACCTGCATATACTTCTAAACATTTTGCACACTTTTGTGCACAGTATAAAATTTTATACATCACTGGCATACCTTTTAATCTTCAAGGTCAGGCAATAGTAGAGAGAAGAAACAGAGTCATTAAGACACTCCTCCAAAAACAAAAGAAAGGAGGAGCCATGGGTAATCCTAGAGAACTTCTAAATTTAGTTCTCTATACCATTAATTTTTAAATTTTTGACAAAGATGCTCTAGCTCTGGCAGACAGGTTTTATAACCCACCGGAAGAGCAGTGTCCAGTACGAGCAACTCCACTATCTTTAGATAACTGCCAGGTGATGTGGAGAGACCCAGAAAGTGGTGAATGGAAGGGACCAGATAGATTAACTGCTTGGGGGAGAGGATTTGCTTGTATTTCTTCAGATGGAGAAGGAATCAGATGGGTGCCAACTAGTTGAATTCACTTTGTCCATCAGAGAGACAGAAAAAGAGAAAAAACTCAAAACAAAAGAGAAGACCTCAGAACAAAATCTGCAGGAATCATTGGATTCCCTAACACAAGGAAAGACTGTTGAAGGACTTGAAAACCAGCAGGGATCATTGGATTCCTTAAGATGATAAATTGTTGATGAGACTATTGTAGGACTTCAAAGCTTGCAGGAATTATCGGATTCCTGGCACATGAACTAATGGACAATAGATTCCTTTTGGACTATTTCTAGGACTTATGAACATGTATAAATTCTTCATGTTGATTCATATTATTTGTTACATCACTTCTAGCCTGTGTTGTATTGCTATGTGCTTATGTAATTTATGTAATTATGTGTCATGATGATCACCTTCTTTTTGGGGGTTCTCATCTCCTTGAGAAATCAGGGAGGTCATGACCACCCTATGTTTTAAATATCAAAAGAAAGGGGGAGATGTTAGGATTCTTACAAGGTGCTAAGTCACTGGAATGGATATAATTATCTAATTTAGCATGGTACTTAATAATTCTCTAGTTTAGTAATGTATTTACTATAATTCCATGAGAGTCACACCTTTAAGAGAGCATACTTTTAAGGAACCTCCCACAAGCCCAGGGAGTACTCACAAGCCCACAGAAGCCCACAATCCCACTCTTGGAGGCGGAGTCTGATTCATTCCCACATCTACCTTCGTGCTGGCTGGAGACAAGACAAGAGCTCTCAGGAACCAAAGAGAGAAAGAGGCCTCTAAAAAACCTAGCCGAGCCCCAAGTGAAGAAGACAAGACTTGAAGGAGAAAATAAAGGATCTGGAGATAAGATTTGGAAAGAAACAGTAAAGGACTTTAACTCCTGGCTGCATTTTGGGATTATTGGAACTAAACTGAAAGGAAGGCTGCCTCCAGAAGCTCCCCAAGAATCCTGCTCCCAGAGAATGATCATAATTTAGAGAAACAGAACATCACACAGCATGGAGGGAGACTGGGACTGTTTTGAGGTCTGCATTTCATCAACATAGGGGAAGGTATTGTAAGAAAGTGAACAATAGGAAAATCAAAGGGGAGATAAGGGAAAAATTATTAAAGATCTTAAACAAAGAAGATTAACCAACAGGAAAAATATCAATACAGAGGAAAATAAAAACTCCAGATCAAATAATTCAGATACTATTAATCAATACTGTGAGACAAAATGAATCAATACCAAATGTAGCAAAGGACCCTTTGCATTCTCAAGAAAATGGAACCCTTCCAAATTGTGATTTTCTCATCAAAATTTTGATATATCATGGGTTGTTGTTAGAAATTAATTAGAATTTTTGGAAGTTTTGTGGAAGTTAAGACATGTAAAAGCCAGCAGAGTACACAGAAAAGATTTTTTTTTTAGAAATTTAGAAATTCCTAAAATATGTACAGAGTATTGTATAATATCAATCCTATTACTGTAAACAATCCCATAAAAGGGAAAATTTTAGACTTCTCTAGTGTTAAGGGAAGACCAAAAAAATTTAAAGCAGATTTTTCAGATCTAAGGGGAGCTATGTCATTGACCTTCTGCAATGTGAGGGGATAACTGTTAGCATGTTTCTGAGTAGTTTAAAAAAGAAATAAGAATTGTGAAAGCAGAATTTATGGCTTGCACAATTGACATAATAGGCAGAATAGAAAAAACTTGCATCCACATTGGCAAATCAAAGAAACAAAACATTACTGGGAATTAAAATATAAGTGAGGGACAATCTGGAACAAAAGAAATAAAAACTGATAATGCTAAAGAAAAAATGTTCTCCATATGATGAAAACATTTATCTTAAAGACTGGATATATAGAGACAACTTCAGTATTATAATTTTCCTAGGAGAACACAAGTCAAAAACTCTGAACATCATGCTATAAAAAATAATACAAGAAAAGCTGCCAAGGATGTCTTAATAACAAAAACAAAAACAAACCCCTCCCAAAGTGATGCTAAAAATTGTAAGACATCATAGCAGTTAAAACAATTCCAATGACAAATAAAAAATTCTACAAGCATCCAGGAGAACAAACTTTAAATGAAAAGGAAAGAAAATTCTAATAACTCATGATTATTAGGCACCTACCAAAAATTATAGGAAGGAACAAAATATGTTTCAAAGAGCAATGGAGCTCTGGATGTACCCCAAGATACAAAGTTGAGCCTAACCATTGGTGGGGAGGGAAAGGATGTTCTATAAGATAAGGCATTGGAAGTATTAGAAAGGAGAGTTTTTTTTTGTTTATATCAGTTTTTATTTATATGAATCTCTTCTTCCTATAGTTGTTCCAATCTAATCTAAGACTATATGAAACAGTATAAATACCTTTTAAAATGTTTTAAAACTATAAACTGTAAGGAGTATGAGGAGTTAGGACTCCATAGAAAATGCCAAAACAGCATGAAGGGAGGAGTGAAGTTACCTAGTTTCTGACAAAGAGGCCCAGACTTAAACCAGTTCAAACTGGCTCGGGTCAATAATTAGGACACCTTTTGACATATGGAATGAGCTAATAATAAAGAGGATTGTAAATCCCACCAACTGTAACTGTGATTGTAAATCTGAACTAATTGTAATTTGGATTGTGAGGCTGACCAATTATAACTGACTGACTGTAAATTGGACCAACACAAACCTTGAAGGGAGGGATAAGGAACCAAATTAACAGACTAAGGCTTGCTCCTGTTTCTGTATTTGGTATGTCCTCCTTGGGAACACAAGCGCTTCTCCTCAGAACTGAATAAAAGGATTCCTTTTTAAAAAAATTCTACCTGGGATTTAGTTTTAACATTACTCCTGAAGTAGCCTGCAACCAGGGAAGCAGTAGTTAGTGACAACTCCTCCCCGGTTTATTCCCCAAACTTGCTAAATTCCATGAGGTGTTTTCATTACAAAATGCAGCTTCTCAATCTTCTATAACAAAGTTGAGCAAATTAACAATAAGTTCAAATGTAAATTTCATTAGTCAGATTCTCTATATAGCAAAATAAACCTTCCTAGTAAGGTTTCATTGAATTTCAGGCAAAGTCCTTGAAAAATCTTCCTTTAAAAAGGGAAACTACATTGATCAAAATATATATTTATAAGGGAAAACTTAAGGCCTAAATTTGTCTGTAGAATGATTCTTAAAACCTTAGTTTGCTATTGTATAGACTTGATTTTTTTTAAGCACTTGGCTCTTATTTGGTACATTAACTGTTTAACCCATTCAAACTTAGGTTTAGATGATGGCTCAAGTCACTTTTTAATATGCCAGTTAAGCTACGGACCAATCAAGCAACATCTACTGAAGCGCTTGGTATATGCCAGGCACAGTGTTATGCCCTGGGGGTTCAAAGACAAAAGTAAAGAATACTTCTCTTCAAGGAGATCATAGGGTCAAGCCATACATACTGCCTATATTTCTATATTTATATATAGATTACATATATTTATATGTAGATATCTATATATATTTATAAGCATCTAAGTATATACATATGCAGATAATGTACATACAAAATTTGTAAGGCAAGGCATATAACTACATGTGTATATGTGTACACATATACACATAATGTGTATATATATATGTGTGTGTGTGTGTATATATATATATATATATATATATATATATATATATGTGTGTGTGTGTGTATATATCTATATATACACGTGCATATTTGTAATATATCCACAAAACAGATAAAAGGTAAATTTGAGGGAAATAAGAATCAGAGTCTTCTTGAAGGAAAATATTTATTTTAAAACAGAGGGGTCAAACTGTGGCCTGTTAGCAATTGGCAATATTCCAGCTGAACCAGATTAAAATTGGGAATGTTTGACAAAATAAATACAAATAAATAAAAAAAGGATAATGCTAATTTGTGGTTTTCTAAGTCAACATGTGGAAATGTATTTCTATTTGACTTTGTTACCTTGGTCCTAAAAGACAGAGGTCAAAAGGAAATGTATTCTAGATAGGCTGATAGAGCCAGTGCAGAAATAGAAAGCCAGAAGTTGGAAGTACCAGGTATGAAAAAAAGTAAGAAAACAAATTTGATTGGCTAGGACAGTGTACTGAGATAATATGTATTAGGGTGAAAAGGGAGATTACTGGGAGGAGCTTTGTATGCCAAACAGGAGTTTATATGCTTTTTGGGTAGGGGATTGATAAAGCCAGACCTGTGCTTTATAAAAACTATTTTGTTAGCTGTGGTGTATGGACTGGGATAGGAAGACATGTGAGTAAAGAGATCAATAAGAAATTACTATGATAATCTAAATAAGAGGTGGTGAAAGCCTAAACCAGAATGGTGTTTGGGCAAGTGGAAAGTACCTACCTTGAATACATTGGGAAAGTAAAGATGCCATTAGTCCACTGTGAAATAATGCTTAAGTTGTGAGAACATGCACACTACTTATTGGGAAGGTAACTATTTATGAAAATTTATCAATATATTCAAACATATTTACTATACATTGCTGATTCACAATTCTGAGGCATCAATGAGTCAAGTGGAATGGAATTTTCTCAAATTAAGTATGATGAAATACAATTATCTGTATAATTGTTTCATTTCTATTAATCAATCAACACAGCATAATGGCTGGCATATAGTAAGTGCTTAATAGTTTGATAAATGATGAATAAATGCTTGATAATTGATTGACAACAGTCATTGATTATGATTTCTTTTTTTTTTCTTTTTATATTTTAATAGTTTTTATTTACCAGATATATGCATGGGTAATTTTACAACATTGACAATTGCCAAACCTTTTGTTCTAATTTTTCCCCTCCTTCCCCTGTCCCTCCCCCCCTCCATGGCAGGTTGACCAATACATGTTAAATATGTTAGAGTATAAATTAAATACAATATATGTATACATTACCAAACAGTTGTTTTGCTGTACAAAAAGAATCGGACTTTGAAATAGTGTACAATTAGCTTGTGAAGGTAATCCAAAATGCAGGCAGACACAATTAGAGGGATTGGAAATTCTATGTAATGGTTCATAATCATCTCCTAGAGTTCTTTTGCTGAATTGTAGCTGGTTCAGTTCATTATGCTCTATTGGAACTGATTTGATTCATCTCATTGCTGAAAATGGCCTGATTATGATTTCTTAAAGGTAACCAGTAGCCAGTAATTGCCAATGGAAAAGTGTGAAGGATGAAAACTGATGGAGATTTCACATATAAGAGAAAAATAAGTGAAAACTGAAATTCTGATCCATAGAACATTGGCAAAAAAAAGTCATTGTAAAAGACTATTATGTTTTATGGTATATTTACAAATACTTAAAAAAATTTAGCTTGAAAAAGTACATTATTTAAAGTCTTGCTATATTATAATACAGAGGCAACTACAGAGGCAGCCTAGCCTGTGTCTACTAGGTTTGAAATCAGTCAGGAAGGTATGAATTTAAATCTTCCTCCAACACTAATTACTCCTATAATTTGGACAACTCACTCAACCCCTGTGAGCTTCAAGTTAATTCCCCAGTATTTATCTCCTAGGCATAGACCACAGTTATCTGTTAGTAGTGGATAGAAGGAGTTTCTAATGGATATGCTGAAATTGCAGAGCTTTGTCTGTATGACATGGCAGATGATCTGTTCCTTTTACCTAATTTTCCTCTAGTCATTTAGGATTTATATACCCTTCTGTTCCTAAAAGGGCCAGAAGTGATTTTGAATGAAAACATTAAGACATTTATGGATAAAAGAGAACTTATCTGAAGAAAGCCCAAAGAATTAGATGCTATTAGGCTAAAGTTAGATAATTTGGACTCAGTTATTAGCAATCAAAAAAAAATCAAATCAAATAAAAAAAAATCAGCAAATTAGCAAAAAAAAAAAAAAAAAAAAAAAAAAAGAAACTTATTGGACTAAGTAGTTTTTATTTCTGATCATAGAAAACATACAAAATCATGGATTCTTTAAATTAGTAATTACTCAATGGGCCTCAATCCCAGCTCCCATTGAACTAGGACTTGATCTAGTGAGTATTTAATAAATGCTTGTTAAATGAAGTAATGAATTTGTATGCTTTCTGTAGCCAAAAAACAAGTGCCCCATTTTTGTACTCAAAATTTTGTACTCAACATAACAGGGTTTTCAGAAAGTGAACATTTGGGTTTGGTTGGAAGCTCAAGATAGGAGAGAAGGAATGCTTGGTAGATAAACTTGAATTAATAGATAACAGAGATAACACAAAGTGGTCATTTAATAAACAATTGTTGATTGTATAATTCACTAACTGAACTATAAAAAGTGATTTTGTTTTAAGGAATGATAAAGTATACTGTTTTAAATATACATTATGATTTGAAAATCGAATTTTCAAAATATTAGAACTTAAGTGAAGATTTAGATTGTTTGATACTATCAAACATGCGACAGAGAAAATTATTTTTTGTGCTACTATGGAGTAGAAAATGTAAAATAAAAACATTTTGCTATTGTGTATAGCTTAAAATGATGAGATTCTGAGTTACCCAAAATATTTTTTGTTTGCCAGTTATGTATATAATAAATATTTGACAATTAAAATGAGTTGGTAATATATCACATCAGAAGACCATCTAAAGATTCCTTTAATTCTTTGAAGTTTAAGCAAAGAAAATCTGTACTGAAGAGGGCTAAGCAATACCTCTTAAACAATTGCAGTTAAAAATGAGCAAATGGAAAATCCCTGATTCCAAACTTGTTCATTTGTTATTTTTAAAAGTCATCAAATGAAATGACCCAAATCCAACCAAATGATAAAGAATTGTTCTTAAATTTTTATAGTAAATGAAAACTGCATCCATAGATTATTCATATTAAGAGGAATATTCACTTTTAATAATCCTAGCATTAACTTTTTGGAAAAGATCCTTTTCTAATTCCCTATGTATAGCATATCTGCCATAAGCACATACATATTAACACTATATGTATTAACTACATATTAACATCATCTAGGTTTTATTGTATTTTTGCACATTTTATTAATATTTCCTAATTAAATTTTAATCTGACACTAGAATATGAATTTAACATTAACATTATCAATGAGCTTTTAATCCATCATAGACTCAAATTCTAAAGAAAATACATAATGTTACATAAAAAAGTATTTATGAACAGCTTCAGTTTCTTATATTGTTTTATTTAAAAAATTAAAAACTATTTTTTTATCTTCCTTCAAAACTATTCTAAGAGTAGATACATCCGCTTTGCTACATAAACAAACTCAAAAGGGTGGAGGTGGTTACTTGGCATTCAGAGTCCCAGAAAATCAGTGATAGTAAAAGTGGTTGGTGAACCTGGAAATTAAAGCTATCAGGATAAAAGGGATTCTGACTTTTATTATATATTTTTTATGTTGCACATTAATTATTAGCTTCCGAAGGTATAAGTAACCTGGGTAGATAGACAGTAGTGCTAACAATTTACATTCGCTTCCCAGTGTTCCTTATTATATATTTTTTGAGTCATGAACCCTTCTGACAATTTGGTGAAACTTACAAATAAACTGAAATAAAGAGAATTACAAAGAAAACCAATTATATGTAGTTATATTCCAAGTTCAAGGATTCCTTAAAATTTAACTATGAACCCTAGGTTAAGAACCCTTAGTATAGAGAAACCTACCTCCCACCCCTTACCCCAGCATAGAAGCTATATTTTAGCAATCACTTTCAGGGAAGAAATGGGAGGAATCTTAGTTCAAGGATACAAAATCTTTTTCCTCAAACTAGTAAATCATCCCCTCATCCCTTGCCCTAGGATTTTTTTTTTTACCCCAAAGGCTATTTCTAAGACCAGGAACTGTTCTCACTTCTTAACTGTACAGACACTTTGAGCTCCTCAAGATATTTTCACACTTCCTAGACATGTGAGCTTTAGCAATAATAGAAGAAAAAGAAATGAAGAAATTAGAGTAGGTAATGAGGAAATAAAATTATCACTTTAGATAACATAAAATATTTGGGAGTTTGTCAAGACAAAGCCAGAAACTATTTGAACACAACACTTTTTACACAATTAAAGTTATATCTAAACAACTGGAAGAATATCAAATGCTCACGAGTAGGTCAAATTAATATAATAACAATGACAATTCTACCTAAATTAGGCTATTTATTCAGTGCTATACCAATCAAACTGCCAAGAAATTATTATGTAGAATTAGAAAGAATAACAAAATTCATCTGGAAGAACAAAAGGTCAAGAATTTCAAGGAAATTAATGGAAAAAAAAAAGCATCAAAGCAAGGTGGCCTCCCTGTACCAGACCTGAAATTATAAAGTGGCCATCATCAAAACCATTTAGTACTAGCTGAGAAATAAGAGTAATGTATCAGTGGAATAGGTTAGGCTCACAAGACACAATAGTCAATGATTACAGCAATAATCTAGTGTTTGATAAACCCAAAGACTCCAGCTTTTGGGATAAGAACTCACTATTTGAGAAAAGTTTCTGGGAAAACTGGGAAATAATTGACTAACATCTCACACCCTATACCAACATACAGTTGAAATGGGTTCATGATTTACATATTGAGAGTGATACTATAAGCAAATTAGGAGAACAAGGGATAGTTTACCTCTCAGATCTATAAATAGCCAAAGAACTAGAGAACATCATAAAATGCAAAATGAATAATTTTGCTTATATAAAATTAAAAAGGTTTTATACAAACAAAACCAATGCAACCATTAGAAGAGAAGCAGAAAGCTGGAAAATGTTTTTTATATCCAATGTTTCTGATAAAGACTTCATTTCTAAAATATATAATTGCCTCAAATTTATAAAAATATAAGCCATTTCCCAACTGATAAATGGTCAAAGGATATAAACAACTTTCAGATGATGAAATTAAAGTCATTTCTAGTGATATAAAAAATGCTCCAAATCACTATTGATTAGAGAAATGTAAATTAAGATATCTCTGACGGTACTATTTCACACCTCTCAGGTTGGCTAAGATTACAGGAAAAGATGAGAAATGTTGGAAGGCAACTAAGGCATTATAGTAGAGTTGTGAATTGATCCAACAATTGTGGAGAACAATTTGGAACTGTGCCCAAAGGGCTATCGGCTATCCTTTCATCCAGCAGTGTCTCTACTGGGTCTATATTCCAACAAAAATCATAAAAAAGGGAAAAGGTCACACATGTGCAAAAATGTTTGGAGCAGTCCTTTTTGTAGTGGCAAGGAACTGGAAATTTATTGAATACCCATCAATTGGTGAATGACTAATAAGTTATGGTATATGAATATAATGGAATGAATGATGGGCTAGCTGATTTCAGAAAAGTCTGGAAAGACTTGCATGAATTGATGCTAAGTGAGGTGAGTAGAACCAGGAGAATATTGTACATACCAATAAGATTATGTGATGATCAAGTGTGATGGACTTGGTTCTTTTCAAGAATGGGTAATTCAAGGCAGTTCTAATAGATTTGTGATGGAAAGAACCATATGTATCCAGAGAAAGAACTATGGAGATTGAATATAACATAGTCTTTTCATTTTGTTGTTGTTGATAATGTTTGTTTGCTTGGGTTTTTTTCCATGTGGTTTTTTTTCCTTTTACATTTTGATCTGATTTTTCTTGTGTAGCATGATGAATATGTAAGTATGTTCAGAAGAACTGAATATATTTAACCTACATTGGATTGCTTGCTACCTATGGGGGGAGTAAGGGGAAAGAAGGAGAAAAATTTGGAATTCAATGTTTTGCAAAGGTGAATGTTGAAAACTATCTTTGCAGTTATTTGGAAAAATTTAAAAAAAATACTATTTTTTTTTTTTTTTTTTTTTTTTGCTGAGGCAGTTGGGGTTAAGTGACTTGTCCAGGGTCACACGGCTAGGAAGTGTTAAGTGTCTGAGGCCAGAATTGAACTCCGGTCCTCCTGACTTCAAGGCTGGTGCTCTATCCACTGCGCCACCTTGCCGCCCCAAAACAAATACTATTTAAAAAAATATTTCCACACTTCCAGAACAACCTCTGTTCCTTTCCAAGACCTGGTACACCTACTTTAGACCAAGAGCAACCATCACCAGGTATGACATCTGCTGAACAATTCTGTAATTCACTTCTTTTCATTCTGTGGTGATAATATTGTAAAATCTGATAAGCATTCTGCAGATAGATTAGGATGAAAAACACTCCTATTTTTTCAAGCTTAACGGATAGATTCTGGACTTGTCCCACAAATAAGGATATTAAGAGATAGAAATAGGTTTTAGAAATACCAATGAAAATATACTAACAATTGTTTGAAAGAAGGATAAAAATAATGAAAAAAGGGGGAGATATATTACCTCACGGTGACTTAGAAGTTGTTCCAAATCTGCTGCCATTTGATTCTTAATTTGTACCAAGGCTGCCTTTTCTTTATGCAAATTACTGAAAGAAAAAGAATATTCACTATTCCTGTACAATCTACAATGAAAACAACAAATCTGGAAAATATAAAGGCAATGATCCTTTCTTTACCCCCCATCACATTATAGTTATGGTAGACTATATATACTTTATCAATAAAGTAAACCTATATAAAATAAACTTTATTTTACATTTGCAATTACGATTATCTTGCATTTATGATTATGATAGACCATCTAATTGATGCACAAATTCATTTAACAAATGTATTAGTGTTGAGGTGTCCTGGGTAACTAGTTTGGCTTAGCAAGGAAAGCTTGAATGAGAATCAGCTCAGTCTTCAAGTCTTACCCCTCTGGAGGTCTTGAGAAACCCCATTATACTGTATCCAGTCAGAAAGCCAAGTTACGATATCAAACCCCCGACATTAAATTAAAGACTAAGGAAAGTTTTAAGAAAAAACTTGTTCTTTCTAAAACTTCTCTTCCTTGTACCTTGCTATCAAGAAAAGTGATGATATAATTGCTCACTTTATTAAATGTTTCTGGTAACCTGAATTTTGCTTCAATGACAAAGAGGGTAGGTTAGTTAGAGGTAAATACAAATTTGAATTAAAACCTATGTGCAATATTAGAAATTTTCCAAATCAGGGGCCCTGATAAATTGTGATTTTACTTCTAAGGTATTATTTAATATAAACTCCATCCACTAAAGCAGAAAATGAGGGAGTCCCAGGGAACTAAAGGGCCATTGTATTGCTCACAGCCTAACAATGTTGAAATAAGATGTGGCTGATTAAATTTCCAAGACAAAGAGGAAAGAAAGGAATGGAAGGTAAAAATAACCAGCAACCAGTCTACAGTTTGACTGGTAATCTCCACTTTTTTTCACCTCCATTTTTTACATTTATGGCTATATTTACCACTCAATGCATCAGCTATAATACATACATACGTACACATATAGTTATAAGAATATGGAAAATTTATTTAGTAGTTTAGAACTTACTCTGAGGATAAAGAAAAAACTGAGTAGACTCAGAAATATAAGTGAGAGAGCGTAGGCCAGTGATCTTATTGATGTAGGGGAACTCTCAGTAGAAGAGAGTTGGCTCTTTCACTGTAATTTATAGACCTAGAAAGTTGGTTACTACATTAAAAAGTCAAGGTTCCATAAGTAGTATGGATATATGCTAACGGCAAGTTTTGAGTCTTCCTTGCTCCAAGGTCAGCCTTGACATACACAACAAAAAATATGTAATTGAAATTGTTTTTGTTTTTTGTTTTGTTTTGTTTTAAAGAAAGCAAAAACATAAAAAAGAACAAGAATCAAAATCATAAAGCATACATTCCTAGTTCTGATTTTAGAATGTTTACAAGCATTAATTTAGGATAGTTATATTTTTATTTTTGTGTTTCCTCTGAAGGAATTGTATTATCTCATTTTTCCTGAAAACATTTTCCTTACTGTTTTTAGTAAAGAATAGGAAGGTGAATTAGGATCAGTTATTTGTCTAAATTCTTATAAATTCATTGGTAGGCCTATCCAATCCAAAAGACCTATCTAATCCAAAGTTCCCAATTTTCAGTTCAATCTTTTCTTTACTAGTTTATATCATTTTCTTTGTTACCTTTGTAGTGATGGCTCTTTCAAATCCATTTGATTCCTTTTGCTGTAACTTCATATTCAGCAAACAATATACTTCATTTAAATTTTATTTTCTAAATCAATATCTGTGAGTAATGACATTTTTAAATTTAAAGTTATCAGTATTTATACATTTAAATGTGTTGTCCCTTTAAAGTATTCTCCTTGAGGGCTATATATTTATTTCAACAATGTTGACACTGATGAAAACATTTTGAGATTCCTAAATCCATTGGTATACTCTTTTTTTATTAGTTTTTTATTTACAAGACATATGCATGGGTAATTTTTCAGCACTGACCCTTCCAAAATATTCATTTCCAACTTTTCCCCTCCTCTCCACCCCTCCCCTAGATGGCAGGTAGACTGCCATTGGTATATTCTTTTGAAAATCCTCAATAATGGTAAATGTTCACAATATCTTGAGGTTGTAAGGGATGCAAGAGATTATATGGAAAGAATAACCTGGAGTTGAAAGAGTTTCTATAATATCACTAGCAAATGGTTATCTTTCTTTGGTGTAAAGAACTCCTCAGACAGCCCAATCTATTTTTAGTAGCTTAGAAATAATTAAGAAATTTTTCCTATCCTGAATCTGTTTTTTTGTAAATTCCAACCATTATTCCTCAATTTTTCCATAGGAACCAAATAGAATCAAGAAGAAGGTAATTCTGACAATCCTTCAAAGATTTAATGAGTGATATCATATGCTTCCTCCTCCAAGTTTATTCCGTTTCTAGTTACTGTTCCTATTTCTTCAATTGATTCTCAAAAAGCATCAAGATCATCATTTGCTTTCTCTCTATTTGTCAATGTTTTTCCTAGAAGTCTAGTACTTAGAATTGAACACATTGCTCCATATGTTGGTCTGATCAGAGAGTGTATATTGGTTCTCTCCCTGTTCATATTCTGGAAACTTAGCTTCTTTTAATGTAGCCTAGGAGATCATTAACTTTTTTAGATGGCATGTTGCATTGCTGACTCATGTTGAATTTCCAGCACCTAGTATAGTGCCTGTCACATAGTAATAATACAAGTAACATATAATAAAAAAATTAATCAATTAATGAACAAGCATTTATTATGCTCTTAGTATGTTCTAGCCACTGTGCTAATCATTAGGGATTATTACAATTAGAGCATAGTCCCTGTTCTCAAAAAATTACATTCTTTCAAATAATTAAATATATAGAATATAATTAAAAAGTAATAAGAAGTAAAGGACTTTTAGGAGAAGAACCTTTCAAAGGAAGGTAGGATCTGAATGAGTCTTGAGGGAATCTGGAGTCGAATTAAGAAGCACAGCATTCACATGGGAGACAGCCAGTTCAAATGCAGAGAGTTCAGATTCATGTTCATCATTCATGAGGAGAAACAAGTAGGCTACTGTAGTAGGGTCACAGATTAAGGGGACAGGAGTAAAGTGGAAGCAAGAGAAAAAAGGAGATTCAGAATGAAGCCTTGGTTGATATTGGGCAGATCCTGAATAGAGATTCATCAAGAGAGTCAAAAAAAGCAGTCATACTGATATGAAAATCGGAAGAGTAGTGTCAAGAAAACCTGATTGACAGTGCCAAAGGCTGTAGCTATATCAAAAATGAGGATCAAAACAAAGGTCATTAGATTTTATCACAGATAACTTTGGAGAGCACATTTTTAGTTGAATATGAGGTTGGAAGCTGGACTGCAGAGGGTTGAGAAGGCTGCTTACAATTAGTGCTCCATCTCTTTTCCATTCACTTCCTTCTTAACTCTATAGTAATGGATCCTTAAACTGAAACTGCTCTCACCAACCTACCCCAGTTACTAATTATCTCTTAATTGCCAAATCCAGTGGGCTTTTAAAAATCCTTATCCTTCATATGCTTTTGCTAATCATCTTCTCCTTGATACTCTCTTCTCTCTAGGTTTATTATCATTCTGGATTTTTAGCCAGGTTGTGCCTACTAATTGTGGATATTCCCTAGGGTTCTGTTCTGGGTTCTTGCTCTTCAGACTCTTTTGCTTAATAATCTTATCAGCTCTCATGGATTCCGTTATCATTTCCATGTAGAAGATCCTCAGATTTACTTATACAGGTCTGACCTCCTTCGTGACCTTCAGATTCACATGTCCAACTGCCTACTGGACATCCCACAGACAGTCTGAGACTGAACTCATTCCCTTTTCCCCCAAACCACCCCTCTTCCAAACCTTCCTATCGCTGTCAAAGATACTACCATCCTCCCAATCACTCATGTGAATAACCTGGGTCTTATTTGGACTCCTTCATTCTCTCTCTCACTCCACAGATCTTTAACATCTTAAAAATATTTTTAAAATTTTCAAAATAAAACAAGCACCTCCATAATATAATAAAAAAGATGACTGAATATGAAATTGCAAATTCACTATGTATAATTTGTTATTCTTTGTAAACAACACTTATATGTAAATTTCCTTCCCTCTCCTTTTTATTTTCTATCTTCACACCTCAGAGATAGCTAACATAGACACAAATAGGTATATCTATACTTGTAAAATTAATATCTATATACTTTTATCAGTTCTTTCTATGGATGCAGACTACATCTTTCTTCATATGTCCTTTATAGTTAATTTGGGTATTTATAATTGTCAAAATGACATCTACTCAAAGTCATCCTTCAAATAATACTGAGGTTACTTTATACAATGTTCCCTTGGTTCTTTCTGCTCCTTTCGCTCTTCATTTTTTCATGCAAATCTTTCCATGTTTTTCTAAGATCACTGAGTTCATCATTTCTTAAAGCACAGTAATATTCCATGACAATCATATGCTACAACTTGTTCAGTCATTCCTTAATTAATGAGCACGTCTGCAATTTCTAGTTTTTTGCTACCACAAAGAAGATAATACATTCCATATTCTTCAAATTTTCTTGTAATATCTCTCTTCTATCCAGGTCGTGTATCCATTTTGACCTTATCTTTGTAAATGGTGTCTACGCTCCAATTTCTGCTACACTTCCAATTTTCTTAACAATTTTTATAAATAATGAATTTTTACCCTCAAGTCTTAAATCTTTACTCTTGTCAAATACAAAGTTATTGTGCTTATTTGCGACTGTATGTGTCCCCTTCTTTCTGACGCTATAATCACCTGGTACAGGCCCTCAATACTTCATACCTGGACTATTCTAACAGCCTTTTGATTAGTCTATCAGCCTCAAGTCTCTTAACTATTCCAGCCCATTCTTTACTCAGTTGTCAAAATGATCTTCCTAAAATACCAGTTTGATCATTTCATCTTCCCTCCCTGCCCTAAAATAACTCCATTGGTTCTCTATTACCTCTGGGATCAAAGATAAAATTACCTGTTTGGTTTTTAAAACCTTTCATTACCTGAGCCCTTCCTGTCTACCTAGTCTTTCACCTTATTCCCTTCTATGTACTTTATGATCCAGCCCACATCAGCTTCCTCACTGTGCCATATCCACTACACTGTATTTGTCAACTTCAGGTATTTTCACTTATTGTTCCCCTCAATCCCTCTTCCTTACAACTTTTCCCTTCTCATCTTTGTTTCCTGGTTTAGTTCCACTTTCTGAAGAAGCCTTTCTAATCCTTATTTGTTTTAGCTTAGTAGCTTCCAATTTATCATATAGATAGGTACAGATATATCTCAGTGGCTTACTTGCACATCATTGTTTGCAATTTTTCTCTCATTAGAATGTGAGTTCTCTGTAAGTAGGGGCTGATATTTTTTCTTTCTGGGTTTTTCCAGTGCTTAGTGCAGTTCTTGGCACCAAGTACTCTAGTTCATACTCTTTTCTCTATACTGCAGCAACATTCTGTTATCTGTCCCCTTTGCTTCTAATCTCTATACTGTGACTGGATAATAAAGTACGGGAGGTAGGAAGTAAGGTGTAAGAAGAATGGAAAGATAGAAAGGCGTTGGGTTGTGAAGGATTTTAATAGTCAAACAGAAAATTTAATATTTCATCCAAGTATTCATATTTGATTTGAGATAACAGGGAGTACAATGAATTTGTTGAATGGGGGGGGTTGACTTCTGTTCTAGGAAGACCAATTTGGGATGGAATGGAAAACAGATGAACATAATTCAAATGTGAGGTTAGGGACTTTTATACTAGATTGGTTGCAATGTCAGAGGAGAGGAAGTATATATGAGATTCTGTGAAAGTAGAATTGATAGTACTTTTACAACTGATTGGATACATAAAGTATGAGAGAGTGAGGAGTCAAGGATGACACCTAGGTTACTCATATGGAAGAATGGTTCCATCCTTGACAGTAATAGACACTTAGGAAGAGAAAGGGGAAGTTGGAAACAGAAAGGTAATAAATTCAGGTTTTGACATGTGGATATATGCTTATGGGACATCTGATTTCGTATGTCAAATAGGTCCTTGGAGAAGTTGAGAGGTTACGACTAGACAAGCAGATCTGAGAATCAACTGTATAGATGCATAGACATGATAATTAAATTTATGGGAAATTAAATCACCAAATTTAAGAATCTACAGGGAGAAGGGAAAGAGAACCCAAGACAGAAAGGTAAGTGCCTTATATGTTTAGTGCCCAGCATTTGGATGAAGACTCAGTAAAGGAGAAGGAACAATCGGATAGGCAGGAGTAAAACCAGGACAAAGTGGTGTCACAGAAACCTAGAGAGAAGATAGTATTAAGGAAAAGAAGGTGATTGACACTGTCAGAGGAGGAAGAGGGCTCCAAAAATAGGAGGACTATGAAAAAGCCACTAGATCTGGTAATTAAGAGATTATCCATAACTCTAAAGAAGATAGCTTCAGTTGAATGAGGCGGCTAGAAGCTAGACCGCAAAGTTAAGAAAGAAGGAAGAAAGGAATGGCATGCTTTAGGAAAATCATTTTGACAACTGAGTGGAGGATAGACTGGAGTAGGTAGAGACTTGAAGCAAAAAGACATTTGTAGGTGGTCTTCTTAAGAAATTCAGACATAAAAGGGATAAAACAGGATGAAAATTAATGAAGATGGATGATAAAATAAATTTTTTTTGAGCAAGGAGGAGATATGGATATATTTCTAAGCACTAAGGACAATCCAAGAGACAAAGAGTGATAAAATATTAGGGAGAAAGTAAGGATGATAGAAAAGGCAATCTTTTAAAGATGACAGGGTAGAATGGGATCACTTGTGCTGGATAAGCAAGGAGAAGGATCTCCTTTTTATGTAAAATGAGAGGAGAAGATGGTGGTAGAAAACATCAGGGAGATTTGAGATGAGGAGGAGGAAGAGGGGAGAATTGAATAGTATCAATTTTTTCAGTAAAATGAGGTATGGCTCTTGGCTTGACAAGGTGGAGAAAATTTTAATTGTTATTATTTTTTCATTCATATCTTTGTGGCCCCACATATTTTTCCTGGTTTTATTTACTTTATTTTGTATCAGTTCATGTAAGTTTTTTCATATTTCTCTGAATCTATCACAGTCATTATTTGTTACTTCACAGTAATATTTCATTATATTCAAATACCACCATTTTTTTCTCCAATTGATGCTATCCTTGTCAGGGATAGCATAGGGATCCCCTTTCTTTCCATTTTTTTGTTACTACAAAAGCGATTTTTTTTTCTGTAAAAAATCAAAGATAAATAGATCTTAAATAGATTAGTAAAGGGAAGAAAAATGGGTGTTTAAAAGTTATTCTAAAAGTGTTTAGGTGAATTTATTGGAGAGAAACAAGAACAAAACAAAAAGCTTGATGTGGCAATTAAGGGATAAGGGAATAAGTGTCAGAAACAAGATGGTTGTTATAGAAATAAGAATTGGAGGGGCAAAGCCAAAAAGAAGGAAAGAACTTCAGTATGTGATAACTAATTTAAGGTGGGAAGCAAAGGAGAAAGCAAAAGAATAGGGATGGGGAACAACAAGTTATCATTGATGATAAGAAAAATGAAGGTGGCAGTTTAGGAGAGAGGACATGATAAATTGCAGGTACTTTATGGAATGTCTAAATGGAGAGGTCTTTCCTCCCCTATATGTGTATATAACATTGTTACTTATTTTCCAAGGAATAGAACATAATGTTGCAATATTATGAGAAAAAACTTAAAATACTGATCATAACAAAATTTTTCAATCTGCTCACTATATTCAGGTCAAATACATATATGTATATAAACAATTCTTCACTTTAGTTTTTATTTCTGTCACCATTTTAAGAGGAGTCTAATTAAAGCTATGATAAGTTGAACATATGCTTATTTTATTGTTTGGGGTCACATTATTTAATATTCAGTGATAAAGATCTTCTGAAGGTTTAAGAAAAGGGATCTTTTTAAACAGGATATTAAGGAGAATCAAGATCATCAATAAGTAACTGATGTGGAACAATGCACCTCATACATATAAAACAAATAAAATTCTGAATGTAAAAATTAATAGAACCCATGCCTAATCTGAGGTAACCCTGAAGAAAATGGGAAGCCCTAAAATGTAAAAACATCAAGTTAGCTGAGATTTAGTGGGGGGGTTTCTGGAAGAACTAGTAATTCCAGGCATTTGGAAGCAATACCTTTAATTCCTTAGAGGTAATAAAGAGTTTCCACAAGAGGTATTACAGTCTATAGTCTAAATGCCCAAATTAATTGCAATTTTGATTTATGCTTTTACCTGTGCCACTGACTCAACTGCGACCTAAAACAACACAATCTCATTTGCCTTGGTTTCCAAATGGGACATGTGGATTAACTAATTAATGATTATAAAAAACCTTTGAACACATAAAACTCTCTATAAATACTATGTAGTATTATGACTTTGGATGAAAAAACAGGCATCAGAGCAAAATAGTAATTAAACACCAATAAAGGTAAACAGCTCAGCACAAAAACCAATAGACGTTTGGAGTCAGGCGCCAGAAAGCCTACTGATCTGAGTAATTGGAAAGTACTGTGAAAAATTGGTAAGAATTCTAAAAGTCACATAAAGGATCTGAATTTTTTTTTATTTATTTGTACAATTCCACTAGATTTTATGTTGATCTATTCATGGAATCATTAAAAAAAAAAAAGTTTCCAGTACCAGGAGGCAAGTTAAGCTGGAATCTCAAAAGCAATTAAAGGAATTTGATTGGATAATTCCATAGAAACAATCTATGCTTGATGACATTTTTTTTTTGTTCCACAATGAAGTAAATATTTTATATTTAGGGGCTAAACAGTAAGAATAAATTTAGTCTCTGGATTTTAAAATACTTCTTTTCACATTTAGTCCTTGTAACCAGTTATTAGATATTTGAAAAATTGAAAATTTATATAGTTTTCTAAGATGCTTTTCATATTTAATTATCAAATTAAGTATGAAAAGATCAGATTTCTTTGCAATACACTTTGGTTCATTATTATTGGATAAAGTGAATAGAATATTCAGTGCTCTTCCTCTATGCCATGACTCAGAAATTTAGCTGGTATAAGATGTATTTCATAACAGTGGAAACTCACCTTTAAAAAATAAAAACCTCTTTTGCATGACTCACAAAGTAGCCACAAAACAAATCTTTTTGTAAGCACATCAACCTTGAATGGTATATTACATACATAATTGTTCAATTCACTGTTAATTATTACTCAGACACTCATGTTTATGGCTCTGTTTCACCTGCTCTATGAAAACATATTCCTATTATATTGCTCCTTCACTTCCTGGATCAATATATTCTGGCTAATCCTTAAAGGAGAACTGACAATGTAGCCTTTTCTTCTTTTACTGGTAGTTATTTTAAAAAAACAAAAACAAACAAACAAACAAATACACACACACATACAAAAAACCCCCCAGTAACACCAGGGAGTGAAATTTAGCTACTAATTATTTTCCCTTCCCACACATACCCTAGTACCAACTTACAATTCAGCCTGTTTAAGTCAGATGGAGGGCAAAAAACCAGTATCAATTCTTTTAAGAAATGTTTTTACTTCAGTTATAGGGAAAATTTAAACCACTGATAATGCTGTTGCTAGTATTCACTTTTAAAATAATTTTAAAATTATTTTTCTAAGTTTATCACAATATAATGGAAAATTATTGCAATCTAGTTGTCTACTTGATAACTTTAAAAATTTACATTTTTAGAGAAAAATAGAAAAACTACTCAAATTAATTTTATTTTGTATTCTTTGGAAACAAAGTGAGACTTTTTCTTCAGATAAATTTTAAAAAATCAGGTAGATCAGAATCCCCAAACATTTGTGCTAAGTAACTATTATTCTTCTCAGTTGATATGGCAAATAAAAGTGGGTTTGGGATTTAAAATACTGACAGTTTATCAGACTAGGGGGTAATGAGTCAAGTATTTCAAAATCTTCAGCTTTTGGTAAAAGAATATTCATGGTATTAATACAAGAGAATTAATGAATTGTTATTCTAGCAGTTGCCTAAAATGTCCAAAGCCATGAGAACAGGACCTTAAGAGTAATTTGACTGTGTTTAAATTATGAAAAATCTGTTGGGTCTCTTTGTAGATAATATTATTTTCTATGGAAACTGAAGCATGTATTTAGTACCATTCTGCACTATAATAATTTCACCACTAAAACTGCCTTAATTTTTCCAAATAACAGCTATTTAGTTACTAACTACAGCAGAATATAGTATCTTATGAAATGGTAGTCCACAAATGTTGCACAAGATTTCCTGTAATATATTTGCATAGCACAGCCAGTTTAATTTTAAAGGATAAAAATATTTAACATGAAGCATTTTATGGTGGTTGATTCCATAATCATAACTTTTGTGATGGACATGACTGTCACAAGGTGAGGCTGATGATGTAATCTTAGGGATGACATATATGCATATGGCAGCCTTCATGTTGAGAAATATTTCTAAGCATAAGATTTTTTATTACTAAGGATAAAAGTACTGATAGTGTTGATTTTTTTAATTAATAAGAAAATTCACCGATCCATATCCTGTTGAAAATATTCATTAGAAATATATTGACAACTCTGAATCAAAGTGATTTACTGGAAATTATTAAAGAAAGGTCATTTCAACAGCAAAGAAGATTCAATATTTACCTAACAGTTGCTTTTATGAACATGTCTTGTGACATGATTATAATCCTTAGCTTTCAACACAAATGATTCATTTTCACTTACAAAGTCTTGACTAAATGCTTGAGAATAAAGTTTACAGGAAGAAAGGCACTGTATGAGTCTTTCTGCTTTGCTATTATTATTGTTAATAAAGATCATGTTAACAAGATTATTATTAATTTTCTTTCTAGCTATTATACTCACCTCTGCCTCTTCCTCCAAGTCCTACTCCCTGCCTCAGGTACAGAAAGCAATGCTAAAATTTATTGGATAAATAACATTGAAACTTAATCTACAGAGATAAAAATAATAAAGGGAAAGATTTGATAATATATCTTCTTTAATAAATTAAATTTCATTTATTATTATTATTTTTAAATTTTTATTTTGCTTTTTTTTTTTTTTTGCTGAGGCAATTGGGGTTAAGTGACTTGCCCAGGGTCACACAGCTAGGAAGTGTTAAGTGTCTGAGGTCACATTTTAACTCAGGTCTTCCTGATTTCAGGAATGGTGATTATTCTGATTTTTTAAAAGAACAAATAAAACCAAGGTTTTTAAAAGGCCAAAGCAGAAAAGTGTCTTTATATGACATTGTCAAGTTACCAAAAACAAAGCCAATGGTTATTGGAACTAAAGGACTTTATAATCTATATTGGAGAAGATATTATGAGGAAAGAGGTAAAGGGAACAAAGTAAAGTCTAACAGCAAAAACATTTGATATTAAAGAGAAGTATATCAGTAGAATAACTGCCTGTACATTTATAGTGCTGACAAGGAAATTCAGGAAACCTGAATTCAATAACTTTTTTTTTCTGTTTTATTTTTATTTTTTAAATTTTCAATCTTCATCCCTGTAATAATTTTCTTTCCCATAAGTATTGTAATCGTTGAATAACTTTAAAAGCCAGCGACTAAACTGAGAGAAATTAAAACCAGATGAATCTTTTTCTTGTACACAAAGTTAAACCTTTTAATTTTAACTGAAGAGCACTAAAAATGATCAATTATGTTTTCAGTTCAATTGAAAAAATATTCACTAAACACTTATGTCAGAACTAAGATGAGAATTATGGGACACAAAAGTGAAAAAGGTATATTATCTGCTTCAATTTAACAAAGGAAATAAAAGGGTGATAACAAGATAGTGGAAAGAGGAGTGGATTAGGAATAAGGAGATTCATGTTTTAGCCTTGACTCTAATAAATTAGCTTTGTGACTTTGATCAAGTCCTTCAACATTTCTGGGACTCTTTATTTCCGTGTGTGTGTGTGTGTGTGTGTGTGTGTGTGTGTGTGTGTGTGTGTGTGAATTGAGATTAGATTAGCTCAAACGTTCATTTTTGTGCTAACATTCTATAATGATTTTATGATAAATGCAAACCATGATATAATGAGGAGTCAACTGAGATTAAAAAAACAACAGCAGCAACATATTAGCAGTAAGAAGGTTTCAGTTAAGAGTACCAGCTTTATTGTGAGATGTGGTATTGAAATTGGGTCAGTCAGTTAAAAGTTCTTTAAAACTCAGTTTTCTCATCTATAAAATAAGGAGAATGGTGAATAACCTCTAAAGTCTCTTCCATAGAAAAAATTCTATAGATCTTAAAAATAACTATAAAAAGCAGATTATGATATATCCTATTAAAATGGTTAAAATTAAGTGTTAATGGAGATTTCAAAAACAAAAAGATTCTACCCAGTTGGCGAGTATTAGATAAGGTTTTGTGAAAGAATGTGTTAAAACATTATCAAGCCCTATGGTAATTTTTTTTTTCCCCTCCAACTGATCCTAGCCATAGATAAAACTATTTTCTAGCTACGCTTTTCCAATCAAATGCTTATGTAGTTGATTTTTTTGAATCCAAATGTAGGATCTTACATTTACCCCTATTAAATTACACTTCATCACATTTGGTCCATTGTTTGATTGGTGAATCAAAGAGTTTAGAGCTGAAAGGGACTTGGGAAATCACTGGTTCCAGCTATCTGATTTTGCACCTGATACCATCATTCAAACTATTAGTCATACATTTTGTGCCATCTGTAAATTTGAAAAGAATGACAACAACTTCATTAAAGCTATGGATAAAAATACTGAACAGTTTAGGGTTCAACAGCAAATCCTATGCTGACTACACTAGAGATCTTCTAAAATGACATTGACCCATTCCTTACTAATTATTGTTAGGATCTATTCATTCAAACAATTCTGATCCATATAAACTGATCCATGTAAACTCATTTGATCTTTTTTACTTCAAGTTCAATAAGAGAAGCTTCTTCAAATGCTTTACTAAATAAAGTCTGGTTATACTATATAGTTAGAATTCTCTTAATGTACCATTTTTGTAAGCCTATTAAAAAAAGGAAATTAGATTGTCATTGTCTTATTCTGTTTTTTTAAAAGATTTTTTTTCTCATCAGTTATTTACTAGATTTGAGACACATACATTATACTATTTAAGTCTTACTACCAACCACCTCCCCCCAAACAAAAAAGCCCCAACTCCCAAGCTCCCAAAACAAAAAAACAAAACAAAACAAAACAAAAACAATTCAGGTTACATAACAAATAATTAAGTCACAAAACAAAATGGAATTGCTCATCCCAAATTAATAAACTTATTTCTACTTACACCACTCCATATCAGCTATTCACAACCAATTCATATCTTTCTATCCTATTTAACTTTCATCTATGTCCTCTTATAAGTTTGATACAGAGACCCATTCAATATTCAGGGGGCTTTCCCTGACTTTTCTTCATACTGCATGGATACTAATGAATCACATAGACTCCCTGTTACTATTCACTTTGGCTTCTTGATTGACCCATCTTTTTTCTCCAGTCACACATATTTTATTTTTTCTTCTCAACAGTATTTTACTTTTCCAAATATATGTAGATAATTCTCAATATTCATACCTGTCAGATTTCATGTTACAAATTTTATGTCCCTTCCTCCTTTACCTCTTCCCTCCTGAAGACAGCAAGCAATATGATATAGATTATACATGTATAATCCTTTTAAACATATTTTTGCATTTTTCATATTGTGCCAGAAAAGTCAGGGCATGTGTCTTATTCTTGATGAAGCCATGCTGGCAATGAATTTGGCATTTGCAAGAGGAAGAATAAGTATTTATGTGCCAGGTACTATGCTAAGGGCTTTTTACTAATATTATCTCATTCAATCTTTACAATAACTCCAAAAAATGGATGCTATTATTATTCCCATTTTAGAGTGAAGGAAACCGAGGCAAACCGAAGTCAGATGATTTGCCCGAGGTTACATAGCTAATATGTATCTGATGCTAGATTTGACTCAGATCTTTTTGATTCCAGGTCAGTGATAGATTCACTAGGCCACCAATTGTCTCAAAATTAATGGCAAACTGAGTACAATAACAGAATATAGATTAAAAGGCATTAAAGACTGAATGGATTATGAAAAAGTAGTGAATACAAATAAAGTATTTTGAAAGGTTTGGTAATAAAGGGAGTGGTAATTTATAGCAGGATTGAGAGCAAATAATTTCTGGAGATCTAAGAACCAACAGAAATTAGAGACATAAGAGAGGGTGAAGTTGTGATGGGATTAAGACCTCAGATTCGTCATCACTACTACATGGCAGGTCTTTTCTTTTTATTTGATGAACTATCATACTTTGGACAATTATAAACCTTACTCTTTTTAAGCATCTCAAATTCTATAATTCTTCCTCTCTTTACTGAAATCCATTTGTCCTAAACTAATACGCAGTATTATTTACGCACAATCTAAATTGCCAGTCCATTGAATAAAAGAACCATATCTTATATTTGTGTATTCTCTAGTTTAGAAAAGTGCAGGGTACAGAGCAGGTATTTTAGTAAATGTTTTTTGAATGCATGCAGCTGGTAAGGGTCTAGTTCAGTTTAAATAGTGTGAGTTTGTAGTGCATCAAATTAGTATGGTTTCTTAATTCTCTACAGAAACTCCTCACTTCAGGAGAAATATTTACTGAATTGAGTATGGAGGTTATGCAGGGCAAGAATTAGCAAGGTAAGAGAGAAAAGTCAAAGGGGTATACAGGTGCTCAATAAATATGTCATATTCAACTGAAAAATATTTAAGAGATCATAAATGGGATAAGTTAATTGTTTATAATATCAAATAAGACACCAATTTCATAATTTAATCCTGTTTGGGGGATTTTTTTTTTTTAATCATGAACATAGGGAAATTGAAGAGAAGGCCTATTAATTCATTTGCAGAATGTAAATTTTGCTAAATGTTAATAGTTTTATTCTTTTATAAGTATTTTTAAAGCAAAGTTGACACACTAAATAGTAGCAGAAAGTACCTCTCCTTCTTATTCTAGAATAATTATATTTATCTCTCCTTAGAGAGCACAGATCAAAATCTCTCATCTGAATCTATTAGACTGAGTTTCTATTTTTATAATAAGTTTCTGATCATTTTTGATGCTTATTATAAGTGTCACTTTATTGTCTGAAAGCAAATCCAATACCAATTTAAGTCATTCAAAAACCTTCATTTCACAATTCATATTTTTGTTCAATAACATTTAAACATGATATTTTTATAATGACATTTTATATTAATAATGTTCCCATTATTCTAATAGAAATATATTTAGCTGTTTTACCTGACATCCATTTCAAGTTGCGAAATACGTTCATTTTGTTCATTGATCTTAGAATCTCGCTGACGAACAGATTCAATGAGATATCTATACGGTTGCTGTGTTTGGTCTAATAAGGAATTGGCTCTTTCAAGCTAAAGAGAAAGAGATCGTTACATTAAAATTTTTATAAATGGGACAAGTTGCAATCATATATTAAAAGATTAGCTAAATCTACTTGAAAACATTTTTTAAAAATGTTTAATATTTTTACATTATTTACATTTTCCCCAGTGACTTCCCTTCTTCCTCATATTAAGCCATCACTATAAGAAATGATTTTCTTAAAATAAAAAAAGGAAGCCAAAAATATCAGTAAAATCTAAAAAAAGTCAATGAAACACTCTTGGAATAATTTTATCCCCCATCCTTTCAAAGGGGCTGGGGAGGAATCTTCTCAAATCTTTTTAGAATTAATTTTGTCTTATAATTTTTAAACATGCATTTTCAATTGTTTTATGATTTTTTCCATTAAAATTGCATACTGCCAATGTCATTGCATATATTGTTTTCTTGGTTCTGTTTACTTTTGTATTAGTTCATGTAAATCTTTTGATGCTTCTCTGTATTCATCAGTTTTGTTATTATAGCACAATGATATCCTGTTACATTCATATAGCTGCTTTATTTCTAGTTCTTAGTTAATACAAAAAGTGCTATTATAAATAGCCTATGTGGAATTTTTGTTAGTGGCCTCCCTGGGATATATATTAGTACTGAAAACTGGGTTTAAGAATATGAGCACTTTAGCCACTTTATTTGCATGATTTCCAAATTTCTTTCCAGAAAGCGTATATTAAATCAAAACAATAATTCTTGTCTTCCTTTTCTTTGCTTCCTGGTAGGTTTCCTTTTATTCTCTGCAGTGTACTTTTATTTTATTCTCCCTACCCTTCCCCCTTTCCACAACAATTAAGTGTGGATACATTCTACATGAACATATATAATACATACATACATACATATGTATATATACACATACATATATATATATATATATATATATATATATATATATACATTGATATTTATAACCCACACATATACATTTATATACATCAATATAAGCCCAAATTATACTTATTTGTCTTTTGTTTAACCTCACTGTTTTGACTTGCTTTTATCAACAGTCATTTGGTACACTCTTTTTTAATTATTTTAATAGTTCACAATTTTTCTTTAAACAATTATTTATTGCTATCAACTAGGTTACAGCTTTTGATCTTATATATTTCTATGAATTACATATTTTGGATACCAAATCTTTATCCAAAACACAAAGATTTACCCTTCAACCCTATTTTACTGGTTCTTATTCTATATGCATTTATTTTACTAACAAGTTTTTTAATTTCACATAATCAAATTATCAATGTTTTCTTCTGTAATTGCCTCTATCTCCTGTTTGAATAAGAATTTGTCTCCTAACCATGTCCGAAGAAGATTCTCTTCTAATTTTTAAAATATTATCTTAATATTCAGATCACATATTCATTTTAAATTTATTATGAAAGATGGCATAAAATGCTGGTTTAAGCCTAAGTTCTGCCAGAGTTTTCCTAGTTTTCTTAGCAGTTATTATAAACTAGAGAATTCTTTCCTAAGAAATTCATGTTTTTGGTTAATCTATGTTGGATTGCTTGTTGTCTTGAGGAGGGAGAAGAGGGAGAACAATTTGGAACACATTGTTTTATAAAGGTGACTGCTGAAAACTATCTCTGCAGGCATCTGAAAAAATAAAATAGTATGGAATAAGTCTGAAAAAAAGAAATTTCTGTTTTCTGGTTCATTGAATGCTGGGTTGAGTTCTATTACTTCTGCTCTTCCTTTGTTTAGGAATTAGGATTTTTTTTTTCACTTGTATTTTCTTTACAGCTATAGTTATATTTCCTTTCCAAGATTAAATTAATAAAATCTCTTTGCTGTTATGTTACTTTGAGTATTTTGCATTTTTGAAGACAATTCTTTATTTCTTTGTGTTCTCATTTTAATTAGTATTTAAATATTCATATTAAGTTTAATTAAAAAAATTATTGTGAATTTGCTGTGATTTTTTTGTTGCTGCATGATTTTACCGGGTTCATATACTATTTTATTGATTTGATTTTCTGCCATTTTTTGAATCAGCATGGCTAAAAATTTAATAATTTTATTAGGTTTTTATTCCCAAAGAAACAGCCTTTCATTTTGTTTATTCTTTCTATAGGATTTTAAAAAAATGGTTCTAAATTTATTAATTTTTTTCTATAATTTTCAAGATTTCTTCTTTTCTATTTATCTTGGATTTGTTTCCTGGGTTTCTAATTTTTAAAATGCACATTCAGTTCACTAACACTCTTGTTTTATTAATGTATAATTTTTAGGGATATCTATTTTTTCTCTTAAGGACTCTTTCAGCAGTATAGCAGAGATTCCCCCCAATCACTTTTTTTTCATTATTTTTCATATATTTACTATTTCAATGATTTGCTTTTTGACCAGCTTATTTAGGATTTCATTATTGTCTCCATTTGGGTTTGTATATTTATTCCCTGGTTGGACCACTATTTTTAATAGCAGCATGGAATGGCAAGGAAATATTTATGATTTATGCAGTTTTACATTTATTTGTATTACCTCTGTATACTAATTTATATTTATAAAGGTGTCATGAGGCACTCAGGATATGTATTTTTCTTAAAAGAGTTCCATTCAGAAGATATTCTAATACTTTTGCTCTCTTTTCTCTACCAATTTATTAGATTATATATTTTGTGGTTGAATTTCTCTATAGTTCTGAGAAAATATTAAAATCTCTTATTATTATTGTTTTAGTATTTTTTTACAATTCAATTAATTTTTCCTCTATTAATTTAGATCCTAGTTGTTTCCTTTCAGGAAAATGTAACTCCCTTGTTTATCTCTGTTTACACTGAGTTCTTGCTTTTGATTTGTCTGATAACAAGTCTAATAAGTTCCTTACTCAGTGGAAGTGATCTTCCTATATATCAACTCCTTACAAATAAGAACCATTATAAGGTTTCCATCTCCCATTCCACTCTGGGGAGTATTATTTTGTCAACTCTCTCTTTGCATTAACTTGGTATCTCCCCTTCTCTTTGGGAGATTCTTATTGGGAGACTATAAGAATTGTTTTCTTTTATTATTTATCATAGATTAATTAGGATACATCACACATAATTTGACAAAAATTGTTAGGAAAACTATCAGTTTGGTCGAAATTAGTTTTAGACCAACATTTCAATACCGTATACCAACATAAATGGGTAAATGGCCTAAATAAAAGCTCATATAAAAATTACCCAGTCAAAAAACATTTATTAGTCGCCTATTATGTGCCAGAACTGTCTTAAGCACTGGGTATACAAAAAAAGTTAAAAGACAGTCTCTGCTTTACAAATTTTTTTTTTAGATTTTTTTTTTCCTACAAAAATATCTTTTTGTGGTGGCAAAGAATTGGACATTGAGAGGATGCCCATCAATTGGTGAATGGCAGAAGGCTTGTGACTGTGTTATAAGAAATAATGATGGTTTCAGAAAAACCTGGGAAGATTTGAGGGAATTTATGCAAACTGAAGTGAGCAGAACACAGTAACAATGTTAAGAATGAGTAACTATTAAAGACTTAGGGATTCTGATCAAGACAATGATCTAAGACAATTCCAAAGGACCTATTATCATGATAAATGCCATAAACCTTCTGAGAAAGAACTGATCCAAATTGAAGCATACTTTTTAAACTATTTTTCTTGTGAGGCTTTTTTTAGTTTGTATTTTCTTTAACATGGCTCATGTAGAAATATATTTCACATGATACATGCACAATCAATACAAAATTATTTGCCTTCTCAAGAAAGGGGGATAAGTGAGGAAAAGAGAATTTGGAACTCAAAAAAAAAAAAAAAATAAGAATGTTAAAAAAATTTTCCCCATGTAATTGGGAAATACATAACAAATTAAATTGAAAATATTTGTAAAAAATTGGGAAACTGAGTTTAATGGGGGAGACAAGCAAAAATAAATATATTAAAAATCATAAAGAATAACCCTGTAGAGATAATCAAGAAATAGAAAGCACTAACATTAAGGGGAGTCAGTAAAGTTTTCTCATAGAAGATGGAAGTTTTACTTAAGACTTAGAAGGAGGCCAGAAACATCAGAAGATGGGGATGAAAGACTAGGAAGAAATATCTACATGAATATTATGGAATATTATTGTTTTATAAGAAATGATCAGCAGGATGATTTCAGAAAGGCTTGGAGAGACTCACATGAACTGATGCTGAGTTACATGAACAGAACCAGGAGATCATGTAAATGACAACAGCAAGATTATATGATGATCAATTCTGATGGCCTAGGTCCTTTTCAACAATGAGATGATCCAGGCCAGTCCCAATAACCTTGTGATGAAGACAGCCTTCTACATCCAGAGAGAGGACTATGGGAACTGAGTGTGGACCATAACATAGCAGTTTCACTCTTTTTGTTGTTGTTTACTAGGCATTTTATTTTCTTATTTTTTTCCTTTTTGATTTGATTTTCTGGTGCAGTAAGGTAATTGTAAAAATGTGAGCATATTTTAACATATTTTTATCATGTTTCACATATATTGGATTATTTGCTATCTAGGGGGGAGGGGGTGGGGAAAAGAGTTTTGCAAAATTATTTTGTGATATACCTCTTTTCCTCTTATTTCTATTAAAATCCATTTCCTGAAAAGATCTGTCAGTCTCAGAAAGGCATGACTGAGTGATGAGATTTGCTCCTAGCTTTCAAGGTACTTGTTTCTTGGACAGAACTTCGCCCAAGTGGGGAGAACTAATTTCTGTTTAGACTATAAATAGATGCCAGGCCACGCCTTTTGCCAGAGGAACCCTCAGTCTTTGGTCCCCTCCATTAGAGTTTAGGGCAATTTACTCATGAAGGAAAAACTAGCTAGAGATCCAGATGGAGAAGGCTTTCCCTTGCCCAGATTCCTTGAGGCTGCTGAATTTCATGGTTAAGTCACTGTACTCAGCAGGAAGAGATAAAGACACCTCCTCATTAAATGTCTGTCAATCAGGATTGTTTTTCACTTGCCAGGGGAATCTTCTTTCAGAAGGGATTTAAGGCATGTCTCTCCATAATCTAGGACACCCAGAATCCAAAAAGATGGTTAAAAAAAATTTATGAATTTAAGCTTACTGTCCCTGAGCTCACTAGGCACCTTCTTATCTCCCATACTATTGGCAGCAAGGCTACACTAGCAGACTCAAATAACTGATACAGGAACTTGCAACAAAACTCAACCCCACAGTCCAGTTCCTGTACTATGGAAATCCCTAAATTCAGGCTGCAGAAGTTTACTTGGCCTGCAACAGACAATCCTGCCAGGAGTGGCCCTTCAGGAACAGGTTTTTACATGCTGAGTGACAGCCAGCCATCAGAGTTCTCCAAATTGCTGGTTTTGGTTATATATCATGGTAGTAGTATCTCAGAGCTACTGATGCTAGATCAGAGAAGTGAGAGAGAGAGGAAGCAGAATAGAACAAGAAAATACACTATATACTTGAGGGGTTGATGGAAGGAAAGAACTTGGCATCAAGCTAGTGCCAGATCTGTCCAACTTTATAAAGTAAGTTGGGAGCGGAGACCTAGGCTGCTAAACTGTTAATTGCCCAGCATAGGAAGAGGCTATGCTGCTTTGAGATCTAGTTCCCAAGGAAACCATCATAGTCAGAATCACAAAGTAGAGGATGGGGGGGGGGGAGGGGGCGGAGACTGAAAATAGCAAAGACCTAAGGAAGAAAAAACTCAAAAGATCTTGAACATAAGCAGATAAAACTAGGAAAATATTAACAACAGAAGGAAACATGGTATTATATCTCGTAAATGAGTTCAGTTATCTATGAATAATTACTGTAAAACAAAGGAAAATGACCCAACACTTAATGACAAAGAGGACTCTGTAGATATTGAGAATATGGAACCACAATATACTATTCCTGTGTGGCTCAAAAGAGAATGAAAAATTTAAGAACAAAATTTCTGTCTGCATAGCACAATAATGGGAAAAATAGAAAACCTGCAATTTGCAATGGAAACTCTCACCAAAGAAACAAAAAAGAGAATAGATTGGGAAAGCAAATACATAGAAATGACAATCTAAAAGAAGCCAAAAAAAGAATTATTAAAAAAATATTATAACCATGTAAGCTAAACATATGGATTTCAAAAAATCAATATATAGATAACTCCAAGGCTCTCAGAAGAACATGGTAGAACAAAAAACTTTAACACCATAATGAAGGAAATAACAGAAGAGAACTGCCCACTATCTCTGAACAAAGAAAATGAAATTCCAATTGAAAAAAATCAAAGAATGCCTCTAAAAAAAAAAAAAAAAACCTCCCAAGTCTACAAATTCTAAGATACACAGTGGTTAAATTTAACAATTTACTTCAGAAATGACAAGTTCTGCAAGCCAACAGGACAAAGACCTTCAAATACAAAGGAAAAGAAATTCAAATAGTGCAAAACTGTTCTGTACTAATGTAAAAATAGGAGGGAATGGAATAAAGTACAAAACTATACTAGATCACTATAAAACATAGGAGGGAAAGGAAAAATGGAGCCCAGGATAACCTGCCCTGCAAATCTGAGCTTAATCATAAATGAAAAAGATAGATGTCCAATAATGAAAAGACACTGAACCATTTTTAGAAAAAATACCAGAACTGAAGAAATTATTTGCTTCTCAAAAATTCCAACAACAGCAATGAAGGAGGAGTAAATAAACATGGCAGTCAAGGACAGCGAGAGTGATAGCAGAGAAACCAATTCTTTCTAAATGTATACAAAAAACAGGTGGAAGACAGATGTTGGTAACAGTGAAGAGATGGATCTATAGTATTATGGACAAAGTCTGGCAATACTCTGCCTACAGGTGAATCAATGTTTGTTTTGTGGTACTAGTTTATTACGTGAAAGGGAAAAAGGAAGCAGGGACATAGAAGGGAGTATGTGATGGAATAGGTCAAATCAAAGGCAAGAATGAGGGGAAAAGTGACTCTTATGGTCTCCAAAAAGCAAAGAGCTTACAGGAGAATGGGTGAAGAGGAAGGAGATTAGGATTGAAAAGGTAAAGGCTGTAATTATGGTAGGAGAGTTTCACTGATGAATGCTCCTTTGTGTAAAGACAAATGATCTGAGAAGGGAGATGAGGATCTTATATGAGGTGGGATCTTGGGGATTTGGTGTTTGAAGAGTCTATGCTTTCCATCTTGGGAACTAGGATATAAGGTGGTGGGTGGGAGTAGAGTTGGAAATCCTATAGGGCAATCAGCACCTGGGGGAGTGAAAGAGCAAGTTCGAAGGGAGATTTTGAGACAAATGAGGAAAAGGTAACTAGTTTAATTCTGGGCTGCATGGTTAGGGACATATTGGGGAAGGATCCTACCAAGGGGCAATGTCTTCTCTGAAACCTGCAATAATTGGCATTGTTCTGGAAAAGAGCTACTGTGGACAAGGGGAAACTGTAAGGCAAGCTCTGCAAGACAGTGGCAAAAATAACCTAGGGAAGAGGGCCTAGAATGTATGCCTCAAAAGTTTTGACTTCATGAACAATCCAGAGAAAAGGATCAGATAATTATTCAATCAGAGAATAAGGATCTAGAATAGACAGAAAGAGAAGATGGAAAGTGAAGAGAATGAGAAAGTCCTTTTTGGGAAAAGGACACACACACACACACACACACACACACACACACACACACACAATTAAAAAGGCAATGAACAGGACTAGTTGAAATGGAGGAGAGGAAAGGGGTATTTATGTGACCAATTGAGAGGGGAAAAAAAAGGTAGAAGAATTATTTAATCAGATAAAAACAGAAGAGAAAAAAAAGAATTACTAAATAAAATCCTAAAGGAGAAAAGGGTAACAAATGGGAGGAGGTACCAGAAATAAGAATAGAGCTGATAGAAATAAGGCCATCTTAAAAAAAAGATAAAATACAATAATGAAAGGAACATACTAAGCTTTACAGCATAAGAGAGGAAAAAGAATCATAATACATGAAAAGTTAAGAGACAAATGGAGGAAAACATAAATCTCATAACTTTAAATGTGAAGGAATCAAAGAATTCAGTAAAATGAAAAAATGACATTGGATAAGAAAACAAAATTTACATGCTCTTGATTGCAATAATTTGCTTTATTTGTAATATTTATTTAGAAATGTTTGTACTCTTAGATATCTTGGTACTAATCTTTTCTAATTTCAGCATCTTTCCTGCTATTGATATATCTATATATCTATGTTAGTATTCTAGTTTTTTAATTGACTCTTCTTACTCCTCAGACATTTGGTGATCCATTTTTTTTCTCATATATATCCTCTTTTACTAATTTTCTGTCTATTTTGTTTTTGATGCTGAGTTTTCTGCAGAGTTAGACTTCAAAGCTGTCAACTTCATTTCATGTTGGGGAACTAATTTGGGTTCCCTTCTCTAAGTAATTTTTTGGGGGGATAGGACTGGACATATCTAGAGTCCCTCCCCCCCCATTCAGTGTAGCCATGCATACTGGCTTTCTGCCTTAGTTTTCTCCTTACTTTAGTTTTCTGGATAAACTAAATCAACATATGCTAATTTTTATGTCTTAGATGAGGGTAGCATGGTTATTTTGGGGAGAATTTTGCTTCCTTGATGTTCCTTAACTGAGGGACTATTTTAGGTAGTACAAAAGATCAATTTCCCCTTCCTATAACCACTCTCTTCTCTACTTGACTGGACAAAATTGAAGGGAATTGCAATTAGATGCTGGGGGAAGGGCAAAGGCAAGGAGAGTTGGCAGAAACTACAGTAATAGAAAAGTCCCAGAATAGGTCTCAAAGCACAACAATCCTATGGTCAGTTTGTATATCTTGCTGGGAGAATGATGCGGAAGGAGAGTTAAGGTTTGGAAGTTTTCACTGTTAATTCACAAGGAATTTTGTTAGGATTCTTGCTTTATTAGCAATACTGGAACAACTGTAATTGCTCTACATCTGACATAGTTTCTCTTTTGTGATTTTCTATTTGGAGAGCTAGTGGGGCTTGAAGAAAAGTGTCATACTCCATCTAGTTGCTTATGTGATTGATTAAACCTTTTGACACCAATTTCCCATGGATTCTTTATAGGGAAACATTTTTTTTTCCTGTGAAACTTTTTTTTTAAGAAGATTTCTTTTTCCTTCCTTGGTAATTGAAGATTTACCCATGCTTAACTTCTTGAGTTTTCCTAGAGCTAAGAGGTCATTATGGGAAGTTCAGTCCCTTCTCTCCCAAAGGAAAATGGGAAAGAAATTTTGCCTGGAGCAACAAATATCCCAGAAATACAAGTACACTGAAGTAAGATGCTACCATTTGCATCTATCTTATAACCTTTGAATCCAAGCAGCTTCCTTTATGGTGTCACAGCCTTTCTGTCCAGCAGGCTCAAATGAGAGACACTGCAAATATATAAGATATGGGAAAGAGGCTCAAAACTATTGCTGCTCATAAGAAGAGAGGGCAGCTCTTTTTCTTCAGGGAAAGCTGCAAAGGAACTTTGTCTCTAAGAGAAGTCCATGTGAGCTGGATTTTGGGTCAGACAAGCGGGGCTTGAGTCTTGGCTGGGTAATTTAGTGCATAGATGGATCTTGAAGAAGTCACTTAATTGCTTTCTACCTTATAAGTGAGAAAAGTAACTGACAGGATGGCCTCTAAGGCTTCTTCCTACCATATGGTCTATGGTTCCATGATTCTGTAGCTGGTGTGATATAGTTGATCAACCAGAAGAGGAGACTGAGAAGGAGTGTTAAGACATTTAGAAAGAGAATCAGGAAAAGTAGTGTCATGAAAGTCCAAAAGGGAAGTACTGTCTAGAAGAAGAGGGTGGTCAATAGTGTCAAAAGCAACAGATCAAGAAATATAAAGAAGGAAAAAAGACCATCAGACTTGTCAGTACATGTAACTTTTGGTTAACTAATTGCTGGAAAGTTTTCCTTGATATTGAATATAAATCTACACCTTTGTTATTTTTTTTTACCCATTGTTTCTAATTTTGTCTTTTTTAGGCATGCAGAAGAGGTTTCATCCCTCTTCACAAAAGTCCTTCAAAGCTCTTGAGGACAACTATAAATACATTGCTACTGTTTTTTCTTCTCCAGGTTAAACATTTTTAGTTCTTTTAAATGATCCTCATCTATTCCTATCTTAGATATTCATGTCACTCTAGATCAGGAGATCTTAATTTTTTTTTACATGATGTATCCTTTCTATAATATGGTGACAACAGATCCCTTTTCAGGAAAAACAAAAACAAAAACAAAACAAAACCCAAAAAATTGTTTTTAAATATATAAAAAGAAATATAGGATTATAAAAGAAAAAATATATATTAACAATCGAAATAATCACGTTGATATACAAATAACAATTCTTTTAAAAAGTTCACAACCCTCAAGATAAGAACAACTCCTAGACACTTTTAACTTTACAATGTCCTTCCTAAACTATGACATACAGAATTGAACATAATGTTTCAGGTATAATCTAAAAAAATCAAAAGTAGAGCAGGACTATTCACAAAATTAAAAAAACAAAACAAAACAAAACATTCTCATTATAGTCCTAAAACATAGTTTATGCTTTAAGCATATTAAATAATTCTTCACATTGGCCCCCAGCCTACTTTTCTAGACTTATTATGCATTATCTGCTCTCATGCTTTATAATTTAACTAAATGGACCTTTTTGCTATTCAATGAAAACTTCTTGGAAAACTGGAAAGTAGTCTGTCAGAATCAGACTTTGGTCAACATTTCTTGATATATGCCAATATAAGCTCCAAATGGATACATAACTTAGATCTAAAAGATCATATCATATATTATAGGCACAAGGAAGAAATTTAAATCTGTAAACAGAAAAAGTGTTAGGAAGTATCTTTAAATAAGGAAGTGAGTGGATCACAAACGATAAAAAGGACAATTGCGATTACACAAAATCGTAGCATTTTTGCAATAGAAAAACCCCAATGTAGTAGAAAAGTAGAAAAATAGTTAACTGAGAAAACTTTTTTTTAATGTAAAATTATCTGGTAGAGTGCTCACTTACACAATCTTTAGGAAACTGATTCAAATTTATAAAAAATAGAAGTCACATCTTACTCAGTAAGCATACAAAACATGAAACAAAGCAGTCATCCAAAGAAGAAATTTAAATGATCAAAAGTTACATGATAACTATTCTAAATCACCATTAATTAAGAAATGTAAATTAAAACAATTCTGACACCTCACATCTTTTAGATTGGCTATGTAGGAAAAAAAAAAGGAAAATGACAAATTCAAAAGTTCTATGGGAAAAGGGACTTTTTTGCATTGCTGGTATAGTATGGCTATTCTGGAAAGTAATTTGGAACTATGTCCAAAAAGCTATTAACCTGTGTATAACCTTTTACCCACTGTTCCTACTATTAAATCTATACTTGAAAAAGATCAAAGAAAGAAGAAAAGGATCTCTAGGTACAAAAACATCTTTAGCAGTTCTTTTTATGGTGGCAATGAATTGAAGTGATGCCCATTATTTGGAAAATTGCTGATCAAGTGGGATGAAATTCTAGAGTGGTATAAGAAATGAAGAAGAGGCTGTGTTCAGAAAAACCTGGAAAGATTTGTATGAATGAACAAAACCAGGAAAACAAATCATACAATAATAGCAATTATTGTAAAAACAAAACAAAAAAAACCCTACATTATGAAATAATCAACTTTAAAAGTCTTATGAATTCTGTTCAACATAGAGGCTAATCACAATTCCATAGGACTCTTGATTCAAATATGTAATCCACCCCCAGATCGAGAAATGATGGACTTAAGAGTGAAGATCAAAACATTTATCTTTTTAATTTATATTCTTTTCCCTTTTTTTCTATCTTTCTCATATCTAACATAGGAATTTGTTTTGCATGACTACATAGGTCTAATAGGACCCGCTTCCCATTCCTTAAAAAAAAACACCCCCCCCCAAAGTCTGTTCATTTTGCTAAATGTTTGTATTTGGTAAATATTCTAAAAAGGAAATCAGTTTTCTCTAATATTTTAACTCATAGGGTAATTGTCTTTGGAGAAAAAGGTAGGGAAAACATATGGTTGGTTGGGGTAGAAAGGAGAAAGAATCTGAGATCCTCTAGGTTCTGAGAAATAAGCTTTTACTTTATCTAGTCTAAAATCAAATATCCATGCCACTTTAGACTGTCCGGAAAACCTTTTATCTCCCCTTCCACTTCCCTTTCCAGCTCTCCTTGATATTTGTTGTTTTCCTCAATTAGAATAAAAGTTCCTTGAGGTCAGGGACTATTTTGCTTTTAACTATATCTTTAGTTCTTAGAACTTGTAATGTATTAACATAGTTTTAATAAATGCTAATTCTAACCTTCTTTTCTTCCTTTTTCTCTTTGAATTCCTCTTCCTCCTTCAAATCTGATATCATCATGAAAGGACAGTGAACATCACAAAGAAATTTTATTGTTTATCTACTATTTTACATATCTTAGCTTCCTTTAAGCAGTGAAAACATAAAATAAAGCTGTATATATAGATACCAAATGAAAAATGTGCCAACAGTGTGGTGGGAGGAGTAAGTTTGGTAATATCCCTTTAGTGCCTCTCTTGGCAGGTTTAAAATTTTTCATTCTTCTTTGACAAAAGAGTGAAGTAGAAAATGATAACTAAGAAAAAATCGATGCTCACATAGATGCCTGAAGAGCTGACAAAGAGCAGCTTCCCTATCCAAACTTTGCCAGAGGTGGAATGGCTATTTTTCTTTTCGAACAAATCTATGGTTAAATTTTTACAAAACTGAAGAAATTATGTGAGTGTACTTAATAAAAATATCAAACTGTGTTAGCAGGAAATAAAATAAAATACCCAAGGAAATTATACAAAAAGGTATTCTTCCCCCTCCCCCCAGGCTGGGGTTAAGTGACTTGCCCAGGGTCACACAGCTAGGAAGTGTTAAGTGCCTGAGACCACATTTGAACTCAGGTCCTCCTGAATTCAGGGCTGATGTTCTATCCATTGCTCCACCTAGCTGCCCCCAAAAGCTGTTCTTACATAGATAGTCTTAAGTTTTCTGAATTGCTTGAAAAAATTCAATATATTATATTAATTTTCTTGTAGTTAAACTAAAATATTTTCTAGAATACCATTTTAACTTTTAATAATATAAAAACATAATCAAAGACAAATTATAACTTTTATACAAAAATAATTTATTATTGAGGGCTAGTATTTATAGAACATTTGAAATGCTTGTACTATTCATCTGTTTTTACTTTTGACTATATAATATTAATTTTCTTGTGGCTAAACTAAAACTATTTAAAAATCAAAAGCAGGATTATAACTGTTTTATACGAGAAAACATTATTGAAGGTTAGCATATATAGAACACTTGAAATACTTGTTTATCCATCTCTGCTTTCAGTCTGAGATATATTTTATTAGTAATATATAGCAATGAATTAACTAATCAACAAGTTTTGATTCATCTATGAAGCACTTTTGATGTTCCAGGTACTCTGCTAATGCTGGGTTGCCAAAAGCAAACAAAACTCCTTAACCTTAAATCAAAAACCAATCATCTTTGCCCTCAAGGAGTTTATATTCTTACTGGGGAAAAAAATTAAATTAGTACATGGAAGATGAATGAGCACATGGAAACTAGCCTTATAGGGAGAGGTCTCAGCAATTGGAAGGAGCATAAAAGGTTTTATTCTTGAGCACTTCAGGTGAATGTTAAAAGAAATTAGGGAATCTCAGAGGCAGAAGTGAGGAGGAAGAACATTTTAGGTGTGAGAAATAGCAAACAGATCAGTATAGCTGAACCAGAGCCCATGGAAGGAAGTAATGTGTTAAAAGATTAGCTTAGTGTCTATATGGAGAGAAGTCTCTAGAATATCTCAGGGAATTGTCTTTGGCTCACCAAATGTTAAATGTTATTATTAATGACTTGCACAAAGGTATCCTGGCTTAGCCAGCATAGGAATAGTGATAAAACCTGGGTTCAGAAACCCCCTTGAAAAATACTGGCTATTTGACCAAGGGTATATCTTTCCCTTTTTGCTCTCCTTTCCTCAGGTATTTATAAAGCCTCATCAGCCTGACATTTTGTTTTCTTGTTCTTCTTTTTCTTTGCATAAAATTGTGGACTTCTGTCCATAGTTCTTCAGGCATTCTACCAGATCTAATCCTTTAATTCTATTCATGACCTCCATTTCATATTTATAATGGATGCTATTTAGGTTATATCTATAAGATCTGATGGTTTTCCCTACTTCTTTCTATTTAAATCTCAATTTTGCAATAAGAACTGCAGTCAATACCAGTCTTGTTTAACTGTATAGGGCTTCTTCACTTTGACTGAAAAGTATAATATCAATCTGATTTCCATATTGACCTTGTGGTGATGTCTATGTATAAAGTCATCTTTTGGATTGTTGAAAAAGAGTGTTTGTTATGTCCAATGGGTGATTTTGACAAAATTTTATTTTGCAATCCAAGCCCAAATTTGCCTGTTATTCCAGTTATCTTTTGATTTCTTACTTTAGCATTCCAAAATCCTATGAGGAATGTGAAATCTTTTTTGGGGTGTTATTTGGTCTTGTATGTCTTTATAGAACTGTTCAACATTGGTCTTTGTCTTTTTAGCATGAGTGGTTAGAACTCTATGGGAGCTAATTCATTTCTTGTAAGGGATTACTTTCCCCAAGTAATGGAAACAGTATTAGATTTTATATTCTTGAGTTCAAAATCATTGTAGGCAGTGATTGGAGACACTGAATTAAAGAGATGCTGCTTAGAAGGAAATCTACGGCAAAATGGTATGTGATGCAGAATTGATTCTCTAGAATTGTGATGTTGGAGAAGACACTTGAGAGTCTCTTGGAGAGGAAGGAGGTCAAATCAGTCAATACATAAAGAAATTAATTATGACTATTCACTGAAACGTCAAATACTGAAGTTAAAGCTTCAATACTTTGGCCACATAGTGAGGACTCACTGGAAAAGATCTGACATTAGATAAGTTTAAAGGCAAAAGGAAAAAGGGAAAAAAACAGCAAAGGATGAAATGGATAGATAGTGTTAAGTAAAAAACAAACATTTTTTGATAGACTTCAAGAGAGAGTAGAGGATAGTAGGGTCTGGCAAGTTATGGTCCATGAAATTAAGAAGAATCCGACACAACTGAACAACAAATTTGACTTGGACAAGTCATTTGTTCTCTCAGGGCTTCAAATATACTTTAAGACCATAAAGTATTGTGAAGGTGCTAATCTATATTCCACAAAGGAATTTCATCTGAGGAGTTCTTAGGTCCAGTCCCATTCCAAAGAAGGCATAGATGGCACCCTTCACAATGTGCTTATAACAAAAAAACAAAAAAACAAACAAACAAAAAAAAAAACCCTAAAGAAAAGATAACAGGGATGTAAGAATCAGGATCTTAAAAGATCAAGACAAGTCAGAATGATAAAAAAAATTAATGATCATCTTCACAAGTACAAGAAAGGAAAAAGGTATAATTGGACAGAAATTTATTTTAAAGTGATTTGAGGAGGCTAGTAGTCCACGTAATCAATATGAGTCAAGACTGAGTTAATCACAAAAGTTATTGGGATCTTATGCTGCATTAAAGTGTTATAATGACCAGACTGTGTGAAATGTGAATTTCACTGTTAAACGCACTCTATACATAGACTATTTTGCTCACTTCTGGATGCCATATTTTAAGAGGGATATTGATATTTTAAGAGTTTCCAGAAGAGGGGAATCAGGATGAATAAGGGACTTAAGAAAATGAATACAAGCACTAACTGAAGGAAATTGGGATGTTTAGCCCAGAGAAATAATAAATAAGATTTTGGGATATCTGAAGACATGTAGAAAAAAATTAAACAGAAACTTCTTGAGTCCAGAAGGTGAAAACAGGAAACCTGGAAACTGCAAATTTAGGCTTGATGTAAAAAAAAAAAACTTTATTTGTGCAATCCATAGGTAGTAAAAGCTCCTTTGGGAATTTAGTGGGTTCCCCCTGGCATAGTGAATCGAGGGCTGGATGTGTAGTCATGAAAATTTGAGTTCAAATCTTGCCTCAAACACTAGCTTTGTTACTTGGGGAAAGTTACTTGGTTTTAGTTCTTTCATCTGTAAAATGGATTATATCATAGCACTTATGTAGGGATCAAATGAAATATTTATAAAGTGCTTAATTAGTTCCTGGATCATAGCAGTCTCTTAATCAATCAATCCTTTCTCTCTAGAGGTCTTCAAGTGAAGTATGAATGATTTTCTGTTAAGGGCAGTAGAATACTATAGTGGGGATTTTGGGAAGATATATTCTAATTCATTAACACTAAAAATTGATAAGAATTAACCTTATTTTGATTCAATTTCTCATTGTGAAATGTTTGTTAACTTTTAAAATTATACATTAAGATCTAAAAGAATAATAAAGAAAAAATAACAAAGATGCCTTTAATATACAACCCTTTAGTTTATTTTTCTATGGTAAAGTACAAATAATATATCATTGCTGGTTATAAGAATATACTTGTTTTATATTGTTTGTAATATTCTTCTGACCTAATTATTATTTATTTTTCAATTTATGAGAAAAACATTTAGGACATAAGAGTTTAAATGAATATAAACCCTAGATTTTCTTCTTAAATTTTAAAATGATTACTTAATTCTTGATCAATTTGATTAAATTTTTTCTAAGTACATAAAATGAGCAAATAAGATAGGTATCTGTGCCAAATAAAACTCTTTTGCTTAGTGCATATTCATCCCAGCTACAATGTTTGGTAAACAAGGTTATAATAATTATTTATTTAGTATTTATAGTACTTTAGTGATAGTATGTTACCTTGAAAATAATACTTTTATGTATATGATATAAATTATTATTATTAGTTCTGCTTCATATTCAAGTTACTAAAGAAAATCAGTGAAGCAATTAAAATGATAATTTAGAGGTTTGTTTTTTTTTTTTTAACTACCTTAAATGAACTTAGCCTACTTATTAGAATGGAAGACTACCTCATAAGTAATTTATCTTTATGAAATAAAAAAATTTAGTATCTAAAGACTGTGATAATTCTTAGGTAAATTAGACTAATAAAGAAAATTATATCAGCATTTAGAAAGATAACTGAATTTTGTTTCGGGGAAGAACTTTTGACACTTAAAGTATCACAAAACACCTCACTGAAAAATGGTTTAGATATTAGTTGTCTAGCAACGGTTGTCATTTACAAAATGTTCAGCAATAATTCATGTTCAGCTTTGCCCGTGATTACTAAGTAAGCTGTTTCCTTGTAAGAAAGCTTAGTAATTTGTGACTCAGAAATCATATATGTAATGAATGACTCAGACTCTAAAGTTATTGATGAGAACTGGTTATATCTGAAACTTTCCAGTACTTTCTGTAAAACTGTTACTTCTTTCTTATGTCAACATTTTATACTTATAATTCAGAGAAAGTAATATCTGATTAAAATAAAATTATATATTCTAATTCTCCAAATAGCTTGTTTGGTTATCTTTGATCTTAAAGAACAAAATAAACAAATGGTAACTGAAAATGCAAAATTTTGGTGAATTTTCATACTTCTGCCTGCATACCTCTCCAAAGACAGAATGACCTCATTTTTGTTTTATAGTATATTCACAAGGCCAAGTAAATAAAGCTTTCCTAGGAGAGATGTTAGGTTTGAATAGATTGGCCACATCTCTGAGTACAACATGATAAAAAGTGGGGCTGAGAAAAAGAGGTTCAGTTTGTGGCAGTGCCACACATTTTGTGACATTTGGGAATGTTAAAAGAGTATTCATCTATCTTCCGAAGTAATTCTATCAAAATCAAGTTACCTTTAATGTTAATGGCAGGACAGAAATACCATTAATGATATTCTTTGATGAAGTCTGTCTATTCTGAAGAAATGTTTGTTAATAACACTTCTGAACTGAATAGACATATGGAGAACATAGGAAAACAATTCACTTCTGTGTAAGCAAGTAAAAATCCAACAACCATGAGAAATGTTTTTTGATGAGGGTGGGGGAGAAGGATGGAAAAGAGATAAGGAGGATATAATTTGGATCTCTGGTATATAAAGTCTGGCAACTTGTAACTTAAGAGATTTAGAGAGATGCCTGGTGGAATTGAGAGATTAAATAAATTGTATGGTCACAGAATTAGTATGTATCAGAGGCTTCAATTCAAGACTTTCCAATTTCAAGGCCAGCCCCTCTATCTATTATACCATGATTCATCTCATTAGCATTTGGATAGCATTGAAAAAATTGTTGAGGGAGCTATACAAATAAATAAGATATGGTCTGTGTTTTCAAGTAGCTTATACTTTATTTAATAGGAGAGATAAGATATATAAAAATTAACAGCATGCAAAATACAAGAGAATCAGAACATGAAAGAGGTAAAAAGTGAAGCACATATTATGAAAAGGGAAAGATAATTTCAGACTTGGGAATCAAGGAATGCTGCATAGATAAATTGGCTTTTGGTCTGGTCATGAAGGATAAGTACAGTCTCAATATATTAGAGGTAGGGGCTTGGCATTTCAGGTTTAAATGAATAGTGGGAGCAAAGGCACAAATGTGGGAATATATTCCTGGAACAGAGTAATCTATTTTGGCTAAAAATATCATGGATTTAGAATTGGCAGGGGTCTTAGAGATCTCAATGCACTTATTTTATAAAAAAAGAAACTGGGACCCAGAGGGAGTAAGTGATTTGTCCAATATCACATAGATCAATAGAAATCCAAATTCTTAATTCCAAATTCAGCACTAACAAAAAAAAATTAAAATCATTAAATCGTGAATTTCGTTGAAGGGATATACAGTATATGAGAAGGCAATAAAAAGGCTAATAGCTTTAAACTTTATTTGGGAGGAAGAATACAGACACTTGAGGTTTTTGAATAGGGAACTAATAATAGTCAAATTTGTGCAAGAAGAATATTAATTTGGTTGTGGTATGAAGGACTGATTGGGGGACAGGGGAGATGAAGAAGAGGTAATGAAGGCCATCAGAATCTAATGATGAAGCCATGATAATAAAAATCAGAGTATTGAAGAGTTCCATATTTTGCAAATAATTATTTTAATTATGTTAAAGAAAATTCTTTGCATAATAGTATTATAGAAAAGACTACTGATCACAAATAGGTCTTACAGCTCAATCTACAAATATGGAGAGCCTGTGGTTTATAGGATTGTTAACATCCTACATAACATAAATTATCATCTGTAGACAATACATTAAGGTTATAAAATTATATAAAGGGATTATATAAAGTGGGTATCTTCTCAAAGATATTATCAGAATATTATTTTGAGATGGAAGCTAATAAGATCAACATAAAACATAAGAGATCAACAATTTGCATTAGTAATCCAACATCCTGTCTTGCTTCTATTCATTTGTGGCCAAAGCAATTTAAAATCCTAGGCAAGAAATTAAAGATTAAATATAGAGGTGCTCAAGTGTAAACAAGAGACTGTATCAAGAAGACTGGGAAGGAAAAATATCAGAAGCAGTTATAAATTTAAACAACAACATTCAAGTTTTAAGCAAATGCAGTGACGTAAAGTAACTAAAGGCAAGAAAGATAGACAGGAGAGGAACCAAAGTTTAGACAGAAGTCATCAGCAACGTAAACAACCTGAATGGGAAGAGATGGAGCTAAAGAACAACAGCTGTCATGGTAACAGTTTGGTTTGCTCTTTATCTTTGTTTTGTTTAATTTTAATGCAGGAGGAGTATATGGAACCTCTTCTTTCTACCACCCTGATCCCCTTATTTAAAGTTGCTAAGATACCAATCTAGGAAATTATTTTTATTGATTTGCTTTCAAAAATCTCATAGAGGAATGAAGATGCCTTCCCCTTTCCATGAAGGAGATTATGACATCTTCTAAATTATTCTCAAACTCTAAAATGTAACTAAGGTAAGATAAATTAAAATTTAAATTGAAATATCTTTTATACGAAAGAAATATACATGGAAGATTTAAAAAGGAGAGCCAAAGAGTAAACTTTTGTTACAATGTCCCTAGCCCCAACCAAAGGAAAAGGAAGTCTAAATCTAATGACTTTAATCCAAGCTCTCTAGAGGGAAATGTTTGAATGAGTAAATGCACCCAATATATAAAGGGTTAATATGGTACAAATGGCAATAGTGCTGCAAGTGGCCACTAGGGGGCAGCCAAAGGCCAGGGAAGGTATTCAGGTTCAAGCGATGGATGTACTGAAGGGAGCTGCTGACAGCCAAATCCGAAGTTCAATAGTTTGTTGGGTCACTCCTTAAAAGAAGCTATAACTTGCCTAGAAGATTTACTGTACATCTTGTAGAACTTGACATTTCTAACACCAACAACAGTTTTTGTAGTAGGTAATGATAATTACAAGGTATGATGGATCCTTTAATTAGAATTGAATAGAAAACTTCTGATATAGAATGTCAGGCAGTGTTGGAGGATGGGTTGTGGAGTAGAAGGATAGCAAAATCTCTTGTAGAGATACTCTATGTCATCACCAGAATTGCTTCAGGGTATAATTTGTCCTGTCTGTCAATTATCAGGGAGGGAGGAAGCATATTTTTTCCTGAAAGGCAGACCGAATGTAGGGAATTTAAAAAGACAGATAAATTGCCAGAGTTCTGCCTTTGGGTGTTGGAGGACAGAAGATTAATTTGGTGAGCAACTGATTCCAGAAATCAACAAAGGAGAAGCATTCTATCCTCTTAAATGCATCTGGTTATGAAAATGGAGCCCTGTTTAGTACATGGGTGTTGAACCTTAAAATTGCATATAAATGTGAGCTCTTATTACATTAGGGGTTTTACCTGAGGACAGGCAATATAGGACTGGAAGAGATAGATCTAAAGGCTAGTTTATAACTTGTAAAGTACTCCTCTACTTGAGCCATGGAATTCTTGTAGCATGTTTCTTCATCTACCACTTACTTTCTGACTCCCTTTCAATCTCACATCTTTCACTGGTTCCTTCTGTATGATTTTAAAAAATATCCGAATGGGATGGATAAGAAAATGTTGTAGAGGCTCAGATGATAAGATATGACAATTGACCATGTAGGATAGATCTGTAGGATAATAATGAGAAGTAGGGGAATGATTGTTCCCAACATGGGGGACAAGAAGGATGATGAATCCCTTAGTATAAATAAGTGAGTTTGGAAGAGTGGAACATTTTAGGGGAAAAATGCTGATTTTAGTTTTAGAAATGTTGAGTTTGAGATGTCTCTGTAATATCCAGTTGGGAATGTTCAATAGAGAATTGGGGTTTTAGAAGTAGAGCTAAGGAGAGAATAGGAATGAATATATACATCTCCAAGTCATCTATATAAAATAATTAAATCTACAGGCAACCCATGATGAGGTGATCAAGACGAGGAGAATAAAAAGAGGCCTAAGGCAAAGTCTTGGACTTCACCTTAGGTTCAAAGGAGAATGGAGACTGGGAGTGGTTAGTCAGATATGTAGGAGCAGATAAGAGAACAGTGTTCAAAAATCCAAGGCAGGGGTGAGTATCCAGAAAGAATGGTAGAAAATTATGTTACATGCTACAAAAAAGCCAAGAAAGATTAGGACTGAGAAAAGGCCATCAGATTTTGTAATTAAGAGAGAATAGTTTCACTCAAATGATGAGGCTAGAAGCTAGATTGCACAGGGTTGAGAAGAATTAATAAGAAGATAAGATGTGGAGGGAACAACTGAAGCTAGCTTCTTTTATCCTCTGTTATGTTCTCACTATTTCATTTCATTTTCCCATCCTATTTCACTTAAAGCTGTGATACTCCTAAAAAATACAAATTATTAATTAAAATGTTTTATTACATATAAAGTTACAAATATATGCAAATATATAAATTATAGCTTTAAGCTATTTATCTAGATTAAAAATGTACTTCTATGGCAAACCCAAGATCTGAAATCTCTTCAGTATCTGCCTTCTCCTCAATAGCTCACATCTGCCAAGAGTCAACCATGGTTGACTAATCCACAACCTCCATGCTAATGGAGTCTCAATATTTTTCATATGCTTATTTTTACACATCGGCCATGGTATTTGCTACAGATCCTACCTGTATAAATAAACATGAAATATTGGAGTAATTCTCCTCTTAACTGTATATATATAATATTTTAATATATATATATGTATAATATTTTAATTATGTGGGTTCTTGTAAAGTACTTAGTAGACTGATAGGTTTTCTGTATTTATAATTCCTGAATTAAAAAAAAAAAAAAAAAAGACTTCAAAGCACAAAGATCCACACAAATAACTTATATGATGTTATTATGATGTAAAAAAGACCTATGGCTAATTGAAATATAAAAAACAACTCAGGTAAAATGTACAGCATCTGCTCATCACAAAATCCTCAGAAATGGATCTTCTGGATAAAAATGCAAAGAACAATAATTTGAGTGATGTTAAGAGTGCTCAAAAGAAGAAAGTCAAAGAAATGGCAGGTTAGCAAATCAATTATGTTATAGTTTACAACAGATTTTTCTCCATGCATTTTTGGGCCCAATGCTTAAAAAAAAAAAAAAGGAACCTATATAATTCCTATTTACTTAGAATAAAAATTAAAATCAACTGCAAAATTATCTTTACTCATATTCTTACTATGTTCTTTTTTTGGGCAATGGGGGTTAAATGAATTGCCCATTGTCACACAAGTAGGAAGTATTAAGTATATAAGGCCACATTCCGAACGCAGGTCCTCCTGACTCCAGGGCCAGTGCTCTATCCACTGTACTACCAGGCTGACCTATTCTTACTATGTTCTAAGGTCACAGAGGAAGAAAAGGAGAAAGGATCCAATACTCAGAACATTCAAAATATCTGATTCATATTAATATTTTGGAAATCATCAGAGGTATAAAATACCTTTCCCTCATACACACATACACATACAAATAAATTAATAAAAATAACAGCTATCATTTGCATAATTCACTGAGGTTTGAAAAGTGCTTTACATTTTTTAAAAATCTCATTTATTTGATCCTAACAATAACTCTAAGTGCTATTATCAATGATATTTAGGATTGAGGAAAGTGAGGCTGAAAGAGGTAAAATGACTTGCCTAGGATCGATCGCTAGTAAGAATTATCTCAGGACTTAACTCCAAGTCTAGCACTATATGCAATCTAAATACCCTGCAGAAAACTCTGGAAATGAAGTAGAAAGTTATCTTGCATCCTCTTTTATCTCTGTCAGGCATTCTTGGACTAGTCCTTTGAATATGATTATTTCTTGTTATCTCTTCCATGAGGTTTTTGCTTTCTCTATACATGGGTCTGATCCCTTTTTCTTGCTCTCCAATGATAGTTACAAGTGCCACTCTTAGCTTTTGACTGCCTATAACTCTATAATTATCAGATTAGTACTAGGTGGATATGCTATGGCAAGGGAAAGACTCTCCTAGCTGGGTTCAGGGAAGCACCTGGCATATATGGTTGGGCTTGCAACACATGACTGATCTGGTTCCAAAAGTGAGAACATCCCTTGATGTTGCGGAATGCCCTGGGCTACCATGCATACTTTTTATTTAGACCTCCAAAAACAGGCATTTATACTAGCCTGCTAACAGTTCTATTTACTTCTTCAATTTATCCTGCACACATATTTGACCCTGTGATTCCTTAATATAAAACCGTTTAAAGGCTCTGATTGCCTACAAATGCTTTAGCATCATCTTTCTTGCATCTTACCTTTCTAATCCATTCTTGATACTGCCCTTTATATTCAACTTCTTCATATAGGAAATTTAACAACAAATATTTATTCTGTGCATGTCACACCTTCACTCATGATACTTCAATGATTTCAATAACAACCTTGTTAAAATCCAAATCTTTAGTCTGCTATTTCAATTTCTCAATAGTAATTCCAATCTATTTTTCTATTCTTGTTTCTAAAGCTCAAATAAACTTATTCCCTTAACTACTTTTATATTTGTCTTTCCTGATGGTATTCCTTTTACCTCAAATGTCTTTTCTCAACTCTGCCCTTTGAAAGCCTGTCTACTCTTAGATCAAATTGAAATGTCACCCCCTTCACAAAGTCTTCCCTCATCTTTCTCCTCCCCAACTCAAAAAAAAAAAAAAAAAAAAAAAAAAGCCCAGCAATGCAGACTAGAGTTTTTACACTAAGTTAATAATATCCTCTGATAATCAAACAATTTTTTTAAACAAAATATAAAATTTCAATATTTGATCAACAATTCTGAAATATGAAAAACAAGAAACCAATTATTTGATTCATGGGATTTTAAGTACATTTTTAATGTAATGCTTATGAAAACAACTAGAAATGTAATATTTAGCTTCATAATTTAAAAAATATTCTATAAAGACACAGTATATGTGTTATGACAAATAGTCAAGTATTTATACAAGGAGAAAACAAAAGGAAAATTAGTGAAGAATGAGTTTCTTGTTTCTATTTCATCTCCAAATTCATAGTATTCCTAGGGGATAATTAACTAGGTCAAGTACTTCTCATTTCTATATTCTTGGAAAAAAGAGAATACTACACAAGAAGGTAACTAGGAGAAGAAGAAACAGCTCTATAATTTTATACCATTAGACTAAAATACCTGAAGACAATATCCAGAAAATTAGACTATAACACCTCCAGAAGCATAAAAAGGAGTATGGCTGATCTTTAATAATAGTTATTTATGGAGTTTAATAAAGGCATTACACACAAATACATACACATTCCCTTCAATTAAGGAAGGTAATTTGTTTGAAGGTTAATGAGAGAATTATTAATATATTTATCATTCTTTACTATTTTAATAGTAATTTGCATGTAGTCTTTAGGTGTTACAAATGGTAATACACATTTATATAGAAATATGTGTATAATATGTGTGCATCTATATTAATATGGAGAGGCAGGGTGGGGGAAGATATAGGATTGACAGTCCTGCCTTTGGCATATAATGGCTAGGGCTATGTGACACTGGGCATGTCACTTAATCTTAGTGCCCCAGGAAGCTCTTTAAGACTCTTACCTTGAATAGATTAAACTTTTGATGTGCATTAATCAAAGGAGTTTCCTCATCAAGGAATCCATTGCTGTCAAGATTCTAGGAGAATATGTTATCATACAAACATGTCTCAAAGAACAAATTTTTTGTTCATGAACCATCATAAACCATATACAAATTTCTTGGTTTAAGCATCTGACAAAGCTATATGTAAAGTATAGCCTTAATCTACTGAGAAAATTTATACAGTTAAACTAAATATAAAAAGGTAAAATAAATTCAGTTGTTTATATACAAATGCTCAAATAGCAATTTTTACAGTATATAATTATTAGTCAAAACCAAGTTTATAAACATTCTTACTATGAAAAAGATTGTGTGTGCTATCTTCACTTGGCAGTAGTGCTGGACCTGGATTCTGGTACACCTACATTCAGATTTGAGCTCAGAATCTTACTGGCTGTGTATAACCCTGAGCAACTCACTTATGCTTGACTTGATTCCTTCAACTGTAAAATAAGGATAATAATGTACCTACCTGAATTATGAAGATGAATATAATGAAAGCACTTATGGAGCACCAACTATGAATCAGGGACTACATAGTAGGTGCTTTATAAATATTATCTCATTTGATCCTTACAATAAACATCTAGCTTTTTCTCTGAGAAAATAATTTTAAAGCATTTGGCTCAATGCTGGGCACTTCACAGGTGATTTATGTTTAATATTCCTTGCCTTCTGTCCCTGGGTATCAAACTCAGCACCTTAAAAAACTGAACTCAATGTCCAACTACTAGGGTGTTATCTTTGATTCTTCCCTTTTCATTTCCTCTTCTAGTTTTGTATCTTTGTCTCCAGGAGCCCAGTTTTTAAATTCCCAGATATCATCAATTACCACCTCAATCTACCTATCCATAACATTGTTTCTATATATCTGCTCTACACTCATACAATCACTACTGCAGCTCATGCCCTCATCACCTCTCACAACAATTATTTTAATAGCTCCATAATATTTCTCTACCTTCAGTCTTCTCCCTACATTTCTTCTTCCACTTGGGAATGAACATGGGACCTTCTCTAATTCATTTCACTTATCCAAAGAGTTATTAAATCTTTTAATTTCTTTCTTTATAAAATCTCTTGCATACACACCCTTCATGCCATTGATAACAGTTACCATTTCTGTCTTCCCCATAATTATATAGCTTTTATAATGACTCCCCCAGCCTCACATCTCTTTCCTATTTAATCCATCCTCCAAAGTGGCCCCATTCAGTAAACAATGGCTCTGTATTAAGCCATTAGGATCAAACAAAAGCTCTTCTGTAGTTTCCAGTCCTTCTCAATGTGTCCCTTCTTTCTGTCTTTCCACTCTACTCTATGGTCTATTCATATCTGTCTGCTTGCTGTCCCTTAGCTATGATGCCCTCATACACTATGTTTAAATCCCAGGAAAACAAAGAAAGTCCTTAGGAGCTCCCATTGTCATTGGAGAGACAATATGAGTCAGACTTCTTGAACACTGGAATGTATTCTTAGAGAGTTGTCACTGGGGTTAGGTATGAAGAGGAGAAAGGAAGGTAGGACTTGAGATGAGTCTCTGAGGAAGCCAGAGGAGCAGGAGGCAGAGCTAAGTAGGAGATCATGGGGGGGCCAATATCAAAGTACTTCCAACAGACTGGGAAGAATAGCAAATACCACAATGTAGCTGGATTGATTGGTGCATAGAAAGGGGTACAGTGTACTAAGACTGGAAAGGCAGCAATGGACTTAGATCTGATCTTGGAGGTAAGCAAGTTTACTAAATTAAAGGGTTAAAATAATCATACCTAAATTAGAGGAAAATCATTTCGTCAGCAGTGTGGAGGAGGGATTAGGGAGAAGCAGGAAGATTAACTAGGAAGTTATTATAATAATACAAATGTGAGGTGATGAGATACTCTGCTTTAGGGTTTTCTCTGGGAAAAATAAGATTTCACAATAGAATGAATATGTTCAACTAACTCTGTATTTAACTTGTAGATACACAAATTTATGTATAAACTGTCTCCCTCATATGAATATAAGCTCCCTGAGGACAGGGATTGTTTTTGTCTTAAAAAAAAAATTTCCAGTGATTAGCATAATACCTGACACATGATGAGAGTACTTTAAAGTTTATTGATTACTTACCATTTTAACCATTCTAGGAAAGAAGGGATCATAGACAATTGTAGTGCTAACTTTTTTTTTTGAGACCACCTTTGTTTGACTGCTGAGGACTTAGTCTAAATATTATTTTTTTTTCCAAAGCTAACTACAAAGGTAATTAGGGAAACTGGCTAAAAGAGGTACTCAGGGTCAGGACCATTTAGAAAAGATGCATTAGGGAAGAAAAGCAACTGAAGAGAACATGAGTCATGGTAGAAAAGACATCCCTGGTATCACTGATTTGGCCTGTAAATATCAAAGCTTCCAGAAAAGAACCATAAATAAAATGTTATATTCTAAAAATACTCAAGATTTTGAGAGGGTTCTGTGCATGTGAAATGAACCTGCAGCAAAATAATTTCTTCCATTTCACACATACAGATATCGAAATGTTAAAAAACAATACAACTTTCTATATAAAAACATCTCTAAAAGAGAACTGAAGAAAAATGTCAAATACTATTATGTATCTGTGTTATCCTCTAAGATGGGAATAACCACCAATGATACATATTAAAACTCTGCCCATCTTGTGTTCTACTCTTATTCATATCCTCCCCATATGCTCATTATGTGGGAGTCTATATAGAAATATTGAGTATTTTGGGATACAGCACTTTATTTATGGTTATTTTCTGTAAGCTTTGAATATTTAATAAAATCTTTTTTGTTTTAAATTGAAAGAATAAATTATTAGCTAAGCTGATTTTTTTTTAAAAGTAAAATCATTTCTAGTATTCAGAGATATAAATGGAGGGAGGTCAGCATAGAAGACAAATAGAAAGGTCTGTAAAAGTTGCTATAGCAAATTGTTCAATGAATTTTTTCATTCATTGTGATTAGTTGAATTTTTTTGATCTATGGTTTTTCTAGTGGTATTTTTTAGTTGCATAATTTATTTAATTACCTGTTCTTTCTTTTGTTGATAAAACTATTTGCTGATAATAAATTTTTTTCCTAGGGATTATTTTGGTTCAATTCCAAAAGATAGGACATACTGTCTAGTTATTATAATTTCCTTTATGAAATTATCTATTATTTCCATGATTTGTTCTTTACCTTAGGATTATATTGTATAGTCTCATTTAAATTGGAATTCTGATTTCCAAGGCCCTGTACTGATTATAACTTTTACTGTGTTTCTGTTTAATATTACTTTGGCTTTTATACTTGAGGATTTTATGTACAAGCACAAATTTAACTTTTGTAAAATGTAATACACAATTAAGAAATAAATATTCTTTCTATTGGCTTTTAGTAAATGCTAGAAACTTATCATATATTCTTTTCTTTCTTCTCTTCCTTTTTTTGGCGAGGCAAAAGTGATGTCATACAAATGGTAAGGGTCAAGGGTCTGAGATTAGATACATATGGTTCTATCTAACTGCTCTCTCTAGCTGCCCATATATACTTTTCTGAAACTGTTATGGGCCAGAACTCTGAACTTGAAATAAGGATTCTTACAAGGTGTAAAGTCAGTGGAATTGATGAGACAATGGTTATTTAGTTTAACATGGTGCTTAATAGTTCTCTAAGTTGAATATGATTGATTTAATCTTACAACAAATAATGGCTTCCTAGTAATATAATGATTGGTTTATACTCAGTGTAGAGCCAGATTCATTCAGAACAAGAGAAGACAAGCAGACTGGAGGCAGGAGCTTAAGCTCTCAGAGCCAAGGAGAAAGATTCATTTCCATCTTTATCAGCCTTGTGATGGCTAGCTTGTCCTCCTGAATTTTCTCCACTGAAACCAAGTCCCCTCTGAAGGCCACCATAAAGCTAGCTGAGGTGAGGTGAAGGAGACAATAAAGAATTTGGACTTTAACGTCTGGCTATTCTTGTGGTGATTACTCTACTAAAAAGAAGGCTGCCCCAGAGACCTCAAGAAAACCAAACCAAGAATACTATAATTTGGCATTAGAACATTATGTAAAACTATATTCAAGTCCTTAATTTCTTCCTTGCTTGTATTTTGCTAGATTTGTCTAAGTCTGGAAGAAGTTCATTGCATTTCCTATTATAATTTTGCTGTTTATTTCTCCCTAGGTGATGCAGTGAATAGAGAGCTAGGCTTGGAGTTCTGAAGACTTATATTTCTGAGTTCAAATCTAGCCTCAAGTACTTACTAGTTGTGTGACCCTAGGTAAGTCACTTAATCTCTTATTTCAGTTCCTCATCTGTAAAATGAGCTAGAGAAGGAAATAAACTTTTCTATCTTTGCAAAGAAAACCTCAAAGGGGGTCACCTGACTGAAGCACTTGAATAACAACAAATCATTCAATTACCTTCTCCTGTAATATTTAGATGGAATTCCATTCAGTATATTGCATTAAGTAATGATATTATCTGCAATGCTGTTAAGCATTATGTTGTTTACCTCTTTTAACCTTATCTATTTTTATTGCTCTATAGTCAGATTATTGCTAACTCTGATTTTTTGAGTCTGCCTGAATATTAAATTCTGCACATCTTTCATTTTTATTCTCTGTGGATCTATTTCAAGTGTGTCTCTTATAAAGAACAGTGTTGGATTCTGCTTTCTAATTCTTCCTGCTGTCTTCTGCATTCTTTTGAGTCTATCCTATTCATGTTTAAAACTATTGTGTATTTTCCCCAATTGTATTCTTTTTCATATATATTTTTTCTCTCTTAGCCCTTAGTCACATTCTTGACAAAGTATTTGGTGATGAAAGAGAAGGAATGAAATCAATATTACCATTTATAACTGAAATGAGCTCTTACATTTGGTTGTCCTCTTTCGCTTTTCCCTGATCAATAGCTCTTATCAGTATTTTCTTTCCTTTTATTCATTCAATAGGCAGCTACCCTATTTATACATTTTGTCTGTGACTAAAAACCTCTTTGATTTTTTACCTTCTTTTCTTCCTGTTCCAGTCTTTTTATTGTTGAATTTACTGTATTTTTACACCAAATTCAGTGTGTGTTCAAACCTTCTTTGACCAGTTCAGATAAGAATGAGGTTTATGTGATGCTTGCTTCTCCTATGTCATATTCCAATTTTGTGTATTTTTCATCTTGTAGGGATCAATTATGAGAAATAGTTCTACTCTTTTTCTTCTCATTTTTCCCCTCAGTGTAGTACCTTTTCCCCTATCTTTATATTCTTAAGATCTTTAAGACAGATTAACACAATCCTTAAACTTTTTGTCCTATTTAAATCAAATGAAAAATTATAGCTTTTTTAAAAACTGTGATTCTTGTCATCCCCTTCTACCTCTTTTTCCTTCTTTCTGCCATCCTCATTCCAGAAGGGAGCTGCAAGTGATTGCAGGCTACTTTGTATTTTTGTTCCATGAGTTGTCATGGTAAAAAAAAAAAAAATAATAAATATATATATATATATCACTAAGTTGCCAGTCATTTAGCATATTTAGCAGAGCTACTCCTTTGAATCTAGACTAGGTCTATTTTTTGGCTTTACTTTGGTACTATGCTTCTAGTATGGTAGAATTTTAAGTAGTAAAAGTACTAGGCTAAGATACATTAAAGCTAAAGCAGTTCATTTATTAATTTTTTTTAATACTAAAAGGAAGTGGGGAGAAACACTGCTTTAAAAGAAGTAAAAAGTTTTGATGCTGATTTACTATCAAATAAAATTCACATTTTTTGATGTTTCTCCTGAATTTGCGTTGATCTTGCTTTTATGTTTATTCCTTATTTGGTTTCTTAAGTGACCAAGGCAAATACTGATAAAACTGATCACCAATGGTATTATCATGAAACAGAACATATGTGAAGCTAAAAGAAAACCGAGAGGTTGAATTTTAGCTTCAGTCTCACTAGCACCAAGCTCTAAAAATCTAGGTTAACCAGTTCAAACCCTTTAATACTATTATTTGTACTGTTTTCATCTAAAGTCACTATCTATTTCCATTTTGACCTCTTTTTTTAGTTCAGCTTTTTATTGTCATTCCCTTTTAGTCATGAATCAATAGAGCACACTAACTCTAAGTGAATAAGATACTTTTCAAAACCTCTCCTAATTTGCATGATAATTATAAAAATATATTTGTATTACATACCACATTTTACTAAATGTGCTTTTTTAAAAAAATAGCTTTTTATTTTTCAAAATACATGCAAAGATAAGTTTTCAACATTCACCCTTGTAAAACCTTTGTATTCCAAATTTTTCTACTTCCCTCTCCACTTCCTTCCTCCCCTAAACACCAAGTAATCCAATATATGTTAAACATGTGTAAGTCTTCTAAACATATTTCAATATTTATCATGCTGCACAAGAAAAACCAGATCATAAGGGAAAAAAGAGAAAGAAAAAACCAAGAAAGCAAACAACAACAACAAAGATGAAAATACGATGCTGTGATTCACGTTCAGTCCCCATAGTCCTCTCTGAATGCAGATGGTTTTCTCCATCCAAAGTCTACTGGAATTGCCCTGAATCATCTCATTGTTGAAAAGAGCCAAGTTCATCACAGTTGATCATCACATAATTTTATGGTTGTTGTGTACAATGTTCTTTTGGTCCTACTCAGGTCACTTAGCATCAGTTCATGTAATCTCTCCAGGTCTTTCTGAAATCAGCCTGCTGATCATTTCTTATAAAACAATGATATTTCATTACATTCATCTACCATAATTTATTTAGCCATTCTCCAACTGATTGATAGTCATCTACTCAGTTTCTACTAGATGTGTTTCTCAGATAAGCCTTTTGCAAGTATTCTTCAGTTTTCAAATAAGGAACTTGAAGCTTAGTGGAGTTGTTATTTAATTAAAAAGAGTCACAAAATTGGTTAAATACTGGAGCTAGGACTTGGGACTTAGAGTCATCTCCTGATTACAAGTCCAGTACTCTTTTCCATTAGATCATGTTTATTCACCCATACATATTTGAAAAAGCAGCTGCCTATCTACTGACACATTCACTCCTTTAGAAGCAATTTTCAGACACTTTTTGGCATTGCATTTATATGCATGGATTAACAGTAATAAATAATATTTGATAGGAATGATGATAATGATAAAAACACTACATTTTCTTTTGTTAGCATAAAGGTACCTTGATATTTATTTCATTCACTATTACTCTGTAATTGTTTAGAGAGAACAAGACAAGATAAAATAGGCTTAAATTTTTGTAAGGAAGTTTTCTTGAAGAATGATTGAGTAATGGGACAAAATATCAAAGAGAGCTGTATAGTCACACTATATTGGGATATGATGCTTTAATTCAATTCAAAAAACATTTATCAAGCACCAATGTGGAGTACAATGGAAAAAGCAAACTGGATTTAGTAAGAAGACCCCATATTCAAATCCTTGCTATGCCACTTACTGAGACACCTTGGACAAATGACCCAACTTCTCTGAGCCTCAATTTCCTCATTTATAAAATAAAGAGAACTGGGTTAGTTGGTTTTGTCCTTCATTTTAGAAGATGATCAAAATGATATCACTAGGTTAAAGTCAAGTTATAGTGTATCTCACTATGGTTGATCAAACCAGTATGAACTCAGAATGCTCTACTACAGGTCAGGCAGAAATAGATCATATGAACATTTGGGGTGGATTCCCTAAATGTGTGCATTTCCTATTTCTTTTGAGCTACTTCAATTTTGTTTTGCTCATAGTGCACAGTATCTTCTCTGATGCGTGCATGACATGCGAGGTGGTCCTTTGCCAGCCAGTGTCTTCCATGTCACACAATCAATTCCAAAATTTGTATTTCTTTCTTTTCTTTTTAAAAAAAAATCATTTAGTATTTTATTCCCCTCCCCTTATATGCAAAAACAATTATAAACATTTGTTTTTATAACTCTTAAGTTCCAAATTCTCTTTCTTTCTCCCATCCCAATTAAGAAGACAGTTTGATATGGGTTAATCATGGATTGTTATACAAAACATTTCCATAATAGTCATGTTGTTTAAAAAAGACAATAAAGAAAGCTTTTAAAAAGTATGCATTCAAGACATGATCAGTTCTTTTCTCTTTGGATGGACAGCATTATTCATCATAAATTCTTTGGAGTTGTTTTGGATCATTATATTGAAAAAAACTAAGTTGTTAACAGTTGCATTGCTTTTTTCCAACTATTATGTGAGCACTTGCTTGTGTAAGTTTTCCATAAATAGTCTTTGTGGCAAGTGTATATGTGATATTTGAACAACATGGCCTGACAATCAGTTACGCTCTCTGCAATAGAATTTGAATGTTTGGCAGTTGATTTCTGAAGAACCTTTCAGTCTATGTTCCTCTAAACCTTAAAAATCCCTCAATAAATACTACCATTCAGCCCTCTTTGTGGTGGCCAGAAATTGGAAACTACGTGGATGTCCATCAATTGGAAATTGGTTGAATAAATTCTGGTATATCAATAGTATGGAATATTATTGTTCTGTAAGAAATGACCAACAGGATGATTTCAGAAAGGCCTGGACTGACTTACATGAACTGATGCTGAGTGAAATGAGCAGGACCAGGAGATCATTATATACTTTAACAACAATACTGTATGATGATCAATTCTGATGGATGTGGCCCTCTCCAACAATGAGATGAACCAAATCAGTTCTAATAGAGCAGTAATGAACTGAACCAGCTACACCCAGCAAAAGAACTCTGGGAGATGACTATGAACCACTACATAGAATTTCCAATCCCTCTATTTTTGTCTGCCTGCATTTTGGATTTCCTTCACAGGCTAAGTGTACACTATTTCAAAGTGCGATTCTTTTTGTTCAGCAAAACAACTATTTGGTCGTGTATACATATATTGTATTTAATTTATACTCTAACATATTTAACATGTATTGGTCGACCTGCCATCTGGGGGAGGGGGGAGGAGGGGAAAAATTGGAAAAAAAAAGTTTTGGAAATTGTCAACGTTGTAAAATTACCCATGCAAATATCTGGTAAATAAAAACTATTATTATTTAAAAATACATAAGTAAATACGACCATTACTTTTAATTATCACATTTCCCCCCTTCCTGAAATAAACTCTTGGAGGAAAAAGCTGTCTATAATCACAGAATCATAGATTTTAGCTGAAAGCGATCTTAGAAATTATCAAGTCTAACTCTAATTTAAAAGCAGGATTTGAACATGACTCTTCTTGATTCCAACTCTAGCACTCTACTACATCATACTTGTCTCTATTATTTCCATTTCCTTTTCTTTCATTCACTTAAGAAATGTTTGTAAGCCGGCTTTCCAACCTCATCACTCAACTGAAACTGTTCTTTTTAAAGCCAATGACTTCTTAGTTGCCAAAGGTGAAGGGCTTTTCTTAAATATTCTTCTTGGCTTCTTTTCAACTTTTGACATTTTGGATCACAGTTTCTGCCTAGATAATCTCTCCTCTTTGGGATTTTGTGTTACTGCTGTTAACAATGCATAATGAAGGCCCCATTCTTAGGAGTATGTGTAGCATGTTTTGCTTGATGCAGTCCCCATGTGGAGGTATTATTTTAAGTCTGCTAAATGATGACGAGCAGTCTTTTGATTGGCTGCTGAACTGGAAATTGTGCATTCAGAAGACACTAGCCAGTGCCAAAGTGTGACATGTTATGAGCCTCTGAATGGTGAAATACACCATACTCTTTGTATGGATACAGAGATCTGTTCTTTGCCACTCTGTACTTTCTTTGACTTGCTTTTAGGGGGAGGAGTATTAGAGATAGCCACAATAGTCTGAGCTTCAAAAAAGTGGAATGGTAAGATGCTTAAAAATACCGGAACTAGAGTCTATATGAGGTACTGTAGTCAGCCAAGATGGTTACTTTAGACCTTGTTCCTCTCCATCCAGCTCAGCAGCCAATCAAAAGACTGGCTAACATGAATTGATTATGTATTTACTTATGCTAAAATGGTGAGGAGCAAAGTTCTTATTCTTTTTTTTTTTAAATAATTTTTATTTACCAGATATTTGCATGGGTAATTTTATAACATTGACAATTGCCAAACCATTTATTCCAATTTTTCCCCTTTTTCCCCCCTCCCAGATGGCAGGTCCACCAATACATGTTAAATATGTTAGAGTATAAATTAAATACAATATATGTATACATGACCAAACAGTTGTTTTGCTGAACAAAAAGAATTGGACTTTGAAATAGTGTACATTTAGCCTGTGAAGGAAATCCAAAATGCAGGTGGACAAAATTAGAGGAATTGGGAATTCTATGTAGTGGTTCATAGTCATCGAGGAGCAAAGTTCTAAAGATCTCTGTTGATCCAGAATAGATTAAAGGCAATCAAAAGAGAGAAAATAATTCCAATAGTCATTGGGGATGATAGTCTATATAAATCGCATTATGTTATACATTATATTACAAATATACATTAAAAGGGAGAGTTAAATTTCTTTGACAGGTGAAGATAGGCATGTTAGTGATAGCAATCTGGTGAAAAAAGAGAGCCTCGATGAGCCATTTAAAAATACATGTAAGTAAATGGAAGAAATTTCCAAAGGAAACACAAACATTCTAGCTTTGAAATTAATGTTACATTTCATATGTGTAGTCAGTCTTCAACTTTCATGGGAGAAATGTTCTAGAAAATGGTGTGAAAGTAAAAAATGTGAATGTTGATACATTGAATCTGTGGGAAATAGAGGGTCTCATAACCACCAAAAACTATAACCTTTTGCTAGAGATTGCTGAAAATGGACTTTTCTGAAAATGTTTTTTAATAACAAAACATTAATTCTGATAATATGCAATTTTCCAAAGCCAGCATGAAATAATCCCCCAAAATGCAATGCACAAAATAAAATTGCTAACATGCAAAACATTTTCTTCCTAGTAATTCCCTAGAATTCTGTGACCTTTTGTACTATCATCTCAATTAAAAACAAACAAAAAAATATTTTAAACAATATTCACTTTTCATGATACATGAAACCTACAGTATCATATTGTACAACAAATAAAAAATTTAAAACGAACTCATTTCTTAACCTGATTCTTACCTTACATTACACTATTATCAAATTGTGCATACCCTTTGATCCAGCAGTGCTACTACTGGGCTTATATCCCAAAGAGATACTAAAAAAGGGAAAAGAACCCACATGTACAAAAATGTTTGTGTCAGTCCTCTTTGTGGTGGCCAGAAACTGGAAACTGAGTGTATTCCCATGAATTGGAGAATACCTGAATAAATTATGGTATGTTAATATTATGGAATATTATTGTTCTATAAGAAATGACCAACAGGATGATTTCAGAGAGGATTGGAGAGACTCACATGAACTGATGCTGAGTGAAATGAGCAGGACCAGGAGATCATTATACACTTCAACAACAATACTATATGATGATCAATTCTGATGATTCGACAAAGAGAAGATCTAATTCAGCTCCAATTGATCAATGATGGACAGAATCTGCTTCCCAGAGAAGGAACACTGGGAAATGAGTGTGGGCTACTTGCATTTTTGTTTTTCTTCCAAGGTTATTTTTACCCCCTGAATCCAATTCTTCTTGTGTAACAAGAGAACTCTACGGATCTGCACACATATATTGTATCTAGGATATACTATAACATATTTAACATGTATAAGACTGCCTGTCATCGAGGGGAGGGGGTGGAGGGAGGAAAGGGAAAAGTCAGAACAGAAGTGAGTGCAAGGGATAATGCTGTAAAAAATTATCCAGGCATATGTTCTGTCAATAAAAAGTTATAATAAAAAGATTGAGAAGAAAATAAAACTTTTTTTCCTCTTTTAAAAAAATGATCTGTGGGAAGACAGTTTTCTTTCTTCTGTGCAGAAGCTGGAGAAAATGACAGATGATGTTTGTTATTGTTTTTGCTTTATTTTTGATGTAGCCACTTTTGCCAAAATGTTTTTTCTCTTTCTTTCTTTCTTTCTTTCTTTCTTTCTTTCTTTCTTTCTTTCTTTCTTTCTTTCTTTCTTTCTTTCTTTCTTTCTTTCTTTCTTTCTTTCTTTCTTTCTTTCTTTCTTTCTTTCTTTCTTTCTTTCTTTCTTTCTTTCTTTCTTTCTTTCTTTCTTTCGTATGCTTCTTTGGAAATAATATATTGGAAAATCTTGATAATTTAAAAACTATATATATCAAATAATGAAATTTATTTTAAAATGACAAAAAAAGAAAGAAGAAAAAGTGTGAAGATTTCTCAACAATATTGTTGAGAGAATTAATAGAACTTACCAATTGATTATATGGAGGATAACAAAGAAGGAAAAGTAAAAAATGACAACTACAGAGAAACTACGACTACCTGCATGATTGGATACAAAATTAAGTGGACATAAGAGAACAAATTATGTAATGACTACAATAATGTAAAATAAAATAATAACTTTGGTCAGTGTAATAATCGTGACTTCAGAAAACTGATGAGCAATCATTTATCCTATCTTTTGGCAGAAAGATTATAATAGACTAGAGATGCAGATTAATTTATGTATTTTAAATATGGACAATATTTGGTTTTATTTTGCTCAACTATATGCTTGTGTGTTACAACTGAGTATTTCTATTTTGGATGGGACAGAGGAAAACTGTGGGGTAGTAATCATGATGCAAAATAAGAAAAGAGGCATAAATGACACATGAAATACAAAGAAGAAAACAAAAAAACCTCTGAAAGCTACAATGCAGTTTTGCTATTATATATTTATATATTATAATTATATTTAATATACAAAACCAAATTGTATGTAATGAGGCTTTTAGTTTAATGTAAGACTCTCCTTTTCTTTGCCTATTAACATATTTATGCAAATTGATGGTTAAATTTATGTAAAAGAAGCTGAAGAATAGAAATAAAGAATTTGAGTCTGGGTCATTGGAGTGAACAGTCATGCCATTAGGAAGGAAAAGAAAAGTTTCAGGAGGAAGATTAATGTTAATGGAATATACAGGAGGACACATCTAACAGGAGGATGGAAACAATTAGAAATCAGGAGATGGACTGGGGATGGATTGATATGTTGATGTGAAAGTCAACCATCTAGAAGCGATAATTGAAACTACGGAAATAGATCAGCTAGCTGAGACAGAAGGTACAGTAAGGTAAGATAACTGAGAGGACAATGTTAGGATATCAGGAGAGTAAGAACTTGTGAAGGAGACTAAGAAGAATCAGAAGAGAGCAGTGTTGTGGAATCTAGTGGAGGAGAGGATCAAAGAGAAAGTGGCCAACAGTGCCAAATATGGCAAATAGATTAGAGAGAATGTCATGAGAAATGACCACTGGATTTAATAAATAAGCAAGATGCCAATATTGAATGTGAAATGAAAAGTTTCTGCACAGTAGTAGGGACAGAAGCCAGATTGTGGAAGGTTGATGAATGAGTGGATAGTGAAGTTTGACAGTGAAAAGGAGAGAAAGGACGACAGCTTGAGAAGACAGAGATCAAGGGAAGGTTTTTATTTTTATTTTTATTTTGTTAAAGAAAGGGGGTGACTACTATATTATAGATTTGTTTAATTTCTTGAAACATGCTTTTCTTCAGCAGTATCCAGACTGTCCTTGGTGGTACCATTTGTCTACATTACATACCAAGTATCTTTGTTTTTTAATCTTCTAACATTCTCACTCTAACTATAAAGGATTTATCAATTATTTACATTTGTCTCCAGTGTTCCAAGTTTATCTTTCCAAACTTCTTCCCCAATTTGCCTTTTACTCCATATTCAGAAACTTATTCAAACAATATTACTTAATTGAAATATTAATGTCTATACCTATGAACAGGTCCAAAATTATAAATTCCTAGAGAACAAGGTCAGGATATGGAGCCTAACCTTAGATTTAACAAATATAGGGAGTTTTTGGTGAGGAAATATGGGTTAACATCTTCTTTACTACTTAAGTGTTAAATGATTTGCTCAGGGTGACAAAGCAAATTTATGTCAGAAGTAGGACTTGAAACCCAGGTCTTCCTGGCTGAAAGCAGTTGTTTCTTCATAATCTTTTGGACAATGGATATAACTTCATAATTCTTTCTGTGTGTTCCCTGTCACAAAAATGCCCAATAAATGATTTTGATCATGAGGTTAAAAATGAAACTCATTGATAATATATTCTATGCATAGTTTGCCTCAATACTATTCACTGTGATACAACCATCAAAGTATCAACAAATACTGTCAATGTTTGTCCAAAAAAAATTAGAACCAAAAACTTTAACTGAATTATTCTTTAAAAATTATCTGGCTGTAAAGGGCTAGAACTGAGCAATGCCCTTGGATAATGAAGCATGTGAGACTAATTGCCAATTGGACAGTTCCCTATTAACTTGTTTGAAGGTTGACCCTCCCCAGCTGTTCTGTGCTGACTTGATTGGTGGGACAAAGAGGGGGAAGTGACTTGTGTGGGAGGAGTAGGAGGAGGAGTTGAAACTTGGGTCACGGAACTCAAGCTCTCTCCCATTAGAGACCTGGTTGGAGGATGACTGTAAAAGATCAAGAATAAAGACGTTTAGTGATCCTGACTCCGGCTGATTTCTGAGAAGACAGAGTTCCAGCATCTGGCCCTAGTTCTTTTATAGTTTATGAATTTTGTTTATTTTTTTCTTCTATTGTAAAGGGCATAGCATTTTCTATAATGTTATATTAATAATATTAATTAATTGATTGAATTAAAAGGGCAAAGTAGACAAAAAAGGCAGAACAGTATAAGCAATATAACTCAGAGAGATAAATGACATTAAGGTGCAAAAAATAATAAATGATATTAAGGTGCAAAAATATTATTTTTTTACCTTAAAATGTTTGTTTTCATGCAAACATTTGTATTATATGATTAAGATGTTTGTTTTCATTAAAAAATATTTGAACCTTATTTTACAGACTCTTACCACAATATATCATCTATAACCTTAAAGGCATTTTGAATTGCATAAATAAAATATTATTTTAATGTCAGATGATAAGCTATTCTTTCTTCAAACATTATGAAAAGTTAAAATATTCAACCTCTTTCAAAAACTATGGATTCTATAGCATTTTAAAAATAATTTTAAAACATTAAATTAATTTAAATTTACATTCTTTAATTTTATAAAATAGTTTAATACTATAGCATCTTTTAGGTTTTCAGAGAATAAAAGAATTTAGGGCTGGAAGGAAACCCAGTGGCTGCTAAATCTAAGTCATATAAGACAAAGAACCAGACCTCCCCCTTCTTTATCTCTTCCTCCCACAATACTCATCAAAAACTCATTCAAGTCTTTGCTTGAAGATTTCCATTTCATTCTACTTGAGGTTGCTGTATATGTTAGGAAGTTTTCCTTATACAAGACTAAATTTGCTTTTTTGAAACTTTCCTCCTGTGTTCCCAGTTCTGACAACTCTCATCTTCCACACATCTTTCAAATATGTAAAGACAACTATCATGTTCCCCTTGTTTTTTCTTCAGTTACTTCATCTTATATTCATATAACTTTAGCTTTAGATAATTATTTTTATTTTAAGCAAAAAAATGACTATAATAGAGGGGCAAAGTTATAGAATTTTTAAGTCATAGTACTTCTTTCTCAATCATGTAAAAGCAATAGTTTAGCACTTTATGTACCATTATAGAACTTGTTAATATATCTTAATTAACTTATAAAAAATTACACTAACCACAGAAAATGGAAAACTTGCTTTTTTACTCTTGGAATTCTTCATATTGTATACCTAATTTATATATTCTGATGTTTTCATTTAGCCAGACTTTTAAGAGATATAAGGACTCCTAGGATAGTACCAATACAAATAGGCATATATACTATAGTCAATATATAAGTACAATTAAATTTTTTAAAAAATTTGGGGGAGTGGGATAAAGTATAATATTAGCAACATTAGGTATCTTCTGATATATTGAGTAATTAGTTATTTTAGTAAATTGAATTTAGTTCAATTCAATAAACATTTGCTATGTACATAGGAATGTATCAGATGTTAAAAGAGTTTAGATAAAACAGAGTCCTTATATAAAAATGTAACTGCAATACTTTAATAAGTGATGTTAAAAATAGGAATAAATTAGATAGTTGATTCTTAGTATATTTATGCTGTAGTAAAAAAAATAGTTTAGAGGAATGGTATTTCAGCTATGAAAGACATGCTATAAAAGCAACTGAATATTAAGGAGCACAAAAACAAGAACAACAACCTACCAAAAAATGTCCTTATTAGAAGTAATGAAATAAAAAAAAATCTGGCAAAATATATTTATAGTAGGTCCTGAAATATCATCTTTTGTTTTTTATTCCTATTGGGGCTCATAATTCTAAACAAGAATTGTGCAAAAATTTCATAATAAACTTTGAACAGATAAAAGAGCACCATGTAAAATGTTTATTTTTTAATGACTTAAAATTGAGGAAAATAAGAAATATCAATTAGTTTCCAGTAAATTAAAATAAGTTATTTTAGTTGTGTTTGACTATTAGTGATCCTATTTGGGATTTTCTTGGCAAAGATATTACAGTGATTTGCCATTTCTTTCTCCACTTTACAAATGAGTAAATAAAGGAAATAGTTAAGTGACTTGTCTAGGAACACACAGCTAGTTAGTGATTTGAACTCAGATTGATGAGTCTTTCTGACTTTAGGCCTAGCATTCTATCTACTTTACCACATAGCTGCCCTAATCTAATCATGTATCTTACACTAAAGAATTCAATATTTTGAGACTTTCATGTTCAGTATGCAGTACATTAATACAGAAGTTACCACCAACAATACCTCAAAAAACAAATCTATATAAAAAAATGAAGTATTAGTTGGGAGTTTAAGATGCCACCCCAACAACCAATCTTGTTTTAGTAGATGATTTCCTCAGAAATCAAAGCTTTATCTGTCTAGCCTGCATTTATATTCAGTCTGGGTAAAGTAATCTTTCTTTTGATCCTCGTTTTGCCATACACTAAAAACTGCTTTATAAAGCTTTAACATAAGTTTAGTTTCATAAATGTGGGTCATTTTATAACAGCAAACCACTTATTTGAAAATTGCCTTAAAAACAAACAATATGTCAACAAAGGACTAAATTGAATATTGGATCTCTTCATATGTGTGTCTTTTGTTTTAGTTATTTACCTCTTGTGAAATCTGTGTTATATGTTCCTTTTGATGTTCCAGGTCTTTTACAAACAACGAGTTTTGTTTTTCTAACTGAAGTAGTCTTCTTGCCAAGTGAACGCTGTGCCAATTAAATGGAAAAAAAAATTAATGCTCACAAAATCTAAAGCATGCTAAATGAATTTAAAATACTTTATAATTTTGGTCATAGTTTCTTAAGATGACTATTTACAGAAAAGTCATTGTATTATGTTTGTTACAGTCTCAGACCCTATACTAACTCTCAGAATTTTCAAGTAAGAATGTTAAGATTCCCATTTTACACTACTATGATATATTGCTTACTATAGTAATTGCTTAGATCCCTTATAGTATGCATATATTACGTAATGGTACCAAAAAACTTCAAAATACCCTATTGGTTATTTATACATTTATTTTTCTTCCTTCTATGAGCATTTTATAATTAAAAATTAATCAGACTACTATTTTGAGAAGTTGAATTAACCTATTACAAGTGGCAATTGTAGATTTAATAATAATAACCAGAGTGTTATATGTGTGTGTGCACACACACACATACATATATACATATCAAAATTTAAAAAGCAATGCTTTCATAAGCTTTCTCTTATAAGTGATATATAAGATGGATTGGGGGAAGAGAACAATTTTGAAAGCAGGGGGAAAAGTTAGCAATCTTTTGACTTAGTCCAATTGGGTGTAATATAAGTTTTTCAATTATTATTTCATTTTTGTGTGTTCATAAATTTTAAGCAGTTATTTTATTTCTGGCATCACAGTGTTCAGATTTTGTCATGCCATGTTCTTCTGGGAAACATATACATTCAATTGAGAGTGCTATTGAAAAGCTTCACATATCTTTTCCTTCCTTTTTATTTCTACTGCCATTATCTTAATTCAGACCTATGGGACATCTCAAGGCTTCAGTCTCTAAGACACATAGTGGTTAAAATTAACATTTCAATTCAGAAATAATAACTTCTGCAAGTAATTAGGATGAAGGCCATCAAATACAAAGGAAAGGAAATTGAAAAACGAGACTATTTTGTACCCATCAGAAAAAAAAATCTGAGTAATAAAATATTATGTCCTGAAGACCAATGAAGCTCAGGATACATACAGCCCAAGGTGACCAATTCTGAAAATCTGAGTTATTCATAATTTTAAAAATGCTTGGATTATTCTTAGAACAGAAATCAGATTTGAAGAAATAATTTTATTCTTGAATATCCCTGATTATTGAAAGGCAAGAGAAATGAATGAATGCACCTATGTGATGTATCCATGTCATATTGAGGGCTAGCACAAAAAAGAAGGTGACCCCTGTGGTCTCTCAGGAAGAGAAGGGTTTCAGAGGAGGTGGTGAAGAGCAGGGGAAAAAACTGAAAAGTGGAAAAATGAAGGAGGTCTTGCTTTGGTGATAGAAGGGAGTTTCATTGATGAATATTTGGTTGAACGGAGATGGTCTTTGAAGAGAGATAGGGATCTTGTAATTGCATGTGGTCTGGGAGATCTTGCCTTTTATAAACTACTAATCCTACTGCTAGGTGAAGGGAACTGCAATGGGAGTGGGGGTAGCAAATGGCACTTGGGAGAGTGGGGAAGACATGGATTGAGGAAGGAGATTTTGAGCAAATTGGGAAAAGGTACCAGGGAAGAGTATAGAACAGTGGTAGGCTACATAATCAGAAACATGTCTAATTATTTGAGTACTACTATACAATATCTTCTCTGTAGTTTATAAAAATTGATATTGCTCTGGGAGTTAAAATGGAAAAAGAAGGTTCTACAGAGTAAGTTTTATAAGGCCCCTGCTTGTTCTATAAGTTCTTCTACAAGAAACTGCCTAGTGGGGAGAGTTCAGAATAAATTACTTTGCAAATTTTGATTCCATGGGGAATATAGAGAATAGTCTCTATTAGGGCTCATGAATCAGAAAATGAAGGTGGAGAATAGACAGAAAGGATGAATAATGAAAAGAACAAGAGAAATCTCCTCTGCAAAGAGATGCAAAAATTGTCTTTAATTAAAATTTATTTATTAAATAATATTAATTTAAATTAAATAGAATTAAATAAATTCTTTAAAGCAGATAAATTCTATAAGATATTGACATAAGCAGATTTTTTTTTAGGGGTTTTGTTTTGTTTGTTTGGCCAAACTGAATATGCATTTAATAGAAATCCTTGTTGAATTGGGATTCTTTCCCAAAAGAGTCTGTGTTTATCTAACACTGCTCTAAAGATTTGATTGCTTGGAGTCTTGTCTACTGATAATACTTAACTATTTTTTCACCAAAATAGTTTGATGATTATGAGGCACCTAGATGGCACAGTGAGTAGAGCACTGGTTTTAGAGTTAAGAAGACCTAAGTTCAAATCCAGGCCCAGATACTTATTAGCTGCACAGCCTTAGACAAGTCACTTACTCTTTTTCTTAATTTCCTCACATGTAAAATGGGGATAATAATAGCACCTACTTCCCAGGGTTGTTATGAGGACTGAATGATGTATCAGTGCCCAACACATAGTAGGTGATTAATAAATATTTGTATGCTTCCCATTACTGCTTTGTAATAGATATATTTTACTTTTTTCCCTCCTTGTTTCAAAATGGGATTCTAGACCTCTTAATTCAAATGAATTTTATTATTATCTTATTTAGTACAGAACAGAATAAATTTTGTTCCTGGCGATTTTATCCAACAAGTAGTACTTACTATTATCTGATCAGGTCAAGTATTCTACCTTTAAATATATGATTCTATGTCCTACAAAGTAAGCTTATCTTATGTATTCACTTCGTTCTTAGTCATTCATTCTTTCTACTCCTGAGATTTCATCCCCTTCTGATCACTTTCTCTTCTGAATGATTTGTATTTACTCAGTAAAGCATTTATTGACTTAAATGTGTGCTCAATTAAATTGTAATATACATGAGGGAGTGCTAAAATATTCAATGATTGATTTATATTGTTGCAAATGAAATTTTTTAAAAAAATGAATAAATTGTTAACAGAATTTAGATTCTCCAGTCTATATGGCCTAGATGAAAAACTATGCTTAAGTTTCTGTGTTGAACTAGCCAGTGCTTAGAATATAGTAAGGAATGTTCTTTTTTATTACTAAATTTTGGATCTTGTATTACTTTGGTAAATGATTGGAGGTTTAAGGTGGATTCTATTTAGAAGGCTGAAATGTTTAAGGGAGAAGAGTAAAAAAGAATTCAAGTATAATTGCTACTTTGTGGCTAGTTTTAAGAATTATAAATAATTCAAAATTAACTGTATTCTTTTTACCTTCACAAGGCAAATTTTTCACTAGGAAATTAAGTTCTTTTCTTAATAAAAATGACTATTAGAGGGAAAATGATCCTTGTACAAGACAGTTTGTAACACAAAACTGTAAATATTTAAACAAAGAATTATTTCTATAAACCTTTGGTTGGGATATAACAACAGTAGCTTTAAAAAATTTTCTATTAAGAAAATTGCAGCTTCATCTGAAAACTGGCAGCAGGTTGATTATTTAAACAGAAATTACAATGGATATCTGACTACATGGAATTCCCAGTACCTCTGTTTTTGTCTACCTGCATATTTGATTTCCTTCACAGGCTAATTGTACATTATTTTAAAGTCCTATTCTTTTTGTACAGCAAAACAACTGTTTGGACATGTATACATATATTGTATTTAATTTATACTTTAACATATTTAACATGTATTGGTCAACCTGCCATCTGGGGGGGGGGAGAAGGGGAAAAATTAGAACAAAAGGTTTGGCAACTGTCAATGTTATAAAATTACCTATGCATATATCTGGTAAGTAAAAACTATTAAATAAAAAAAAATTAAGTCATCCTTTTTTACTCCATTAGTGTTATTCATTATTTACAATTATAAGGTACTAATATATTATGGCATAGGTTTTGCCAATAAGAATGTGGCAAAGCTCTGTTTATTTTTAATTGTCAAAAGTATTACTAGTAGCTGAGGCTTTTTTTATTTTTATCTCTAGTACCTCTTAATGAGGCTAGCATGCTAAATAAACTGAAAGTTGGACTTGAAGTCTGTCTTATTAGATAGTGTCAAGGCAAGTGGTCTGAATTAATATAGATAGTTGTCTGCTAGAAAAATAACGTTTCACCTTTCTTAGTTTACCATGAAAACTAGTTAAAAATAAGAACACAAACCCCTTAAGCTACGCTCTCCCTCCCCTGTCCTCCTGATATCTACAAATTAAATAATGTTCTCAGGATGATCTAGTATATTAAAATTAGATTTTTTACAGGCTCTTCAATGAGTACAATTTTTTAAGTATATCATCAAGATTGAACAAGAGCAAGGTTTTCAAAATAACTGCTTAAAACCAAACCCAAAGTTTGATTTGAGAATTATTTTCTCACTTACAGTGACAACTGAGAAACGATAGTATCCTATTCTATACACAAGGATAAAAATGAAAACTAAATTACAAGCAGAAGAAAAAAGTGTTAAGCTAAATATATACTCATTTGAAGATTATCTCCCTCAATTTTCTTCTCATTCCTCTACTAATGTTTCAACTTGAACTTTATGCATAAAAACAAAAACAAAGGGCCCAAAGAATACAAGAAATTTTACATTATAAGGTTCTCTTCTGAATTTTCTATACTTTCAAATCCTCCAAAATAAACATAAAAGTTCACTCCAGGAATGTCATTTTATTGCCTGGGTTTCACCCATTTAGTACTGCAGGTTAAATAGTATAACCAAAACATATAACTGGAAAATCTTGTTCGTTATTTTCAAAACAGTCACGACTGAAACAAAAACATTACTTCAGATTTTCAAGTCCAGTCAAGTCAAACAAAATACATTTTACTTGAATTTATGTTAACTGTATAAGATATTTTAACTTTTTGCAACAATGCAATAAGGAGAAAGGAAAATTTTGTTAACTATATCAGGCTGATTTTCCTATCTCTTTAAAAAAATGTGAGAAATCATATTTTGTAAAAGTGTTTTTATACAGCATTCACATGAAAGATATTTTTCAACCAAGTAGGTAGGAAAAAAATAGCATTTTATGCTATCCTAGTTCTGGTTTCCTAACTGGGGAATACTTTAATTATCTCAAAGTCTTATAAAATTCTCAAAACAAAGCTAATTTGAACTCATTTTAATTTTTAAAATAATTGAATCCTCAACATGATTATTTATGGAAATTTTTTTTTGTGATTGCACATGTATAACCTAGATATAAAAACTGTTTACTGTATTAGGAGTGATGAACTAAGAAAAAGCATACTAAAATTGTTTTTACATGTAACTTGGGAAAAAATAAAATCTTACTTGATAAAAAAACAAATTCAGCAACAACTGTGAATCCTACAGCATGTTTGGCAAGAAAGACATCAAATAAATTAAAAATAAAATACCACAAATTTCAAAAATTTTGTTAGTTAACTGATCCTTACAAATAAAATGTTTTAGTCAAACAATGTGAAACAATATACAGCTATTTAGGCAAATTATTCTTTGTGATCTCTTTGCAATTGCAAGGTAACTAATATAATAAGCACACTGCAAGAAATAATGGTTTCGATGAGAACAAAACACATCAGATACAACAACATTACACTATACAATACTATAGTATACTATAGTTTGCTACAAAGTATGTTTATTAGCTGGATATGAAGTATTATTGCTATAACTTCATAGAATTTTTTTTATAATATATGTTGATTATACTGTTTATACAGCCTGAAGAATATGTATAATAACACTTACCATAGTACCTGGCACACAAATGCTTGTTAATGCTTGTTACTTTAGTTTAATATTTGAAAGCCAAACAAACAAACAAAAAATCCTAGAAATTTGCAAATGATTTACTGAAAGTACTATTTTACTAATCCTCATTTCTACCTACCTATTTCCACTAATATCTCCTGCCTGCCTCCTTTACTTTTATAGCAAATATGTTAGAAACAATATATTTTTGGCTCCTATTGAATTTCTTATTTTATGTTGTAGCAAAGAAAAAGGGAAGTTTCTAAAATTGTTTTGTAATTATATGCCTACATATTATATATTTTGTAGGGTCAATATTAATATAATTATCTCTGACTGAACATGAGTTTTATAAACACCTTGGTCTTTTTCACATGAGCTACTATTAAATTAAAAAAAAAAATTACTTTATGTAATGCTTTTTAAAAATTTACATATAAGATTTTACATTTATTCTCATGAAATTTCATCTTATTAAGATTTGGACCGCAGATTTTCTTTAGAAAACCTTAGAAATTCATTGTAATGGCTAAAAACAAAAGAATCTCCGTATACAGTAGGTACTTAATAATACTTGAATGAATGAATGTATTTTTGTATCTTAGCCCATCCCATCACTCCAGTTTAGATGACCTGAGAAACTCTTCCTCAAAATAACCATCTGGATCATCATGAGAAGAATGCCTGGCATCAACTAGTAGAAAGATATTAATAGCAAACCCATTAGGCACTTGTTCAAGGCACATAGATAACAGTGATAGGATCTTTAGAAATATTTGAACACTTGGATTTTAGGGAAGATGTACTCAGTTCTGATTCCCTAAATCTTGTCTCTAAACATTAAGAAACAGGGGTTCTTTATGGAAATTTCTTTAAAATTTTAAAATTTGTGATTTGGAGATAAATAGATAACAGATATACTTTACTTGGTAAAGTTTTCCTTTTGTAGTGACAAGATTCTTCTGGATTTCAGCCAGAGATATGAGAACTGAGATTCCTCTATTCAAACCTCAAACTTTAATATTTCAGATATTACATACCACAGAGATTAAGAAAGTCTATTAAAATCAAACTATAATAATGCTACTGCCTACCCATCACTATGTTCAGTAACACATGCGTATGTTAAAAATAATAAAAGAACATAAGTCATTTTCAACATGTCTGTATGGAAACTCATATATATATATATATATATATATATATACACCAAATTGGATTTTAGAACATTATGTATCTTCAACAAATATAATTAGTTACTTTTACTATACATATAATTTTCTAGGCCTTTTTTTGCTGTTCTTTATCAATCTCTTCAAAACTAACTAAAAAAATATAACTTATGTGTACTTATCTCATTTCCCATGTCAATCAAAGCTGTCCTTGGCATAAGTTATAGATATTTATACTACTTATTTATCCTTACTAAAAGCCACAACTTCAAATTTTCCTCCAAAAAAAAGGTTAAAGTTAGAATTTGTTCTAGCTTAGTTTGTAATGCTTTTTATAAATCTTTAATCTATCCTAAATATAAAGAGGTTCAAATAATTTGCAAGAATTTATTGAGTTGACTAGTATGTGCCAACTGCCCTGATAGGCATTTACAGAAAAGGAAAATATGGTCTCTGTTTTCAAAGATCTTAAAACCTGGTTGGGATCAACACTAAGATGGTATATAATTAAGTGCTAAATTATATGATAGAAATGATAAGTGCTGTAGAATTTTAAAACCGAATAAGATTAATGAGTTCTAGAGCACTTAGGAAAGACTTCAACAACCTGAAACCCCTTAAAAGAGGGGTGTAATTTGGGTAAGCAGAAAAGAGGGAGGAGAGTACATTGGCTTTTTGGGAAGGCAATAAAAAAACCTATCTGAATAGCATATAAGGTCTATGCTGGGGAAAAATAAGAAAGAAAGTTGATTGGGAAAAATGAAGTCATATTAGGGAGAGGAAAATAAGGCAGTGAGAGGTGAAATAATACATATGGTTTTTTAAAATTTTTATTATAATTTTTTGTTTACAGTCTATATACATGGATAATTTCTTAGCATTGACAACTGTAAAACCTTTTGTTCCAATTTTTCCCCTCCTTCCCCCCAACCCCTCCCCAGATGGCAGGTAGACCAATTGTTAAATATGTTAAAGTATATGTTAAATACAATATATGATTAAAACATAGTTTTTTTAAAAAGCTAATGCAAATGTTTGACCAAGTGAATAAAAAAATGGATGAAATATTCAAGTCAGTAGATAGTATAACTATAAGTATAGAACATTTTATAATGTGGCTTAAAGGTTAACTATGATTTCTTATGGGCCTTGCCAAACTTTTTGTTTTCTCAGAATCTTTGTGTTAACTTTCCGTCTATTATACACTTCCTGGGTCAATAATAGTAAATCATATATCAATAAATCAATAAATCAATTTTTTGTTAAGCACTAACTGTGCAAGGTGCTATACTAAGTGTTGGATTTACAAAGAAAGGCAGAAACCACTCCCTCCCCTTAGGAAGTTCATAGTCTAATAGGAAAGATGACATGCAAGCAATATGTACAAATGAACAATATAAAGGATAAACTGGAAATAATCAACAGAGAGGAAGCACTTGAATGAACATAAAGTTATAGTGGCTTCAGTCAGAATGGTTGTGTGATTTTCTCCCTCTTTATTCAGTAACATATGTGAGAATAAAAAATAAAAGCAGATGATGGTGGGATTCATAAAAAGCTGAAGCTGGTGAGGGCAAAGAGGGAAAATGGACATAACAGGACAATATAGAATTCAACTAGTTCACCAAAGAAGCAAGACAGAGTGTGTCTAGTGCAAAGATAATGGCTTGAAAGAAAACTGATCAATAGAGGGACTGGAGTGTGGATGAAGAGCAAAATTTGGTATTGGAAAGTAGAGAAAATGATGCAAAGCCAACAGATTGTGATCAAATAATTTCATAATCCTCAAATGTGGAGGTGGCGTATCCGTAGGTGAAGGCCAGATCAAAGGTACTGATCACCTTTTTGTGACATCAGGTGGGGCAGAGGAAGTGCTCCTAGGAAAGAAATACATTGAGGAACTAGGAAGTTATGGCATTTGAGGCACTATGAGGATTTAGGTTGAAATTTTTTAGTGTAAAGGTAGGAACTGGGTAGGAGAGAAGAATTGTGAGACAGGAACTTAACCCACTGAGGGAGGAACAGAAAGATCCTGGAGCTCTGCAGACAACAGCTACCAGGATTTTAACTGGGGGGGAAGGTGTGCATAGTATAGGCACTTCCAAGGAGAGGTTACTAAGTGTTGATGATAAAGAGAGAATCTGGAAGTGACAAATTAGGAGAAACAGAAAAAGACAATAATATGGATAACACTGTAACTTTTTTTTTTTATCATTACATTTATTTTTTCAAAAGCCCTAGACTTTGTGGTGCTGTAGCTTCCCCTTTTGATAAAATTGTAACTTAAAAAATATTGTTTGCTTATGTAAGAATGAGTGATTTATGTAGAAATTAGATAGAAATACATTTACATGACTTTATCATCACTATTAGTGGTCCCAAGGAAAATCCTGGAGGAGGTAACTGCTTTGTCATTTGTTATTGTTCTTGCTGCTGAAATATTGATTACCATCCATTATTGTAATGTATAAAAAGATAAAATGTGTAGTTTGTCTTAATGCAATTTTAAATGTGTGTGTGTGTATGTGTGTGTGTATAATCAATTTAGAAATAAATGCAATTTGTCCTTACTAATTTGCTTGAATAAAGAAAACTGACAGGCACTGAATTTACCTTTGCTGTAGTCGTCTTTTAGCTGTGGTGGGAACATTAGCACCATAACCATAAGAAAAAAGAACTCGTTCTGCCTCCTCTTCATTTTCAACTGTAAAATAATCAAAATATGATATGGTATTTGAAGAAGTATTAGTTTTCTAAAAAGTGTGGCAAAAGTGAAACCTAATAATACTTCAATATATAATAAACATAGAAAACCTAAAAAATATTAATTGATATACATATTCACCACATATAAATGAGGACTTCCTTTTGATAATATGTATATGCTAGGATACATTAGATTAATTTTTTTAAATGCTTAAAGTAATATCACAGAGATGGCACATCATAACTAGATGCTAGTTCATTTATTTTAATTGCAATTTATGTTGCAAAAATATATTATGATTCGCAAAAGAAAAATATTTTTATTCAGAGATATTCACAATTTTTTCATGAATTCAGCATTAACTGGAAATATGTTAATAAAATTATAAATTTACAGAGGTGGCTGAAATAGAACTAGAATGTAGGTCCTAAATTTGTATTAGCAACAATATTTAAAACATAACAAAATCCATTTATCTTTTATCTTTATTATCCCTGTTAAATGAAACATATATACTTAAGTCAAAGGGTTTATGAATGAAAGAAATATGAAAAAATAATTTGGCATCTTGTGTCATAACTAAAAATGCTTAACCAAAATATATAAAAAACATAAAACCTTCAAATCATTATTTCTGATACATAGAGAATTTATGTCTATTTGTCAACTATCCCAAACTTACTGATTCATCTCTCATTGAACAGTGTGACAAAAATAAAGAATACTTAGAACTTAATAAAACTGAAGGCTAGAGTTCACATTGGAGAACACAAATACTAGAATTATAGAATCTGAGATTTGAAAAGAATTTGAAATTCAATATGTATCTAAATACATATTCCTTCTATAACAATACCAACAATTGGTCACCCAGCTTCCTCTTAATGATTTCAGTGATAGAAAACCTATTACTCTATTAAGTAGCCCCTTCTATTTTTGAACAGCTCTAATAGATAGTAAGCCTTTCCAAGATATGCCTCTGCAACTTTCATCTATTATTTTTTACTTTATTCTTTGGTGCTAGAAACAAATCCCAGGTATCATATCCCACCTGAGTTTTCTTTTCTGTAGGTTAAACATATCCAATTCCTTTAATTGTTCTCTTGCAGTATAGATCTGAAGACCTTTTCCTATGCTGTAGCTTATCAATGTCCTTAAAACATACCCCCCCACTGCCACCTCACTCTGCCAAAAATCTATTAATTGATGTTCACTAAGGCATTTAGCATCCTTCCCCCACATCCCATATTATTAACAACGAAGATGCTGTAGCAGACCCAAGGACATGACAGAAAACAAAATCTGTCCCCAAACCCCAGTCTTTCCTTTCCTTTTCAGTGCCAGGGAGACCCTGTATCCAGATTAAAATAATTTTCCGTGGGTACAACAGATAGCCAAGTAATCTCAATCCCTGAGGCAAAAGTCTGCTAGAGGTCACAACCCAATATATCAGCTCTACAATATTCTCAGTTGTTGCCAAGATGGACAACCCTGTAGTACCAGTAGAGCCAGTGTTGAGGCAAGCATCCTTGTAGCACCAGCACTAAAAAACTGAATATTGGTACAAAATCAGAGTACTAAAAAGAACAGAGGGAACAATGCAAGATAATAGGATAGTACACTGTGCGAATTGGTCTATGAAGGGTGATGAGGAACTTCATTGAGTGTGACCTAGGGCATCTGATATGTGAAATCTATTTGTCCTACATTGGAAAGATTGGGGTAAAGGGGAGCTGTAACCCCTGAGTGGAGAAACATGAACCCAATACTGCACAGCACTCCACTAAGTTAAAGAGTGTAACTTCCAGCAGGAGCCAGTTTCAGTCACCCAAAATCATTTAGGGCAGAAACCTAGGCTGGTGAACCATGAAATGTCCTATGTGCAGTAAGCTGGGATACTTTTGACTCCATCCCCCCCCAGAAAACACAATTAGAGGGGAGGGAGTCAAAAGGTGAGCAACATGGGGAAAAAAGACTAAAATTATCGAAGATCTTGGGAAGAAGAAAATTTCTTCTTGATCTTGAAAAATATCTTGAACCTAAGATATCAATGTTCAAAGATGTTGAACATAAACATATAAATCAACCACTAAGACATTAACAGAATAAAATGTAGTCTCCCAATCTAATAAATTAGTTCAGGCATCTTTCAATAAACACTCTAAAACAAAAGAAAATGTTCCAATAGTTTTTAGATAAAGGACCTGAGGAATGTGAAGAGGAACAACTACTGAATACTTCAAGCCAGAAATGAGAATTGAGACTGGGACTACATTATAACATTGGAGGGTACATGAAAGGAAGGGGAGGTGAGAGAGGAAGATAAGGAAGACAGAATCACATTAGGGGGAAGATGACCTTTGTGGATTCAGAATAAAGGCTAGAGAAGAAAGGGGGACGTTTGATAAGAAGGGAATGAAAGGAAGAAGGCCTAACTTTGGTGGTAGGAGAAGCCCAGCCACTGATGGATGATAAACAAAGAAAGGTCTGTGAAGGGAGATAAGTACTTTCATTGAGTGTGACCTTGAAATCTCCTTGTGCTCCACTAAAAAGAGTGTATTGGGGGGAGGGAATAATTGGAACCCTGAGGAGATGGAGGAACATGAACCCAAAGGGGAAATTTTGAGGGAAAAAAAAAAGGTAACCAGTGGAGTGTATAAATTTCAATCATTTGCACAACTAGGGATTATGGTAGGAGAAGGTCTCTTATCATTGCCCCATGCCTTTTGTTATCTACAGGAATTGACATTTTTCTAGGATGTATAGTAGAAAAGGAAAATCTATATGGTAAGCTTTAAAAAATAGTGGTAGAAACTGCCAAGAAAGTGAGAACCCAGAATGGATGCTCTGGAAGCATACAGAGATAAGAGAGAGATCAGATAATTACAGTGGTCATGAATCAGTAAATGAAGATCTAGAGTAGAGAAAAAAAGAGGATGGATAGTAGAGATATCTGTTCTGGAAAGGGGCACAAAAAATGAATTAAAAACAAAACAAAACAAAACAAAACAAATGAACAATACTAATTGAAGGTGAGGGAAAAATTAGGATTCTACTACACTGTGGGGAAAAAAAGGGTGTGTGTGAATTAGAGAGAAAAAAGGAACATGTACAATCCCACAGGAGAAGGAATAACAAATAAAAGGCAGGGATCAGTGGGAACAGAACTACTTTAAAAAATTAAAGTATCTGAAGGAACATAATACTGTTTACATCATAAAAAGAGGAAAAAACCATAACTTGAAAAATTCCACCAGTATTAGAACAGAGACAAATGGAAGAAAATATAAACCTAAATCTCACAACTTTAAATGTGATTGAATTAAACAACCCAATAAAATGAAAAAGAACAATCTTGGGTAAGAAAACAAAAATCTACATTCTTTTTTGAAGAGGACCAAAATAATATCATTATGCTAGAGTCAAGTTATAATGAATTTAACGGTGGCTGATCAGACCAAGATGAGCTTGGAATGCTTTACTACAGATCAGGCACAAACAATCCATATGAACATTTGGAATACATTCTTTAACTTTGCATATCTTGTGATTTAGTTGTTTTTTGAGCTACTTCAGTTCTGCTGTGATAAGGGCAGGCCATGCTGGGCAGTCCTGTCCTAGTGTCTCCCATGCCATGCAATCAATTCTAAAGTTATTAAGACAGACCTTGAGTATCCTTGTATCATTTTTTTGATCACCATGTAAGCACTTGCCCTGGGTGAGTTCTCCATAAAATAGTGCAAGTGTACATTTGGCATTCAAATAATGTGGCCAGCCCAACAGAGCTATGTTCTCTGCATTAGAGTGTGAGTGTTTGGCAAATGTTTGGCAAAAAGAACTTTAGTGTCTAGTACCTTATTCTGAAAGGTGATCTTCCTAATATGAAACATTCACAGGCATGCAATAATGATGTCAACATAATAGCTCTTTAGACCTTCAGTTTGGTATCTGTTCTCTCTCACACTTTCCTTTGGAGTCTCCCAAACACTGAGCCACCTCTGGCAAACATATGTGTCAACCTCATTATCAATGTGTATATCCCTGGAAAGTATACTGCCAAACTAAGTGAACTTATTCCTAGCATTAAAAATTTCTCCATTTGCTGTAACTGATGGTTCCACATATGGATGGTGTGGTACTGGCTGATGGAGAACCTGTGTTTTCTAATTGTTAATTGTTAGGCCAAAATTATCACTTGCAGCAGAAAATCGATTCATATTTTGTTGCATCTCAGCTTTGGAGGTTGTATCAAGTACAAACTCTCCACTTTAGTTTTAGCTTGCAGCCTTTTCAAGTTGAAGAATTTACCATCAGTGAGTGCAGTGGCTGATCTTGATACCATGTTTGTCTTCATTAAAGACGTTTTATCAAACATGACTGAAAACATCATGTTAAAAAAAGATGAGAACTAGCACAAAACTTTGTTTCACTTCATTGGTAACTGGGAAAGTGCAAGGACATTGTCCATTATCTAGAATCTGGGCAAGCATGCTGTTATGAAATTGATACATAATACTCATGAACTTTTCTGGGCAGCCAAATTTTGACGATTTCCCACAAGCCCTCAGGACTAATAGTATAAAAGGCCTTGGACACATTAATCTATAAATGTGTTATGCAGACCTCTGTTCCTTGGCTCCTTCTGAAGCCACACTGGCGCTTAGGCACAGGACCATCTTCCAGACGAAGGAATAGCCTATTTAGGAGTCTGGCAAGAATCTTGCCAGCAATGCCTCAGTGAGACCCACCCACTATGGTTCTCATAGGACAATCTATTCCCTTTGTTTTTATAGAGATGAATGACGGAGGTGAGTGAAGAATCCTAAATTTCTTTAAGCTTTACTTTACTTTTGATGGAATTAAATGCTGCCTTTTTAGAAATTAATCATTTATCCTGCTGGTACATCCTGTGAGGTTCTCATTTTTTATTTAGCAGCTTCTGAATTTCCCCATCATTTTTGTCAAGCCAATCTTGACATTTGTGAGTGTTCTGACCATGTAGAGCTGTAGAACAAATCTCTGAAAGTTGCCCATTTCTTTTCTATTCCACTTTGCCAACAGAGAAACATCCTAATATGCTGACATTAATTTTTCTGGTAGCCTTTTTGCGATGGAACTACCATTTTTGTTGAATGTGAATATTTAGCTTGGAGAGGATAAGTCTATGATCAGTCCAGCACTTTGTACCACACATTGCCTTTATCACTCTCATATCCTGATTGTCTCTTCTCTTTACATTCACGTAATCTATTAAATGCCAATGTTTGCTACAAAGATGCATGCACAAAGTTTTATTGCCTTTGTAGACACAAGCTTGTTGACTAAATAAGTTTTGATTTCAAAATTTACATCAGTTTCATGGCATTCCCCTTCACTGTGACCACTCCAGAAAAACATGTCCAGTTCTGATTTAGTTAGCTGGCCTTCATTTGCCAGTCTTGTTTCATTCAGAGTATTTGGATGTGATACCTGCTGAGTTCTCTTGCAACAAGAAGGACCCCTTTTTTAGGTCTACTAGATTTTGTGCTATCTATAAGTGTGTGGACATCCCATGTAACCCAAAATGAGAGAAATTAAGTTTTGAGATGTTTTGGTACATTCTTCTGTTTTTTGCCTTTAAGTGGGATTCCTGCCTGCTGCAGTAATTAGATCAGGGTAAGCAGACAATTTTTAGGGCACTTTTTTTAGACTGTTCTTCATACCTTTACAACATATCAAGTGAATTCTAAAAAGCAGGAGTTAAAATAATGCTATCTAGAAAAACAAAAACAAACATTCAAAAAAATAAAGAGGGACAAATAAGGAAACTATATTATGCTGAAAGGAACCAGACAACAAATCTTTATCAAATAATAAACTTATACTCTCCAAATGCCTTTGTATCCTATTTACAAAGGAAACATTATCTGAATAACAAGAAGACAATAGATAGCAACACAATAGTTACAAATAACTTCAATATTGCTTTATCAGTTTTGGATTAGTCTAACTGAAAGATTAAAAAATGAAAAACAGTTAAAAAAACTGTGGCATCTTTTAAATGGGACAGTAAAAGAATATGTTTATTTCTCAGAAGATGGAATTTTTTTTAACCAAAAATGATCATATAGGGAAGAGAGAGATTAAAAAGCAATGCAAAAAGACCAAAATTATCTATACATCTTTTACAGATTATGTGAAATAAAGCTAAAAGTTAATTCAGGAACAACAAACAAAAGATAGATACTCAGATGGAAACTATACAATGAAATCTTAAATAATAAAGATCTTAAAGAAAAAAAAGATAGAAATAACTATGTAAAAGAAAATTTAAATTATGAAACATATCAAAAATTTCAGGAAGCAGTTAAAGCAATCTTGAGAGCAAAATCTGGAGACAGAACGTTTTGTGTAAGAAATAGTGAGGAGACCTGTGTCATAGGAGCATAGTCTCTGGAAGGAACTTTCTGATGAGAAACTGGGTGGTCCATAACAGGGGAAATTTTTCTTGATTGTGTATGAGCTTGAAAGGATATGACTACTCTATGATTTCAATAACATTCTTTGTGATTTCCACAGTAACCTCAGGAAGTGTGTAGTGAAGTACCATTATCACCAATTTTTGGATGAGATGCCTAAGACTAAAAAAAGTAAGAGACTTATCCACAAACACAGTTATTAAGTGTCAGAGTTATGGGTTATGAACCCAGGCTTTTGATTCCAAGAGCATCCTTGCCACTAGAAAATTCTGCCTTGTCTATAAAAGTATAAAATATGAATAGTTATATTCAGTGAGTTTAAAATCAAACTGAGGGAGGAAAAAAAAAAAAACCTAACAAGCATAAAACAATACTGAAGAGTTACAGAACGAAGTATATAATTAAATATTAAATCATGTACACAATACAAACATTGGCTTCTTCAAAGATAGCTACAAGGATAAGGCTGGAGTCTATGTGGAGCTTGACAAATTGTCAATATTTGGATAAAGAAAAGGCAAGAAGAAGGCACTATGAGCGATAAGCACAAGACTGAAATATAAGGAAGCAAAAAAGAGTATTAGGCAAGTATTCAGCAAGAAAGAGAGATTGGGGGGAAGACATGACAAATAAGAATGAATAAATTGGGTGTGAGCAGAAGAATGGGTTTTAAAAGAAGATGGAGGGTTTTAGATTGAAAACAGTAAGAAAAAGATACTAATGAAGGAAGTCTTTCACCAGTGGAGGAACATGGATATAGTGCTTAAAAAAAAAGTGGTCTAGACAGATGTGTAATATGGTAGCCTAAAAAGCTCACAAATTTAATAATCCACCAATTTTTTTTTTTGCTTTCCTTTTATTTTATCTTTACAAATTAGTACAAAAATCTAAGACAATTTCAGAAGTCCCATAATGGAAAATGTTATCCACATCCAGAGAAAGAATTATGGAGTGTGAATGAAGATTAAAGCATACAATTTTCTTTTTTTTCTTTCTCTTTCTTTCTTGTGGTTTTTCCTTTTTATTGGTTCTTCTTTCACCATATGACTAATGTGTAAAAATGCTTAATCTTGATTGTTCATGTATAACCTATATCAGATTGCTTGCTGCCTGGGGATGGGGTAAAGAAAGGAGGAAAAAATATGGAACTCAAAAATCTAAAAAGGTGAATGTTGAAAATTATCTCTATGGGAAATTGGAAAAAATAAAATACTATTAAATAAAGAGAAAATATATTTAAAATTATAAAAAATCAAAAGTTTGTTGCTGCCTTGTGTTGACCAAGTCTATTGGCACAATTTTCCAAACAGCATAAACTCATGTCATGTATCTTTATCACATTTTATTAATTCTTACAATATTTCAAACTATGTCAATATTATTATGTACCTATGATGATGCTACTTTGATGTTACTCTTTTAATTGTTTTGGAGCTCTATTAACCACCATATGAAACATAGGAACATAAAATTAAATGTTTGTGTTCTGACTGTTCCTGACTGGTCATTCTCTTTCTCCCATTTCCGTGGGCCCTCTATTCTGTTCTAAAATTAGGGCAAATCAATGTGGCAAATTTCATTGTTGCATTATTTTAAGAAATAGTCCCTACTATCCCAGTATTCAGCAACCACTATCCTGATCAGTCAGCAGCCATCAACAGCAACACAAGACCTGCCAACAAAAATATTCTCATGTAATGAAGGCTTGGTTAGCATTTTTTAAAGAAATAAAATGTCTGTTAAATAAAGGTATAGATCTTGCTTTTTCCCCCCTTCAGATAGAAAACTACTGCACATTTGATCATGGTATATAGTATAAACATAACTGGGAAATAACAAAATTTATGTGGCTTGTTTTACTATGAAATTAGCTTTATTGTGGTAGTATAGAACCAAACACAACATCTCTGGGGCATACTTATAGTAAGTGCCTTCTTCCTCTTGCTATGTATGTCCATTCTTATGTATTGTGTTTGCTTTAACTTTAGAATTTAAAAAAATTAAACTATTTACATCTAGATCTAGATTTATATAACTCTCTTATATTTGTTGAAATAAAGTCTGTATAAAGGGAAAGGATAAGAGATTTTGAAGGAAAAACTGAGATAATGGATAACTGTCTAAATATGGAGACACAAATTTTTATAGTAATAAAATTTTAAGTCTATGAAGCACTTTAACAATCACAATATAGTCCTACCAAAAAATATAAGAGGAAATATACTTTAAGAGAGGCTAATAGAGGTTCCTCCAACAGAAGCAAAGCTTTTAGTGATGAAGACAATTTGTCTTTCTTTCAATATTTGTATAGCATTTCTTATGATTTAATATTTTATTATATTTTTATTTTCTTATGTTACTAACATATTATATTATTTTGTTATAGTATCCATTGTTCTTTCATGTATGTTAATTTGAAGATAAATTGTATTTCCAGAAGAGCGGCCTTCTCATATCCATGCCCTTTGAGGAAAGAGAATATGTCCTGTAGGAGGAGCAACTCGTACCCTTTGCTACTAGATGTGTTCTATGGAGTGTATTATATATGGCTCTGAAAAAGGCAAGTTGACTAAAGAATGAGAGTAATCTTTACTATGGATTCAGTTTAAAAACCCTTTGTATTTTCAGTTGGTTTGAATTCTGATTCAAATAAAACCTGTCAATATATTGTTATCTTACCCTAAGTCTCTTTTTTATGCTAAAATGGGTATATCTCCTCAACTGACACATGACATACACAGGGAGAAAATATGCTTTAACAGAATCCATTTGCAAATAATATAGTGATTATAAACAAAATATGTATTTTCTATAGCCCTTTAACTAAGAACTATTATATCTGGAACTACTTTGCTAGCTATTAAATTTGAAAGTTGAATGTACTTCATGGTCATTGAAAATCATTTTCCTGAGTTTTCTCTTTCCCTTGTTATTAATTTATATGTGTCCCATAAGTATTTCTGGGGTTCAATGAATAATAATAGCATGCATTTATATAGCATTTATCATATGCCTAGCATGGTGGTTGGCACTTTGCATAGTGCTGCACAATTAGGACAGAATTCCTGAATATGAACAACTTAAATATTGTCATGTCATGTTAGACTATTGAAGTCAAGAAATAGGAATTTAACAGGAGTATACTTACTTTCAAAATTCAACTGCATAAATATAGGATGATGAAAGTTCACTTTGTCAATAATTTGTATGAAAAAGATTTGCCAACCATTCTGGAGAGCAATCTGGAATTATGCCCCAAAAGTTATCAAACTGCATACCCTTTGATCTAGCAGTGCTACTACTGGGCTTATATCCCAAGGAAATACTAAAGAAGGGAAAGGGACCTGTGTATGCCAAAATGTTTGTGTCAGCCCTTTTTGTAGTGGCTAGAAACTGGAAAATGAATGGATGCCCATAAATTGGAGAATGGTTGGGTAAATTATGATATATGAATGTTATAGAATATTATTTTTCTGTAAGAAGTAACCAACAGTGTGAATACAGAGGCTTGGAGAGACTTACATCAACTGATGCTGAGTGAAACGAGCAGAACTAGTAAATCATTATACACTTCAACAATGATACTGTATGAGGATGTATTCTGATGGAAGTGTATATCTTCAACATAGAGAAGAGCTAATCCAATTCCATTTGATCAATGATGGACAGAATCAGCTACACCCAGAGAAGGAACATTGGGAAATGAGTGTAAACTGTTAGCATTTTTTGTTTTTCTCCCCAGGTTATTTTTACCTTCTGAATCCAATTCTTTCTTTGCAAGAACAACAAAATTCAGTTCTGCACATATATATTGTACCTAGGATATAGTATAACATATTTAATATGTATGGGAATGCCTGCAATCTAGGGGAAGGGGTGAAGGGAAGGAGGAGAAAAATTCGGAACAGAGGGGAGTACAAGGGATAATGTTGTAAAAAATTACATATGCATATGTACTGTCAAAAAAATGTTATAATTATAAAATTAATAAAAAAATAAGAAAAAGATTTGGAGGTATTTAAGCAGAGATTGTATAGGCATCTCTAATAATTATATTAAAATATATTTGAGGTTGATTCTAATTAATTTATTTTGTAAAACTTTAATTACTTGGTATATGTACCTAATACTATAACATCCTATGTACTACTTATACTATTTTAAATACCTACTATATGAAATCTGGGAGAGATAAGGAACTTTAGACACTGTCTCTGATGGTTATGGTTTATATATACTCTAAGATAAGAGCTGTTATTCATAAGGGCTTTTTTTGGGGGGGGGTCAGATTCTTTTGGTAGTCTGGTGAAATATGTACTTTCTCAGAGTAATGTTATTTCAAAAAAGTTGTAACTGAAATACTAAATTTCAGTTATAGTTTAGTGAAAATACGGATATAAATTTTTTTCCCATCCTGAGTTCATGGACCTCTTGAAATCTATCCAGAAACTACAGGTTAAGATCTAAGACACAGATAATGCCAATAAATGTTAAAAGTATAGTAAAGAATTAAAAAAAAAAAAAAAAAAAAAAAGGTTAAGCTCTAGTGATAAGTAAAGTTGTTATTGACAGAATTAGCAAATAAGTCTCATGGGATGAGGTAGAATTTGAGTGTTTTTTAAAAAATGGGCAGGAATTTAATAGACAAAGAGAAGAAAGGTCAATTTTAGACATAGGAAATTGTGTAAACTAAGACAGAGAGGAGCGAGGTCACAGAATGTTTTTTGGGAGCAGTGCTCTGTCTGACTGATTTTTAAGATGCCTTCCAACTTTTAATTTCTATGATCCTATTACACATTTTTAAATTCAGACTTTCCTTTCTTTTAATTGCTCTGAATCATCATGATTTTGTTATTGAAACATACAAAGAAAATCAAGATTAAAAACTTAAATAAAGTAGTATCACGATCTAAGTCTTCAGTTTTTTACATCCCAAAAAATATATTCCCTGGCACATAAGACTTTAGCTGAAATCAGATTAACTACAAATATTCTGGTTATTTGAAATATGAGGAATTTTTTAAAAGGTATCTGACAATCTTTCTTTCCATCAACACAAGTACTCAGTTTCAGGCCCTTTCCCTCTCCTACATTACTGACAGAGTTTCCTAACTAGTCTCATCATTTGTCTCTCTAATCTAATCTTTCCCCTCTCTCAGCTCATGCTGACAGATGTAAGATTTCTAAAACACAAATCTAACCATGTAGCTCCTGTTTAGAAAGCTTTCATGGCTCCCTTTTGCTTCTAAGAGAAAATTAAAAAAACAAAGAAACAAAACTCCTCTATTTGACATTGAAAGCCCTTCAGAATCAGGTTCCAGTCTATCTCTTCAGGTTGTTTACACATTCCTCCCCTTCACACACTATATATTCTAGACAAATTGGTTTCCTTGTTTTTCCTTGCACATAATCTCTCACATTTATACTTTCTTTTCTCTTGTCTGCCTCCTACAACACCAGCTTTCTTCAATACTCAGCTTACTCTTACAAACGGGGATTTTCTAATATCTTTGGTAGTAAGTTGTACTTATTTATGAAAATACATATGCTCTAGTAGAATATAAACTTCTTGAGGGCAGACACTATTGTACTTTGTATTTGCAAATCCATTCTTCAGCACAGTGGCTAAGTTCTCATTGTGGGCATTTAATAATATTTAAGAATATTATTGTCACAAAAGTAATTTATTAAGAAAATGCACTTTTAAAATACAGGTTTTCCATGAAAAAATTTTCATTTTGTGTTTAATAAAAAATTGGCACTACTTTTTATTGAATCAAACATTATTTATATCAAGAAGGATGATATTGACAAGGTAGAGTTTCTCTAATGTGTAAAAGTACCTCAACAATATTTCCTTATGCCCAGGAAGTGACCTTAAGAAGACTATCCCAGTATAAATGCTGGTGGGTTCTACAAGGCTAGATAGGCTTTGAGTATATTCTCATCAATAATTCACTACCTTATAGATAAAAAGAGGCTCACTACAAAGAGATAGGCCACTAGATGATTAATTCTTTGGTTATGGCAACCTGTGAAAGGAGGAAAAATACAAAATAGTGCTCAGTGTAGTGTGATTCAATGAAAGCATAAAAAGGAGGGGAAGGGGAGGATCTTGAGACTATTTTTCCATTAGAATCACTTCCAGTAAACTGTTTTAGCCATGGACATGGCATAGATCCTCTTTTTTTTGTCCCTTTCTGAAAATCTCTTTCTGAAAACTTCTATATTCTAAACTTTTATTATCACTTTTATTTAATTATATTCCTCCAAAAATACTTTGTTACAAAAGAAATGGTTAACTCAATTAGGTACAATTGAGAACCTGCCAAATACAAAATACAAGTGCTTTGGCTACTTTTTTGAGATACAAGTGAAGGCATTTGTGATATCTATGTAAGTGCAGATTACCTGTCACTTAGTAACAAAAATAATGAAGAGCCTATCAAATGAGATTTTGGTTTTATCTTTTCCTCCTTCTTCCTATTCTCCAATGTTGCTATCCCTCGAGTGGTCTGCGTTAGGCCTTGAGTCTTCCTTTTTCTGAGTTAAAACTGAGTATAAGTTGCTGTATAAGTTACTGTTTTATCAGGTTCTTTTGTGAAACTTATAGCTGCTATTAAGGACTGGGAGAGTTCTTGGGATTGATAGTTGCAGAATCATAGAAAAAGAGAAGAGTGCTAAGACTCAAACAGATTCTATATCATCTATAGGCATTACTTTATTTGTGCAGCAAATGAAGCATAGCAATCTTGACATTTTCATTATAAATGAAATTATAAGACTAAGAAGTTAAAAGGAAGTCTGAATGAAAATTTTCTTTTTCCTTAGAAAAGCATAAGTAAGACATTGAGTTGGTTTTTATTATATGTACAAAGAGAATAAGAAACATAACTTCCTGGGACAATTGTTCATCTCATACTGCTGTGCTTATAATTAGCATTTTAAAAAAGAATATCATGTAAATAATTGTATGTTTCTGGGACTTTATTGCAGACAGTTGAGATTGATAAAGAAGTTTTACTGCAGAACTCTCAAGTCTCTTCCAGTAAAATCAATATTTTCAATACATATATATTTCAATATTTTATACTGCAATTAAATGCAAAGTATTGCAACTGAATACAAAAGTTCATCATAGGGAAAGAAAGTGAAAAAAAATGTTAGAAAACATGGCTGAGGAATAAGAAATGAAAGAGGCTTATAGACTATGCAGGTACTTCATGTGGAATATATTCTTTAAAAGGAAGAATCTGGGTCAATGGACATGAGGGATAATGAATAATATCATGAAAAATGAAACAAATAATTTGACAGGAAATGATTGATTACAAAACAGTAACCATGCAAATCAACTAATAATAAACTAACTAGTTCTGAATCAGTTGTCTGGTGTATAATGATGTTGGCAAGCAAAAGAAAAATCAACACTAAATTAGAACAAAACCAAAAATATAGAGAATGAAATAAACTAGAACCAACATAACTTATTTAAATCACCTACCAATGCTGAAAAATTGGAAAATTGTATCTTAGGAAAATCCAGATCGACATAAAAGGTCTCAGAGTTCATTAAAGAAAACTAACAAATGTGTCTTAGTCATAAGAATGAGGACACTAAAAAAACTCTAGTAAAAAACAAAACAAAACAAAACAAAAAACTTTATGATTTCTGGGTCTTATAGAAAGCTTACTAAGAATCTCAGCGGAGTCAGATCATTCCAAAAGCATTTAAGGAAAAGATTGGAAGGACAAAAAATAGATGAGAAATGAAAATGATATGTTAAGACTTCTAGATTAAACTAAATTTTTTTTCTGCAAGGGCAGAGGATTTGCCATATTATGACTCTATCATGGTTGGGATGTACTACAGCATGAAAAAACGACATTAAAGAAAACAAATATGGGAAAAGAAGCTGGATTATGCCAAGCATGCTTATTAGAAGTGTATGCTGGAGAAGTTAATGCTGGAGCATTGAGAAATTAATTCTCAGGATATCTGAAAAAAGGAAAGATTTGGGAAAAAAATCTCAGACCTTATTATTATCAAAAAATATGATCAAGAAAACATGAGCAACAAATAACTTAAATATCCACTTTTCAATTGCTATAAAATCTATTAAAAATAACTTACATATGCAATGAGAGAAAACTTGATCAAGATTTTTAAAGGGAATAGAAAGGCTTTTAAAATGATATTCTATAGAAGACCACAAACTTTTAAAGTTACAGAATTGACTGAAAGATACAGGAAATATAAGCTGCTATGTTTATTGTTTATTGACTTCAAAGAAACATCTTATGTAACAGAGAAAGTCAAAATCATACAAGAATCTCTGAAAAATGCATGAAGAGATAATTGTTCAATGAACCTCTCATATAAATTGAGGAAAAGTAGAGGAGGACAGATGTTTAAAGGATAACTAGGAAAGAGCTCAAATTGAGAAGCCAGGATGACAGATTACTTATAAATGGTAAGATTTTCTGAATGTATCTGTTTGCAGTGGTTGTAGTGATGATCACAAATTTCAGAACAATATACATTATATTAAATGAGATTTATAATCATTCAAAAAATTTTGGCCTAATTATTCATAAAGGAAAACCAAGAAGATGAATAATGCATATTATCCAAATGAATGACAAATAGTTGGATGGACCAACATATATATATATATATATATATATATATATATATATATATATATAAAGATGGTCCATCAGTCAGTATCATAAACAGACACTTTGGATGAAAAATGGACTAGGCCCAGACTTAATCAGTAGGGGACAAAGGGATGAAATGAATTTGAGAAATATCCAAATTCAATTCATTAAATGAATTTAATGAATGAAACAAAGAATCTTTCTGAAAAAAAGGTCCATTTAAAAAAAAATCATATTTTATTTTTCTAAATACAGGCAAAGACAGTTTTCAATAGTCACCTTTGCAAAATCTTATGAACCAAATTTTTCTCCCTCTCTTCCCCCTGCCCAAGACATCAAGCAATATGATATAGATTAACCGTGTGATTATTCTAAACATGTTTCTATATTTGTCATGTTGTACAACAACAAAAAAAATCAGAACAAAAGGGAAAAAAGCAACCTCCCCCCAAATAAAAACAACCAACCAACAACAACACAAACAAAACAAGGAGAAAATGCTATGCTTTGATCCACATTTATGAACGTCATAGTTTTCTTTCTAGATGTGGATGGCACTTTCTATCATAAATCTATTGGAATAAAAAGATCCATTTTAAACATAATTACTTTTCTCGTAAAACTAAAACAATTTTTTTTAAATTTATAAATCAGACTAGAAAACTAAAAGAAATTGTAGCTAAATAGAAGTTCTAAATCACAAGAGGGAAAAATGAGAGATGCATGATTGATCTGATTAGGCTCTAGCATATTAATGATAATGATCCATGTTTGAGAAATAGTCTAAACATATTAGGAAAGAAATATATAATTAGTTACTACTATATGTTAGACACTGTGCTTAGCACTGAGGATACAAAAAAAGTAAAAGTAAAAAGAAAAAAGCCCTTAAGCAGTCTAGTCTAATGGGATAGACAACATGCTAACAACTTTGTACAAATAAGGCATATATAGTATATAACGGAAGTAGTCTCATAGGAAACATCAGCACTAAGGAAGAAGGGAAAGACTTCTTGTGAAAGGGGGGTTTGAGCTGAAACTTGAAGCAAACTAGGAGATAAAAATGAGGATGAAGAGAATTCCATGTATGGGGGCAGCCAATAAAAATTCCTGTAATCAGGAGAAGTAGTAGTGTAATTGAGGAATAGCAAAGGATGTCAGACTCCCTGGATCACAGAGTACTTGAAGTTAGTAAAGTGTGAGAAGAACATAAAGACAGAAGAGGAACAGGATATGAAGTTGTTGGGATTTTTAAAAAGTTTTTATTGATGGCTTTTGTTTTATGTATCATCATGGGGGTTTCCCCATTATTTCTCCTCCAACTCTTCCCAGAATGTCATCCAAAATAACAAATAATATTTTTAAAGACAAAGGAAGAGAAAAAAACGAACAAAATCTATTAATACATTCAAAAAGTTTTAAAACATTTGCAGTATGCAACACTTGTGGACCAAAGGAGAATGAAAGCATCCTTTCACATCTCCTCTTAATTTTTTCTTTATAATTCTACAACATTTACTTTTGATTTTTTAAAAATATGTGGTTACTTTTTCCAAGTACATTATTGGAATTATTGTATATACTGTTTTCTTAGCTTCTGCTTACTTTATTTTCATCGGTTCATATAGATCTTTCTATGCTTCTCTGTATTTATTACACACATCATTTTTTACATCCCAGTAACTTTCCATTACATAAACATACAATTTATTTAGCCATTCACAATTGATGGACATCTATTCTATTACAATTCTTTGCTATCATAAATGTGCTATAAATATTTTAGTGTATGTGGAGTTTCCTTGTGTTAAAAGGTTGGGAATGGATTTTCTGGGTCAGAGTATTGTTTTATTTGCTTAATTCTAAATGGTTTTCCAAAATGGTTTTTACTAATTTAGAGATCCAACAACAATATATCAATATGCCTATCTTCCCCCTAGAACCTTCAATACTGATTACCATCATTTTTTGTCACCTTTGCCAAATTGCAAGATGTGATTTATTTTGATTTGCACTTCTTGTTTGTTATTTGGTGCATTTTAATGTGGTTGTTGATACTTGATAATTCTTTTTAGAATTCTTTATTTATATCTTTAAACACTTTTATGTACTACATAATAGCTAGTCATATATATATAAGTTAAGTGTTTATATATCTTAGGACATCAAATCCTTATTAAGGAGTCCAAATGTCTATGAGAATAAGTTGCTGGATTCAAGTCAAGGTAGAATCTAGAGAGGTGGCAACAGTGGCTGGTTATTAAAATCTATCTCAAGTAGCTCTTGGTTTGCATTGGGGGTGGGAGGAGAGATGGAAAATTTTTTATTTTAAAACATACTGAAAGCAGCTAGGTGGAGCAGTGAAAAGAATACCAGCCCTGCAATTAGGAGGACTTGAGTTCAAATCCAGCCTCAGACACTCAACACTTAATTAGCCAAGTCACTTAACCCTGATTGCTTTGCCAAAAAGAAAAAAGAAAAAAAAAAGAAAAAGAAAAACATAGTGGCACAGGGGCTAAGAAGACTTAAGATTAGACTAAAGGGTCGGGCACAACATGGGGCATTGAGGTAGCTCAGTAAATCAGAGTGCTGTATCTAGAATCAGGAAGCTCTGAGTTCAAATCCCATTTTAAATATTTACTGTTTAAATTATTACTTGTGTGAAGCTGGGCTAGTCACTTAGCCTCTATCTTAATCCAATGAAGAAGTGGCTCCATTCCAATACCTTTGCTTAAAAACTTCATGTGAAGAATTGGACATGACTAAACAACTGAACAACAATATAACATATGATGCTCTTGGGAAGGTCAATTTTTAATAGGACTTTATAAAGGGCTTTTAATGCCAGAAAATTCAGTTCTCAATGCTTAATAAAGATTGACTTGTGATAAATTCTATTGGTTATAGCTGTATTCAAATTGAGTTTTGCTGTCTTTTATGGTTGTCTATACATTGTTTTAATTGTGTAAACATTATATATTGTGCATATTTGAATGAAGGAAGCACTTATCAAGTGCTATACATAGAGTAAGTAGTTTTGTTAAGTGTTGGGGATATAAGTGAACAATCTCTTCTTTAATGTTATTTTCACTGATAAAATGACACCTGTTTCTGACATTTAACCATCTGACAGTGTTGAAAAATTTAGTGACAACAACTTCCTTTTTGCAATTTTAGTAGCTATGGCTATAACAAAACATCTGGAGTATTACAGGTATATGTAGCAAGATTAATGCTTAGCTATATCTCCATAGATGTTTTCCAGGATGACAGCACAGTAAAATGGGGAGAAAGCAATGTTATTTCCAAGGTTCTTGGGTTTTGAATCCAGAGCAGTCTCCATTGGTATATGAGGAAAGATGGTGGTCAAGGTTAGTGCTGATAATTTGACTTTTCTTAATTTTATAAAAATGTCAGTTCTTTCTATATTTTATATTTTTATGAGATTTTAATACAAAACTTTCCCTAGTCTGTAGCTTTTTGACTAGTTTTATCTATACTGATTTTGTTTATATAATATATTTTTACATAACAAAATAGCTTATTTTATCTTTTATATTCTGTGTCTAGCTGTGAATACTTTTACACTTTTTCTGATAATGTTGATAACATAAATGTTATAATCTGAGATCTGATAAAGCTGAATGTCTTCTTCATTCTTAATTTGTTTTCCTTGATATCCTTTAACTGGTAGTTACACTTAACACTGAAAAATGCTAAAGGCAAATCAAATATTGTTTCTGCAAACAATATTATCAACCAGTATGTTACCTTTATTTAAGAAAACTATTGTTATATAAATAGGGTAAATAATTCAAACATTTGAGACCAGTGACCATCAGTTCAAAATAACTCTATGTTGCTAATAAGCACTACACTTCCAAAATGACTGAGGTCCTGATGATTGTCTTTGAGATATAACATTAGGTTTGTCATTATGGTATATTAGTCATGTTAGTTCAAGTATCATTCCTAACACTTTACTAAGTATGTGGTTATTCTTTATAGAATTAGAAACTAAATGTGGAAATCTTTCTATTCAAAGATAAGCTGAGCTATAAATTCTTAGATGCATATGGATGAAATGAAAACATAGGCTTTGAGATTCAAGAGGGCAGGAACTGTTTTTCATTTTAATCTTTGTTTTTCCCAGTACTCATAACAGTGCCTTATATAAAAGAGGTACTTAAGAAACATTTATTGAATTGAATAAAGAACTGATTCAAAGAAAGGTAACATCTTCACAGGAAATGGGCCCTTTCTCAACCAGAAAAGAAACTATTTGCTGGCATTAAGAAAGAGGAACAGAAATGAATATGGAAGAGAGTAAAATTCATCCTGATAAAAGTTGCACTCAAGGGAAATTCAGTACTTTATCTTCTTTATCAGAAAATTGACAGGTATAGAAAACACCAGAAAAGCAAAGCCAAAATACATTTTTCTATACAAATACTTTGATATAAAATAGACAGGTTTCTACCCTCTAAAAGTCTTTATAAGCAAAGAGATAGATGTAACAGAAAGAGGAATAGTAAAATACATAGGATATTCTAGGTTGAATTAACTAAACAGCACTCCCCAAACTTTTCAAGTAACTCAAGATTGAAATTGGTTTTTTGATCAAAATGTCTGACCTGTCATTGTGAAAAATGACTGAAGGCTTTTACAAGAGATTCTGCAAGTCTTATTTACATTAATAGTAAGATGACACAAAACAATAATGCATAGGATCACTGGTCCATTAAATAATTATCAAAATCATTAAAGTTATGTAAATGACTATGGTACAAGGCCAGATTAAAATAATTATTATTCTGAAAATAAGTCACATAAGTCATTAAGTCTGAAAAGATGAATGTTATAGATGATATGACTGAAACTTAAGATTTAACAATTAACTGAAATGTTCATTAATCAAATTTCAGAATTAAAAAAAAAATTCACCTATGAAGTTAAAGAGAAGTTTTGGGATTTTAAGGAATATTTTTTTGGAATAGCAGAGAATACATTTACATAGCTCATTACTTCAAACAGGTGACAAGAGCTAGAATTATAAATAGGTTCAAGAAATTTAGGAAAGATAGTGATATTGGTTTTTATTCAAGATCAGAATGAAGAATAAACCATTGCTGAAGAAAAACTTAGTGCTGTTCTTTTTCAACTGCTTAGAGATAAAAAAAAATAAATGAATTTAGAAAAAATGAATATTCAAAAAAATAACCTAAGGTAGCAACCTACAATGCCTAGTCATAGCCGTAGATGTGGCTACAATATATGTAAAAATTTTAAGAAAGAAAATCTCAATGACTCGTAATAATTTGCTAAATGCAAAAGATATAACTCCTATAAATATAGAACAAGATTTTTTGATTTCTCAAATTCTAAAAAAAAAAAAACAAAGGCCAGATAAATTAATTGCAAACTATAGATTGTTTAGCAATATAGTCAATGACAATTTTAGTGAACTCTATTTAATTGCTTTTGGAAATGCTACTCTTTTATTTGGGTTGCCATGAAAAACTTACTTTCTGCAGTCTGTATTATTATTTCATCAAGTTCTTTTTCTAGTTTCTCATAATTCTCTAGTTTTGCCTGATGATCAGCATTTTGCGCTTGAAGTTCAGAAATGCGTTTCTCAGAAGAGGCTTGAAGACCATAAAACTCTTTAGTTAAAACCTAGTGATTAAGAGAAGTAGAAATAAAATAAAGATATTATAAAACAATTGGTTGACATTAAGATAATTCAAAATATGATACAAAATAGGTTTTCTTTTATTTGTAGAGTTTAAAAATAACTAACTCTAATTGTTATAATTTAATATTAGATAAAAAAACAAAGAATGTTTTACATTTTTATATTTTAAGGTAAATAATTCAAATATCTCTTGAAGTATCTCATAACACTGAATAAAAATGAATTTACTATTTGGAAATGATTTGGTGGTTAGGAATAGTATTGTATTATTTAAATTTCTAAAAGCACAATAATATCTACTTATCTTTGGATTATTTATTTCAATTACACAGAACTAGTCAAGAATTAAAATTCAAAAATTAGGACTTAAAAAAAAGAAAAGAATTCTGGAATAGCCAAAACAAGGTTAAAATGTTTATGTATTAAAATTCATGTAATATTACCTACAGAAGGATCTCTCTTAAATCCTTACTTTGTCCTCATTTACTCTTTAGACCCAACTCACATGACTTTGATTACTATCTTCCTGGCTCACAGCGGTTGTACACAGCAAATTAAAAGGGTTGCTAAAGGCAGCCACACTGATAACCCAAAGAAGTGAGTGCTGCTAGCCTAAAAGGCAAGAAATGCATAAAATGCTAAAAGGCAGGCATCTGAAATTAAAAAAAAAAAAAAAACATACCACCACCACTGAAATCTGGGTATATCTTGAAGGAACCAACAGTCCTTAACACTCTAACAGAAAGCTCCCTATCATATTTTTAGAATAATGTAATTACTTAAATATCCTAAAGTTCAGGACGCTCAAAAATGTGGACTCAGGTGGATTGGGTCTGTCTTCTGTGACTGAACCCAAAAGGTTCCTTTCCTCTCTTTCATTTATTGTGCCCCAATCTAGAGCTTACTTGTGGAAAATCACCAAATATTCTGGAATCTAGGTTTCTACAAAGGTGAGTCTAAGAACTATATGCAATTTTTTTTTTTTTATAAAAATCACCTAAATTTATCTGGCAATTCTGAAAATAGGTGATATTATCCCCATTTTACAGAAGATGACACTGAGACAAAGATTAAGTGACTTGCCTAGAATCACAAACTAGTAAGTATCTGACAATGTATTTGATTTCAGGTCTTTCTGACTCCAGATGTAGTGCTCTATTCACTGCACTACTTGGCTGTTTAATAGGACTCTTATATAAGCAGTCAAGGTAATAAATGTATAAGTACAGAAATTGTTGAAAACTTAACTGATTCAAAGGAATTCAACAGCAAACACAGAAAATATGTAGAAAGCACGGGAGTCACAAGAATACAATGGGAAACATGAAAAATGTATTTGGCACTCAAATGATTCACAAAAACTCATAACAGACACAGAAAACATATAAATGATTCACAATAGTTCCCGTTGGAAGGAACTGAAACTTGGGGTTAACAAAGTGGCAATATTCTGACATTACAGTGAGAACTATGTTCTGACATTATAGTGAGAATTATGTACATAATGGCCATTATGATTTAGACTCCTACCCCCCAAAAGCAAACATACTCTGCATCTGTTGAAAGGGCAATGTCCTTGCTATCAGACTTCCATTGTTATATTGAATCAGATCTCCTCTGCTCCTGTGTCTTGCTTCTAATCTCCTGCTACAGAGACTCTGTGAACAATTTTCTGAGGCATACATCAGGAAAGTTTCTAGAACAATGCTATAAAACTTAAATAGAAATAGGCAACTGAAATCATATTGATTTAGAAAACCACAGATTAACATTATCTAGGTTTTATTTTATTTTTATTTATTTTGTTAAATAGCTTCCAATACATTTTAATCTGTAGGGTCTTTCCCTCAGCAACTTTTCTCCTCTAAGATTTTAAAATCATTGCTCCAAAAGCACATTGCTTAATTGGTATGCCTCTGCCTTGCTAGGTCATGTTTGATTAAGTCCATGAGCTACTCCACATAATCCACATAATAAAAGTAAAATCTTTGTAACCTATATTGTATGTTTCTGACATTATGTTCTCCCAAATCTACTTCAGATTTCTATGTCATATTACCAGTTGATATGATGCATATTATTACTTCACTTTATATAATTGGAAATAACAGGTCTTAGAGATATTTGAAGCAAAAATGACAATATTCTTACCCTATTTAGCAGCACTGATTTTGTCACAGCATTGTTATTCATGTAACTGAAATTAAATACTTTATCTTTTTGATCACATCGACTCCTTGCTTGGTTAAGAACTCTCTCCCTTATTCTACCTTTCTATAGTGCCCAAACTAATTCTCTTCTGTTTTTTGTGGTATGACCTTTAACATTCAACTTTCATATCAATTTTCAGTTTATTGTGATAAGAAGCTTGTACTGACATGAGCTAATTGTCTAAAACTAATTTTTACCAGAATACACATCCATTTTCTCAATAGTTCTAAGTCAAGTAAGAAGATCTTCCCCAATAATTTTTGCTTTCAGGTTTATTATGTACCAGATTTCTGAGTTCTAATTTTGCTGTATAAACATTTTAGTTTTCTAACTAACACCAAATAGTTTTGATAATGGCATGTAAGAGCTAATCCTTTCTTCACTCCCACTTCCACCCCCCCCACACACATGTTTTCCATGAGATTCTAATCCTTTTGTTTCTTCAAATGAATTTTATTATTTTTATCTAACTTTGTCTCATAAAATATTCCCTTGATAATATGATTGGTATGGTATCGTCCATAAATTAGTATTGACATCTTTTATATTAGAGCATCCCAACTATGAATACTCATTAACTGTCTATAGTTTCCAGTCCTCTTTCCTTTAAACAGAATTAAGACAATGTGACAAATTTGTTTTGCTTGACTATTCCTTATCTGTTACCAAAAAACATTGTTTTCCTTTCTTTTTCTCTTTTTTTTTTTTTTTGGTGGGAGGTATGAGGCTGGATAGAAGGGAGGGGGTGACAAGAGATAAGACATAAAAAAGAGGATAAATAAGAAAGAAGAAAGTCATTTAATATTTAAACAACCACCACCACCACAACCACAAGAGAAATGAAGGCCAGAAAAAACTGCAATTATAATAGCTTTGAAATGTAAATGTTAAATAGATAAAAACCATGATGGAATAATTGTGTTTGCATTAAATTAAAATGTTTTTGCACATTAAATTAAAATGTTTTTGCACAAACAAAATCAATGCAGTCAAGATTATTAGGAAAACAGGAAACAAGGAGAAAATGATTACATCAAATTTATCTGAAAAAAGCTTCATTTCTTAAATATATGATGAATGGAGTCAAATTCATAAGAATATGAGTCATTCTCCAATTGATAAATGGTCAAAGGATAGAAACAGGCAATTTTCAGAAGAAATCAAAGCTCTCTACAGTCATATAAAAAATAATAAAAATCATGATTGGTTAGAAATATAAATTAAAATAACTCCAAGATACCACTTCACACCTATCAGATTAATTAATATGAGAGGGGGAAAAATGTTGGAGGGAATATGGAAAAATTAGGATACAAACGCATTGTTAACAGAGTTGAAAGCAACCAACTATTCTGGAAAGCAATTTCACTGTGAAACTATGCATCCAACAATACCAATGCTAGGTCTATATCCCAAAGAAGTCAAAGAATCAGGATGATTTATATGTATAAAAATATAGCAGTTCTTTTGGGGTAGCAAAAGAATAGAGGATGACTACCAATTGGAGAATGGCTGAACAAGTTGTGGTACATGATTGTGATAGAATACTACAATGCTATAAGAAAGAACAAGCAGGATGCTCTCATAAAAACTTGGAAAGACATGAATTGATGCAAAGAGAAGTGAACATATGCAGGAGAACACTGTTCACCCAGAAATAGCAATATTGTACAATGATCAATTGTGAAATGATGCAGCTATTCTCAGCAAAACAATGATCCAAGACAATTTTAAGGACTTAAAATGAAAAGTGTTATCCTGTTCTATAGGAAGAATTAATGTAGCATGCTTTTAAACTATGAGTCTTTTCGATGTTTTCTTTTACAACATGGCTAATAGTACAGAAATATGTTTTGCATGACTACATAATTTAAAATCTGTATGAAATTCCTTGCCTTCTCAAGAAGGAGGTGAAGGAGGGAGAATATTTGGAATTCAAAAATTTTTAAAACAGTTTAAAAATGTTTTTACATTTTCTCCTTAACAGGAGAAAAAAATAAGGGGGAAGAAAAACTGAATTTATTATAGTAAACTAAATTCATTATAAATTTGAAATGGAAAAACAAATTCATATTTAACCATCTTTGCTTGCTCTATTACATATGTGGAAATGCTCATTTTATTTAGTATTTCTTGAGTTTGGAATTAAAAATACTTTAAAAGTATTTCATAATTGATCTACACAAGTCTTGAATTTATTGACTTTCAGGTATTTTGTGTATAAATAACTGTCCATCTTATCGTCCTGCAAATGACCTTTTAGTTACTATTCTTCACCATTTTTGAGTCATCCCAGTTAATAACCTAGGAATTTTTTTTCTCTTCTCTCATGTTCACTCAAATTAATTGCTTATTTTTATTAATATCTCCACATCATTTCCCTTCTCCCCATTCAAATGACAATCACTCTAATACAGAATCTCACAAGTATGATACAAGTCTTATCTCTTCAGATTCCTTACATTGTGAGGCTTCCTTGGAAAACAACTATAATTAAGGCATTCCTTGATTTATGAAAAGTAAACACATGAAAACCTTCATTTATAGATCAGTTAATAAAATTGGTAAAAATAGGTATAATTATCTGATTCACAAAAATTCACTTGAAAGTGACTCCAGGGGCAGCTAAGTGGTGCAGTGGTTAGAGCACCAGCCTTGAATTCAGGAGGACCCAAGTTCAAATCTGGTCTCAGACACTTAACATTTCCTAGCTGTGTGACCCTGGGCAAGTCACTTAAACCCAGCCTTAAAAAAAAAAAAAAGAAAGTGACTCCACTAAGTACCAATCTCTTTTCTGGGAAATTTATTATAAAAATTTTTTTTCTTTGGGTGTAAAAATGTTTGGTTATAGGTGATTTAAGCATTTGACAGGTCTAAAAGATAAGAAACTTTAAATTGATATTAATAAGTACAATCAATTCAAGATTAATTAGAAATTTTAAAAATATATATACTTTAAAGTTGTAAGTACAAGACAATGAGAAAACAATTAAATTTATAAAAATTAAAGAAATTTTGATGACATATAAATAATCTGTAGTTTTTATATGGAAATTATCTCCATTGCTGAAAAAAAATACCCAAAAGGAATTAAAGTTTGGACTTAAAAGAACAATATTCCCCTCAGATAGCTTAAAAAGAAATAGTTTCTTCCTTTTAAACATCTCTGAAATAGTTAATAAAATGCTTGATCCAAACTTTTAATTTTATCTGTACTATTTCATGTTTTCAAAACATTATTCAAACGACAAAGAAAGCTAGGTCATTTTAAAATTTCATTTGAAGATTAAGCTTAAGCTTTAGTCTGTATTCTGGAATTCAATTACTAAAATAATATTCATGATTTTAGGACCAATGTTGTTAGGATTCTTACAAGGTGCTAAGTCACTGGAACGAATAGAGACAATAATTATCTAATTCAGTATGACTGATCTGACCCTACAAGGAGATGTTATGGGCCAGAACTTGAAACAAGGTACTGAGTGGAATTGAGGAGACAATGATTAAATCTAATTCAGCATTGTTTAATCCTACCACAAATAATGGTTTCCTAGTAATGAAATGATTGGTGTATACTCAGTGGACAACATATAAGCAGGAAGCTCTCAGAGGTCCCAGGACTTTGGGAGATTCACAACTAGGATTGCCTTCCAGGAGATTCACAAAGCAGAAACCCACAATCCCACACTCAAAGAGATTCAGAGTCAAGATTCATTTCTAACTTCCACCGCTGTGCTGGCTGGAGACATTGGGAGGACAAGAGGCTGAAGCTGGCTGGAGAGATTCAGAAAGAGCTCTCGGGGAACCAAGGAGAGAGATAGGCCTCTAAGAAAGCTAACCGGGCCCAAGGAAGGAGACAAGACTTGGAAGGAGAAAATAAAGGATCTGGACTTTAACTCCTGGCTGCATTTGGATTATTGAACTGAACTGAAACGAAGGCTATCTCCAGAAGCTCCCTAAGAGATGTGCTCCCAGAGAACAATTACAATTTAGGGAAAAAGAACATTACATAATGTGATCATGGAGAATAAAATTCTGACAAGGTAAAATATTCACTCTACACATATTAATTTCATTTATTGCATTATAGTCTTCATCTATTCAGAAAAATTGCTAAATGAGTAGGAAGGTAGTTACATGTGAAGAGAGTGAAGGAAGCATTGGAATATAAAATGGTCAAAATTAGGAACTGCCTGTAATTCACAGAAAAATGCTACTTTGAATATTAAAGGGAAGGGACCCTAGAATTCTTTATGCTAACCTCTATGAACAGTGAATGGATTTTAGGGTAATGAGGTAGCTTTTTTTTTGCATGACAGGTGGAATCCATTTTATTGTTTTAATCACACTAAATCTATTCATAGCACTATGTCATGTCATTTTAAAAAATCAAAATCCCTATGATTTCTTAATCAAAAACCAATTCATAGTCCATTATTTTTAAAATGCAAAGTATATAGCATTTCATCAGGATGATTAATTCCCCCACCCCCAAGAAAATTGAGGTTAAGTGACTTGCCCAGGGTCACACAGCCAGGAAGTTTGAGACCAGATTTGAACTCAGGTCTCCTCCTGACTTCAGGCTGGTGCTCTGTGCACTGAGCTACCTAGCTGTCTAATTTTTTTTTTTTTAAATAAGGAATCATATCATGGACCTTAAGAAAACTATCACTACAGGTCATGAAAATACAAAACAAACATAAATCAGTTGTGGCTCCTCGAGACTTACTACTTTTAAGATCTAGCATAATGATGAATGTAAGAATCACGAATTTGTATAAAAAGAATTGTATAATCAATATAAATATAGTTCAAAACCCTAAATTTTACAAATTAAACAAACCTACATATGTGTTCCGAGCTCCTCAATGCAGATTGTTGTAGCTATAGGAGTCAAGAACTTTATGCTATCAGACGTTTCAAACAACTGAGCTGTTTAATAAAATTCATAGTCCTCACAGTGGTTTCTTTACTTTCCAATGAGCTGGTCAAGATGTTTAAACAGAACACAGGTAAACCTCAATTTAAACAAACATGATATATATAAGTCCATATTTAGCAAAAAAGTTAAATTGGGAAGTATTTGCTACAGTGTTTCTTCAAATATTTGCCACCTATAGAATTTACAATATAATTTTACATCTAAAAACCTCTATATATTTACTTCTTTCAGAAACAACATTGTGAGCACCATGGTCAGAATTAGAAGCAAGTCAGAATAAAAAAGTAGGGTCAATACTAGGTCATGTGAGACAGTGAATTTATTATGTTACTCTTACAGAGGTATGGGAGAAATAGTGTGTTTGGATGATTTGAAGAAGAAAGGACTTGCGGCTGCTAGTTAATAACTTTAAGGAGACCTTTGGGCTCTTTTTGGTGTTTGAAAAGATCCTGCTTGGGACCCCTAATAACCTTTTAAAAAACCTTATTTTTCAATTAGTAAGCATTTATTTTATGCTCCTCCTATCCATCCTCTGACATGGAAGAATAGAGAAAAAAGCATGACTCTTACATGCACACCATGGTCATAAGTTATTTTCTTGGCTCTGCACATTTCACTATGTTTTCCCAACAGGTTTCTCTGAGAAGTTTTCACACAGGTTTTCCCTTTATCATTTCTTTCAGCACATTACATTCATATGCCATAATAATTTGTTCAGCCATGCCACAATAATTTGTTCAGCCATTTCCCAACTGATAGGCACCTCCTTATCTCTTGAAAGCTTTTCTTGATGCAGGTGTATTTCTACTGGTATGATGACTCAAGGAGCTGTCTATTGTTTCTGAGTTTCCCTTTCCTTGGGAATACCATGTGATTTGAGTTATACTTGGTATTTCTCACTGAAAGGGAAATGAAGATTGCCTACAACTAAAGACTGTTTAAGAAGGCTTTCCTGAGCATTCCAAATACAGCTTATGCAGAATTGAAGAATATCATAATCAGAGAAGACATCAGAAGTCAAATAGACCAACCAATACCAAGCCAAGAATTTATTCTACACTATAAACAAGAAAGTCTCCTTTTGGACTTCATTCAAGCCAGGAGGAGTTCAATAACTTTTGAAGTACTCTACTTTCTACTTTTTGGCAGTTAGAGATCTTCCTTACTCAACATACCAAAAATTCAAGCTAAATTTTTATTTTCTACAACACATACACAAAGTTCTTTGCTCTGCTCTCTGAGGTCAAGCAGAATAAGTTTAATTCTTCTTCTATGCCTTAATATATTTGAAGTCAGCTCCTATGTCTCCCATATAAGAAGGCAGAACCCTATCAATTATAAGAAAAATATATTTACATTGTTATTAAAAAAGAAAAAACTGGATTTTAAATTTAATACGTAGTTAAGTTAAATTAAAAGCCTAGTTATTAAAAACCTACTTATCACCTTTGCCTTAAAAAGTTAACTCTTAGTCCTCACATTCAGTCTGCTGCTAAATGTCAGTTTCCTCTTTAAGAATATTTACCAAAAACTTACTATATAATAAGTGTTGGAGGTACAAGGAAGAAAAATATGATAATCCTTGCCCATAGGAAATTTATAATCTAGTGAAAACATAATCTGTTTTGAGTTGTGTCTGACTTTTCATGATCCCTTTTGGGATTTTCTTGGCAAAGATACTGGAGTGATTTGTCACTTCATTTTTATTTTATTTTATTTTTTTTTTTACAGATGAGGAAACTGAGGCAAACAAGGTTGAGTAATTTGTCCAGAGACAGCTCATAAGTGTCTTAGGGCAAATTTAAATTCAAGTATTCTTGTCTCTCTATCCACTGCACCATCTTGTTACACCATCTTGTGAATATAATGAATGTTCATAAATAAGAATTATATAAAATAGCATATGATAAGAATAAAAGATATATTGAGAATACTATACAGTACCTTAAAGAAGGAGAAAGCTTTTGGCTAGAAGGATTAGAAAAAAATTTAGGAAGCAAGTGGTACTTCATCTGGACCTTAAAGGATGGGTATGTGTTTTCAGTAGATACAAATAAGTATTATAAGATGGTGTGTTTAGTTCAAGAAACAGTTAGTAGTCCAGTCTGACTAGAATATAGAGTACACGAAAGAGAAATAGTATGAAAAGGCTAGAAAGGTACTGATTATGTGCCAGACTGAGAAATATATATTTTACCTATGGGTTACCACTATATATTTTTAATCATAGAGTGACAATATTAGACTTATTCATTAGAATGATTATTTTGGCAACTTTACTTAAGATGAATTATAGAAAACAGAGACTAAAGGGAGACTATTAAGGGTCAAGTAGGAGTAATGAGACCTGATCTAAGATAGTGACACTATGAGTAGATAGAAAGGAATTGACATGAAAGATAGTGCAAAAACAATTGGCAAATACTGTTCAGTGCTGGATATAGAATCTAAGGGAGAGAGGAGGACAACTTCTGTTTTGTTTTACTATTAGATAAGGGACAAGTTTTTGAAGGAAGATAATGATTTCAGTTTGAGATGTGTAGGTGAGCAGAGAGAACTTCCTGGTAGCCTCAAATTGTATTGTATAGATGATTGCACATTCCTTTTATACAGCTGGTCTTAATAAGCAGATTGCTTTTACTAGATTACACAAATAATATACTTCAGAACATTTTCTACAAAAGACAAAGCTACAGGTTTAATTTGTAGAGCACCTAATGGTTTTCACATCATTTTCTTACAAATTGTTTCATTTAATCCTTCTAATAATTTTGTGAGGTGGGGTAGGCAATTGCTATGGCCCTTCCCTAGCTATCTCATATCTAATTATATTGTATTTTTATACCACATAAATACACATTTATGTATACATATAAGACTACACACATATACACATATATTTATATACATAAATACGGTCTACTAAAATTACCTACTTTATATTATTCTATTAAAATAGATTATAAGTTCCTTCATTTTTTGGCATTGTATCCAGAGTACCTAGTATAGAAGGCCTTTAATAAATGTTTGTTGTTTGATTGATTAAATGAAAAATGAAGAAACCAAGACTGAAGATTAATAATTTCCCCACTTACTGTGGGATTTTGGGGCAGTACCATATGAAAACCTATGAAATACTTGGAAAGAGTGCCTAGTTGAGCAATATTTTAATCATTAATATGGACCTACTAAAAGAAAAGTTAGTTCTTAAAAATTTAACTTACTTTTAAAAAAGTGTTTTATTTAATACTCTTTTAAACAAAGAAGTACAAAAACTGCCCAACCATATTTGTCTGCAGAGTGTTTTGCTACTCAATATGCCACATAAAACTAAGTGTCCCTTAACTTCTCAGAATACCAATTTACTCATTGGTAAAATAGAAATGACAATCCCTGATATCCTGACTTGTAGGAGGATCAATGAGATAATGTCTGCAGGACTAAATGTTATTCTAAAATGTCAGCTATTAAAATTACTGTACTATTGGATATGCTTTTATATACAGTTAAAAATAAATTGTAAATAGCATTTTATATGTAAGGAACTGCTAATAAAAACCTTTAAAATAGTTTCCTTAAATAGAGAAAGTCTACAATTTGGATTACTACAATAATTTTCTGAGGAAAGTAGTTTTACTAAATAATTAATAAGCTTCATTTCAATACATCTTACTTGTCATAAATTCTATATTCTTATAATTTGAAATAATGTATATTTGCAAAATCATAAATGATATGCATGGTAAAGAGATTAATTGTAAATTATACCATTACAAAAACCTTATCAAACATCAAATGTGCATGAAATATACAAACCTCCATTTTTTTCTGATATTTGTCACATTCTAATTGACACTGTGTGAGGTTTCTTGCTGTTTCTTCTTGTAGAAGTTGAGCACGTTCACTTTCAAAAGATTTTAATTTACTCTGGTGGAGAAATTCAGCCACTTTGCTCTCTGAACTGAGTTGTAATTCTCTGTATCTGAAAAAGAATAATTATAGAGACATAAAAGGAAGGTAGTCAAGACAGTTTATTTTTTTTTCTTCTCTTTTTTAAAATTAATTTTATAATTATAACTTTTTTTTTGACAGTACATATGCATGGATAATTTTTTACAGCATTATCCCTTGCACTCTCTTCTGTTCCAAAATTTCCCGTCCTTCCCTCCATCCCCTCCCCGAGATGGCAGGCATTCCCAAACATATTAAATATGTTATAGTATATCCTAGATACAATATATATGTGCAGAACCGAATTTTGATGATGTTGTTGTTATTGTTGCAAAGGAAGAATTGGGTTCGGAAGGTAAAAATAACCTGGGAAGAAAAACAAAAATGCAAATAATTTACACTCATTTCCCAGTGTTCCTTCTCTGGGTGTAGCTGATTCTGTCCATCACTGATCAATTGGATCTGAGTTAGATCTTCTCAAAGATATCCACTTCCATCAGAATACAGCCTCATACAGTATTGTTGTTGAAGTATATAATGATCTCCTGGTTCTGCTCATTTCACTCAGAATCAGTTCATGTAAGACTCTCCAAACCTCTCTGTATTATCCTGCTGGTCATTTCTTACAGAACAATAATATTCCATAACATTCATATACCATAATTTACCCAATTGTCCAATTGATGGACATCCATTCATTTTCCAGTTTCTAGCCACTACAAAAAGAGCTGCCACATTTTTTTTGCACATATAGGTCCCTTTCCCTTCTTTAGTATTTCTTTGGGATATAAACCCAGTAGTAGCACTGCTAAATCAAAGGGTATGCACATTTTGGTAACTTTTTGGGATAATTCCAGATTGCTCTCCAGAATGGTTGGATTCTTTCACAACTCTACCAACAATGCATCAGTGTCCAAGTTTTCCTAAACTCCTCCAACATTTATCATTTTTTTTTCTGTCATCTTAGACAATCTGACAGGTATGTAGTGGTATCTCAGAATTGTCTTAATTTGCATTTCTCTGATTAATAGTGATTTGGACCACTCTTTCATATAAGTGGAAATAGTTTCAATTTCATCATCTGAAAATTGTTTGTTCATATCCTTTGACCATTGATCAATTGGAGAATGGCTTGATTTCTTATAAATTAGAGTCAATTCTCTGTATATTTTGGAGATGAGGCCTTTATCAGAACCTTTAACTGTAAAATTGTTTTCCCAATTTGTTACTTCCATTCTAATCTTGTTTGCATTAGTTTTCTTTGTATAGGAAACACACCTGAAAGAGGGTGATGCATACAGAATAAAGGTAAAAGATTGGAGCAGAATCTAATATGCTTCAAGTGAAGCCAAAAAAGCAGAGGTAGCCATCCTCATCTCAGATCAAGCAAAAACAAAAATTGATCTAATTAAAAGAGATAAGGAAGGGCACTATATCTTGCTAAAGGGTAGCACAGATAATGAAGCAGTATCAGTATCAAACATATACGCACCAAGTGGTACAGCATCTAAATTCTTAAAAGAGAAATTAAGAGAGCTACAAGAAGAAATAAACAGCAAAACTATAGTAGTGGGAGATCTCAACCTTGTACTCTCAGAATTAGATAAATCAAACCACAAAATAAATAAGAAAGAAGTCAAAGAGGTAAATAGAATACTAGAAAAGTTTGATATGATAAATCATTAGAGAAAACTAAATGGAGACTTTCTTCTCAGCAGTTCATGAAACCTACATAAATTGACCATATATTAGGACATAAAAACCTCAAACTCAAATGCAGTAAGGCAGAAATAGTAAATGCATCCTTTTCATAACACGATGCAATGAAAATTATATTCAATAAAAAGCCAGGGGAAAATAGACCAAAAAATAATTGGGTGAAACAGCAAATCATAGACATAATTAATAACTTGACTCAAGAAAATGAGAATAATGAGACATCATACCAAAATGTATGGGATATAGCCAAAGCAGTAATAAGGGGAAATTTTATATCTCTAGAGGCCTACTTGCATAAAATAGAGAAAGAGGTCAATGAATTGGGCTTACAACTAAAAATGCTAGAAAAGGAACAAATTAAAACCCCCCAGACAAACACAAAACTTGAAATTCTAAAAATAAAAGGAGATTAATAAAATTGAAAGTAAAAAAAACCCCAAAAACTTTTGAATTAATTAATAAAACTAAGAGCTGGTTCTATGAAAAAACCAACTAAATAGACAAACCCTTAGTAAATCAGATTTTAAAAAGGAAAGAGGAAAAGCAAATTGTTAGTCTTAAAAATAAAAAGTGAGAACTCGCCACTAATGAAGAGGAAATTAGAACAATAATTAGGAGTTATTTTGCCTAACTTTATGCCAATAAATTCGATAACTTAAATGAAATGGAAGAATACCTTCAAAAATATATCTTGCCCATTGATTTCCTTCACAGGCTAATTGTACACTATTTCAAAGTCCGATTCTTTTTGTACAGCAAAACAACTGTTTGGACATGTATACATAAATTGTATTTAATTTATACTCTAACATATTTAACATGCATTGGTCAACCTGCCATCTGGGGTGGGGAAACGAAGGAAAATATTAGAACAAAAGGTTTGGCAATTGTCAATGTTGTAAAATTACCCATACATATATCTGGTAAATAAAAACTATTTAAAAAAAAAAAATATATATATATATATATATATATATATATATATATATATAGCTTGCCCAGATTAACAGAGGAAGAAGTAAATAGTCTAAATAGTCCCATTTCAGAAAAAGAAATAGAACAAGCTATTAAACAACTCCCTAAAATCCCCAGGACCAGATGGATATACAATTGAATTCTACCAAACATTTAAAGAACAATTAACTCCAATGCCATATAAACTATTTGAAAAAATAGGGATTGAAGGAGTCCTACCAAATTCCTTTTATGACACAGACATGGTATTGATACTTAAACCAGGTTGGCTGAAAACAGATTAAGAAAATTATAGACCAATTTCCCTAATGAATATTGATGCTAAAATTTTAGATAAAATATTAGCAAAAAGACTACAGAAAATTATCCCCAGGATAATACACTATGACCAAGTGGGATTTATACCAGGAATGCAGGGCTGGTTCAGTATTAGGAAAACTATTAGCATAATCAACTATATCAATAACCAAATTAACAAAAACCATATGATCATCTCAATAGATGCAGAAAAAGCATTTGACAAAATCCAACATCCATTCCTACTAAAAACACTTGCGAGTATAGGAACAAATGGACTATTCCTTAAAATAATAAGGAGCATATATTTAAAACCATCAGTAAACATGTAATGGTGATAAACTAGAACCTTTCCCAGTAAGATCAGGAGTGAAACAAGATTACTCACTATTACCATTACTATTTAATATTGTATTAGAAATGCTAGCCTCAGCAATAAGAGTCGAGAAAGAGATTAAAGGAATTAGAGTAGATAATGAGGAAACCAAACTATCACTCTTTGCAGATGACCCCAAAGATTCTGCTAAAAAACTATTAGAAATAATTCATAACTGTAGCAAAGTTGCAGGATACAAAATAAATCCACATAAATCCTCAGCATTTTTATATATTACCAACACAATCCAACAGCAACTGTCGATAGTATAAAATATTTGGGAATTTATCTACCAAAGGAAAGTCAGGAATTATATGAGCAAAATTACAAAACACTTGCCACAAATATAAAGTCAGATTTAAATAATTGGAAAAATATTAAGTGGTCTTGGATAGGCCGAGTGAATATAATAAAGATGACAATACTCCCTAAACTAATCTATTTATTTAGTGCTATATCAGACTCCCAAGAAGCTATTTTAATGACCTAGAAAAAATAACAACCAAATTCATATGGAAGAACAAAAGATCAAGAATTTCAAGGGAATTAATGGAAAAAAAAAAAATCAAATGAAGTTGGCCTAGCTGTACCTGATCTAAAACTATATTATAAAGAAGCAGTCGCCTAAGCCATTTGGTATTGGCTAAGAAATAGATTAGTTGATCAGTGGAATAGGTTAGGTTCACAGGACAAAAGAGTGCATAACTATAGCAATCTAGTAGTTTGACAAACCCAAAGATCCCAACTTTTGGGATAAGAATTCATTATTTGACAAAAACTGCTGGGAAAACTGGAAATTAGTATGGCAGAAACTAGGCATGGACTCACACTTAACACCACATACTAAGATAATATCAAAATGGGTCCATGATTTAGGCATAAAGAACGAGATCATAAGTAAATCAGAAGAACATAGGATAGTTTACCTCTCAGACTTGTGGGGGAGGAAGGAATTTGTGACCAAAGGAGAACTAGAGATCATTATTGATCACAAAATACAAAATTTTGATTACATCAAATTAAAAAGGTTTTGTACAAACAAAACAGGACAGTTTAAATAAAAAATATGATCGTTCTTTTTTGCCCCTTTATATTAGTGAATGATTTTTACTATTAAATAAAACATTCACATATATGGAAATATAATACAAGTATAGATAAGACTATGTGCTTTAATTTTTCCAAAATATTTGTTGAACACTTTGTAAAGTGAATGGGCAACTAATTTCTCATTTTATGTTTAGTTTTAAGTACAGAGAGCCAGGATTCCATATTGAATATGGAAGCAATATTTTTAAAAAGGGTGGGAACATATTCTAATAGATAATGCCATGTAGACTGTCCTAATTTTAAGAGGTTTTTAAACCTTTCTCACTGCAAAACAATAATTAGATTTAAACTAGGCTTTATAAAGATGATATTCCCTTTCCCTCCAGTCTTTACTATTTCTACCCCCATTTTGGATAAGCAGAGAAATACCTTTAGTATCTGTATGGGGAAAAAGGTGAAAGAACTACAGATATTGATCAGAGACTGTTAGCTAAATTGATTGAAGCCTTAAAGACCTCAGATTCAGCTCTTCGGAAGCATGTGATTTGTGATAAGGCTTGGACTACATTCCATTGCCAAAGAAGGGATTAAAAGTAAGAAGCTTTACATCATTTTGCTTACTACATTCCACTGACCAAATAGGGGAACAGTAGACTTATGTGACCAATCATAACAGAAGGTGGGATTTTGGGGATTCTTTGTCTGAAATGTATAAATACTGTGAATATTTTCAATGGCTCTGTCCTGCTGCGAATTTGGCTCATAGACCAGGATGGGGTCTGCTTCTCGAGATTCTAATAAATAATTCTGCTTTTTATGAGTGATCTCTGTAGTAGTCAATTTGGTTAGGTCTCTTTTTGTTCCAAACATTTCTAAAAGGATTTTCCAAGCTAGTCAGAGACCATTATCAAAAAAGGATCAATGAAAGTTGTGGAAACCGAAAGGCTACTTTATATCTTTTCTGGATCTGGCACACATACTTAAAACACACACATGCCAGCAAAAAATAAAAAAAAGAAAAAAGAAAAAGAAATTTAAAAAAATACTACTTATGAATAATTTCAACAATTTTTAGTATCTGCCTACTGTTTACATTAGTGATACAAGGATTAAATAAAACACTCCATGAGATGAAATTTATACATACAAGTGTAATATGATTCAGATTATAACAAATACCATAAAAAAGGAAGTTTTAGAAAGAGAATACTTTCAGGTGGGGGATGTTTGGGGAGGAGAGGAAAAGGGATTAGGCTTCACCAAAAAAAGTTGAACTGATTCTGGCCTTGAAGTAAGGAGGAATTTCAAAACAAGAAGAGGTAATCAGAGTTTATTGATATAACTTAAAAACTGTGACTCAGAAAACTGAATAAATACAATATCCCAGTTGAGCTTTGATTAAAGCAGAATACAGAAGGATGATAATCTCTTTTTATTGGGAAGCTAAAGGTATCTTAATGCAGCTCAGTGTAAGATTTGACATTTATCCTTACTGAATTTAATCTGATTTAGATTTAGTCCAGCATTTTAAGTATTCCAAGATCTTTTTGGAGCCTGATCCTATCATCTAATGTGTCAGCTACTTTATCCCATTTAGTTTAATGTCATCCACAAATGTAATAAACATGCTATCAGATTGTGGGGAGTTTTGAATGGCTGAATAAAGAACAATGGAATATTTTTAAATGGGAAGATATAATAAACAGTTTTCTAATAGAAGAATTTCAGGATTAGGGGAGAACAATTAAAAAAGATTACTCAACCTGCACTGTGGAAGGATAGATTGAAGAGGAGCGAACAGGTTAGCAATAAGACTGCTCAGAAAGCTATTAAAATGGTTCAGGCTACATATATGACTATAACAATATAAATGGAAAAAAACAATACATAACTGAAAGCTGAAGAAATACAAAAAACAAAGAGGTGGTGGTGAGAGATCCACAGGTTTAAAATATTGCATATATTTTTACTTTTTCCAATGTACTGAAAATTGTGCTTTCTCCTCTTTTTTTTTCCTTTAAAAAAATGTCCTTTGTTTTATGTGATGACTCTCAAGAAAAGAAAGAAAGGAGGGAATAATGGGAGAAATTTAGGTAATGCAAAAACAAAAGTTATCAAAAATTTATATGAAACATAATACAGTTTAGGCAAGAAATTGTGAGAGCCTTATCAATAATGGTTGCAATGAGAATGGAAGGAAAGGGATGGATTTAGGATATATTGTTGAGGTGGTACTGTCACATATTATCTTTGGTTAATTATGGTGAGGATGAAAGAGTCAGAGATAACTGAGCTTATAAGCCTGTATGACAAGGAGGATGATGTCACCCACAGAAATAATACATTAAGGTACAGTACAGGATTTTTTTTTTTTTTTGGTGGCAGTTCAGTTTTGGACACAGCAAACTTGGGGTACTATTGGTATCATATATGTGTAGAATATGTGATTGAAAATCTGGCACTACAGTTCAAAAGAGGAGGCTGGCTATAGGATGACTTGCCTGAGCTTACAAAACTATTATTAGACAGGAGTCACATAAATATGTTTCTGTTCAAAGAGGCAGTCTATCCACTATACTTTTTCCTTTCTATATGTGTTAAAACTGCATCTTCTTTTAGCCTCTCTGATGTCCTCCCACCTGTGGAGTTATTACTTTCAAATAATTAATTTTGAAATTACAGTTCTAATATATTGCAGGTTGGAATAAAAATTTAAATGGGAAATTTAAGTGGCTTTTTCAGAAGCTACAAATGACATGCAAAGGCCACTAGACAGCACAGAAAATGCATAGAAATGGATAAAATATATGGATAGCATTGTATAATATCAGTATATCTATATTTAATACTATAATAATTCAGACTTCTCTGAAGGGAGGGCTAAAATTTACATGGATTTTTTAGATTGTGGGGGTAAGCTTTGCAATGTGGAAGGGATAATTAGTAAGTTTATAAGTAACCAACAGAAAGGGGCATGTACAGCTAGGTCCCAGATCCCAATTAATACAAACACTGAATTCTCCTGAAGGAGCAGAATTATTTGAATTCCTATTGCATATTTCCTCTGGGCTGGAACCAATTACCATCTTTAAACAAAATTATAACTTTAAATACCATTAATTCTAATACATGTAACTATTTCAAGTGAATCAACATTTGTACTATGAGACCCAGCAGTACCCGTGCTAAAAATTAAGCCAAAATTAGGCTCCTTTAGAAGAATCTTAACTTATTTTGGTAAATTCCAAAGTTAACTGCATATAGTACCATAAAATTGATTATATATGCTAAAATTGAAAGGGACCTCAGATGTATCTTGTCCAACCTTCTCATTCTGTAAAAATTTTGAAGATGAGACCCAGAGAGATTAAAATACTTTTTTCAAGGTCACATAAAGTAGTAAAGGATCAAAGACATGAATTTATGTTCCATTAAAAGTATAAATTATAGAATTCAATTTTAAACAAACTTGAAAAGGGTAAGAATGGTGTCATATTAAACGAAAAAGAAATACACATATTCCAAGTCCTTCAATTCTTTAATGTAGAAGCTGCTAAATCTTATGTTATTCTGAGGGTGTCTCCATGTTATATGAATTGTTTTGACAATGTGAAATATTTTTTCCTTGACTTGGGAGCTCTGAATTTGGCTAAAATATTCTAGGGGGTTTTTGTTTGGATCTTTTTCTGGGCATGATTGGTGGATTATTTCAATTTACAGTTTACAATATGGCTCTAGAATATCAGGGCAATTTTCCTAATTTCTTAAAGATAACTAGAATCTCTCTTTTCCTTTTATTCATGTCTTCCAGATAGTCCAATAATTGATCTTTTAAATGATCATTTATGAATCTATTTTCCAAGTTGGTAGTTTTTTCAATGAGATATTTCATATTTTCTACAATATTTTTCATTCTTTTGGTTCTGTTTTATTGCTTCTTGATATCTAATAGATTTATTAATTTCTACTTGTCCAATTCTAATTTTTAAGGAATTATTTTCTTTGGTGAGCTTTTGTACCTCCTTTTCCATTTGGTCAATTCTGCTTTTTTTTAAAGTTTTCTTCACCTAATTTTTGTATTTCTTTTCCCATTTGGCCAGTTCTGCTTTTTAAGGAGTTCTTTTCAGTGAATTTTTGTACCTCTTTACCATTTGGCCTATTCTGTTTGGTTTTTTTTTTTTTTTCTCTCTCTCTCACATTTTTGTATGCATGTATCTATCTCCTTTACCAAGTTGTTGACCCTGTTCATGATTTTCTTGTTTTACTGTAATTTCTTTTCACATTTTTCCCTCTATCACTCATTTGATTTTGAAAATCCTTTTTGAGTTTTTTTTCAGGAATTCTTTTAGGGCCTGGGACCAATTCACATTTTTCTTTGAAGTTTTGGATATAGCAGTTCTGACTGTCTTGACTTGAGTTTTATTTTGATCTTGTTTGTACCATAGTAACTTTTTGTGATCAAAGTTGTTGTTTTTGTTACTGTTGTCTGCTGATATTTTTGGCTTATTTCTTGACTTTTTATTTTTATTATAAATTTGGGTTCTGTTCTTGGGGTGGAAGAGAAACTATCTTAAGTTTCAGGATTTCTGATAAGCTGTTTTTAAAACTTGTTCTGGAGCCTATAATTTTTCAGTTCTTTCAAGATGGTATGCTTTAAGGAGAGGTTTGTTTAATACTCTCCTGGTCTGTGCTGATGTCTGTGAATGACTATAAATACTGCTTTTTGCTCTAGAACTATGATCCATTCTTTGTGACTACAAGCTCTGGTGTGCTAGTGTTCCTCCTTACTCTGGAATTGTGATCTGGATTTGCATTTGGGTAATGGACCCAAGTCCTGAGTTCAGCACCAGCAAAGGGATCTTTGCAATTGTCTGACCAGTTGTATGATGCCCTTGTCTGTGGACTGAGAGCTCTGGAAGTTACTGGTACTGCCAGTTTGTTGTCCTCATTGTCTGCCATTGACTTGTTGAGGCCTGGTCTACCCTTGGATTCTGAGACCCAGCTTACTGTTTATTGGCTTATAGAGATTTGCCTTCCCCGGCCTATACTTTACTCTTATCCTGGTGTGACCTTTCCTGCTGACCTTCAAAGTTGTCTTGGGCTGGAAGATTGATTCTCCCCACCCCATCCCATCCTTTTATGGGTTCTCTCAGTGGCACATTATATGAGGGGAATTGATAAAATTAATTGTCTCTAAGAATGAAAACTAGAATGATCAGAAGATTGAAAATTATTACAGAGAGAGATATCTGAAAGAAACCTGCCCTTTGCACAAGAGGATTCAGTGGTTATAAGATAGTTTCTTCAGGTACTTGAAGGGCTATTATATGGGAAAAAGATTCACTTTTTTTTTTTTTTTTTTTTTTTGGTTTGGCCCCAGGAGGCAGCATAATGGCCAAGAGTCAGCATCATAAACAATCAATACAAATTGGGAAGATGCAGATTTTGGGATAGTAAGAATTAGAGCTCAAGGCATTATGATCAAGTGGTTAGAGAACTGGCCTTGAACTTAGAAGAAAGTTGGGGTCCTAACTTTGGTACATATTAGCTGTGTGACTTTAGGTAAATTAATTAACCCCATAATATCCAAAGAAATCTCTAAGATTATACTGCAGAAAGGATGCTGATTTGCTTTGTATACTCCTTTCTCCTTATTCTCAGGAAATCACAATTCTTTTTGTTTTGGTTTTGGTTTAAAAAGAATTAGAATGATGAAAAATTATTTCTTATAAATGGAGATCCACCCAGCAGTGATAATTTCTGGGGAAATTATAAGAAAAATAGATATGAGTTGAATTAGATAACTTTTGAAGTCTCTTTAAATTCTAAACTAATATATCATCCTCTATTCCATGAATCAAGACTAGAACTTTGAGGAAATCCAGAGAAAGGTGGAAGCCCTGGGAATTTGTCAGCAAGGCTACTGAAGAATTTTCTTTTGACAAACTAAGAAAATCTATATTAAATATGTTTAGAATTTATTATCCAAGATTCTACTTCTAGCAGACAAGATGGTGGAGTAAGCAGTGAATTGCTGTACCCCTCCCAAGTTCATCTCAATCATAAAATAGGGCCCTCCAAGACAGGAACTAAGACAATTTTTTAGCCCAGGAAACTTGGAGGTTTGGGATGAGAGATCTGTCTCCCTCAGGTATGAGGAGTGGGGTGGAAGCACAGTCCAAAACAGGAAGCTTCCCAGTGAGCTGGCAGCAAGCCTCACCTCAGAAAACCAGCAGAAGATCCTGAGTCCCAGTATAGTAGACCAGTGGAACACCAAAAGAAGGCCGTTCCTGCATGTCACAGCATAACCAGAGGAGTAGGCAGAACTCAGTTCTGGGGACCACCACATGCTAGAGTGTAGCCTTGGTTAAATAAGCATGTTCCAGCAACTAGACCTCCATGTGCCTTGGCCCTGCCTTTAGGCCCAAATCACCAAGGGCTTCAGTGTAGCCCAGGGAAACACAGAAATATCCCACACGGCCTCAACATACACTAGATACCACCCACTGAACCCCAGCTCAACATCAGGTAAGCTGTCAGACCCCAATACCCTCCAGCAGCAACAATCATCCCTCAGCATTGGACATGAGGGTTCCCCCATTCTGGGCCTCAGGCAACATCAGTGCTGCACCAGGTAAACAGCCTGAGACAGTACTCCTTTCACCCCAGGAGCAGAGTTCAAATTTAAAAGAAAAGAAGAAACAAAAAAAAAAAAAAAAAAAAAGAAAGAAAAGAAAAGAATAATTTATTATCTAAATATACATGCTGGGATAACTTCGCAGGAACATAATGAAATTAAAAAAAAAAAATCAATCAAAAAAGGCAAATGGGTAAGAATCATGTCACCTAAGCTAATAGGCTGCTTCATTGTTGTTTAACATTACTACAGAAGATACCTTTTGAGAATGTTTAATAAAACACTAAGAAATAAACCTATTTTTTTACATCTCAGAAACAAATAATATTTTAGAACTGGTGGTCAGAGTATGTTGTTTTTTAGTTGTTTAGTCTTGCAGTAACTACTGATAGTACAAAATGACTCAAAATTCTGGCACTCCCTATGCTACTCCTATTCCAAAAGATTATCCATGCTTATAAATTATCTACTCTAAACACAAATCTGACATGCTTTCCAGCTGGCTAGTTTCATAAAATATAATTTCAAGTTTGTAAATATCTCAGACTTTTTAGTTAAAACTGTCTAATTATGTATTTCATAGATGACCAAACTATATTTTGTTGAGGTCAGCTTTTTTAGATTTTTCTATTTTTATACTACTATCAAAAACATATTAAAGTAACTAATCAAGTGCTTGAAAAGACTCCATTAGTAGTGTTTATTTTAGAATAGAATTAATTATGATTGCAACTAAATTGATTTTTCTAAGAATTAGGATGCTCAAACAGAAATCAAAACAGCAGAACCCTCTCCAAACCTGTAAATAGATCTGCAAAAGAAAATAAGATGATGAAAAGTTTAGCTACCACTCAGGATTAATGATGACAAAGTATCACTACAAATAATGACTGTCACAGACTTTCTGCTTACATTTTTGATAATTAAAAAAAAGAACCAGAATGGGCATTTTTTCTTTTCCTGGATAAAGTAATATAAATAGCTCGCTAAAGCAGATGTTAGATATTTTAAATGTTTACTAGCCCAGTTAGTGCTGTTTTACATATAGTTCTAAACTGAAGACTGGAGAGGTTCTCTACTCCTATGCCAGTGTTCCTCTTACTGTCCCCCTCATCATTACTCTAAACTATTCTTTGTTCTACTCTCTTAGTTCCTGAAAATTCCATATCATGATGAAAAAAACTTCACAATGTATTTTCCAATCTTTCCAGTATGTCACCCTAATGATACCTTTCAGATTGGGTTCCATGGCCAGAAAGTTCAAAGATGTTTTGCTTAATATTCTAGAATTACTCCTGTCCTTCATATTTCCCTGTCCATATTTGCTGAGCCTTATCTAGCTATAATATATAGCTGTCATATATACATATATCATATATAAAATGACATACTTAGAAAATCATAGGGAATCAGCAAAGATTAATTGGGAAAATGAATAGTTTCAACAAAGCTATAGGCTACCAAAAAAAATCAATTACTTACCTATATAATGATAAATTATAAAAAACATTAACAGAAAAAGGAAATCCCATTCCATGTAATTTCAAAATGCATAAATTATTGGGAACTAATTTACTAAAGACACAAAAAACATATGAAGACTGAATTACAAAGTACTGCTTAAAGAAATAAAAAATAGCTTAAATAGATTAAGAATATACATTGTTCGTGACTGAGCTTTCCCAATACAATCACCAAAGTGATTAAACACTTTTAAAACTATATTATTAAATATTCAAAGCACTATATTTTATAGAACTTGGTAAAATAACAAAACATTTGGAAAAACAAACTATCTAGAATATCAAAAGAAATGATGAAGTGGCAGGAATGATAAGGGAAGAGCATTCTTAGACCTTAAACTACATTATAAAGCAGTAGTCATCAATACCATCTAGAACTGTTTAAGAAGTAGATGTAGAGCAGGGGTTCTCAAACTACGCCCATAGGCCAGATGCTGCCCGCTGAGGATGTTTATGTGGCCTGCCGGGTTATGGCAAATGGGCTGAGGGATGGAGACAGAGTGTGAGTTTTTGTTTTTACTACAGCCCGGCCTTCCAACAGTCTGAGGGACAGTGAACTGGCCCCATATTTAAAAAGTTTGAGGACCACTGATGTAGAGCATTGGAAGAAACTAGAGAAATGTAGAATTAGGGGGAAAAAATGCAACTTAGTAAATAAAAATTCTATAAAATGGAAAATAAATCACCTAGAAAAAGAATTCCCTATGTGATTAAAAAAAAAAAAAAACAAAAAACGAACTGCTGAAAAATTTGGAACGCAGACTATTAGACATTAGGCTTAAATGAACACCTTACACCAAAACTAGAGCATGTAAATTTAATATTTAAATTAGTTTATTGTCTATTGTTTCTTTTATATTATATATAGTTTCCTTCACGTCTTTTAAAGTTTTGAATGTTTGTTTTAGAAAAAAAAAGAAGTCTTAAAACCTTGATTACAATTCCTTTTTTTAAATATTCAATTGACACAATCTCTTTTCCATTTCCTCACTTATATTGTTTATATCTTTTAAAAATGTGTTTAAGTAACAGAATCTAGGGCTTTGTTGTCTGATCCAATCTGTCACTTTATTTTATTGGATCTATCAATTTACAATTATAATTATAAGCTAGGCTTATATTTTCCTTTCTTTATCCCTAATATTGATTTATTTTTCCAAATTAGGATATTCCCATGCTGTAAACACAACACTAAGGAAAACAATCTGGCCCCATTTGAATTATTAAGCCCTTTTCTCCAAACTTAGTGGAGTGCCACATAGATCCTTATTTTCATTCCATCCTAATTTCCGTTTCTCAGTTCTCTAGTTCCATGGCACAGAATGCCTCACGTTTTGAGAAAATTCATGCTCATAATTTGGGTTTCTGAGGATCTGGGAGAAAAGAGATTGTAGAACAGAGTTCTATTGTAAGCATGTATATTGGCTTGAGCAACTCTGCTGCTGATAGTGTGGTAGGTAATGGAGTTAAGTGCTGAGTATGAATTTGAGGTTAATGATAACTGGCCTTTTCTACTGTTAATTCATTGAGTTTTTACTTGATTTGAGTTCTTGATGTCCTAGATCATGGAGACAAGTAAAAATCCCTTTCTCTAAGGCATAATTTCTGTTTTGGAAAAGTTTGGAGAGATCATGAGGATTTGAGAAAATGTCAACCACCATCTTTTTGGTCATATGATAAAGATTGACTCCCTATATTTTATATAGCTGTTCCCAATACTTAGAACTCTCTCTTCTGTCTAATGTCTTCCCTGTTTTCTTTTCTTTTTTTTGTTGTTATTTTTTTTATTTTCTTTTCTTTTTATTAATTTTTATAATTATAACATTTTCTTTGGCACTACATATGCATGGGTAATTTTTTTTTTTTTTTTAACAACATTATCCCTTGTACTCCCTTCTGTTCCGAGTTTTTCCCCTCCTTCCTTCCACCCTCTCCCCTGGATGGCGGGCATTCCCATACATATTAAATATCTTATAGTATATCTTAAGTACAATATATATGTGCAGAACAGAATTTTATTGTTGTTGCAAAGGAAGGATTGTATTCACAAGGTAAAAATAATCTGGGAAGAGAAACAAAACAAAACAAACAAAAAAAAAACAATGCTCACAGTTTACACTCATTTCCTAGTGTTCCTTTTCTGGATGTAGCTGATTCTGTCCATCATTGATCAATTGGAATTGGATTAGCTCTTCTCTATGTTGAAGATATTCACTTCCATCAGAATATATCTTCATACAGTATCATTGTTGAAGTGTATAATGAGCCCCTAGTTCTGCTCATTTCACTCAGCATCAGTTGATGTAAGTCTCTCCAAGCCTCTCTGTATTCCTCCTGTTGGTCATTTCTTACAGAACAATAATATTCCATAACCTTCATATACCATAATCTACCCAACCATTCCCCAATTGATGGACATCCATTTTCCAGCTTCTAGCCACTATGAAAAGGGCTGCCACAAACAATTTGGCACATACAGGTCCCTTTCCCTTTTTTAGTATTTCCTTGGGATATAAGCACAGTAGTAGCACTGCTAGATCAAAGGGTATGTACATTTTGATAACTTTTTGGGCATAATTCCAGATTGCTCTCCAGAATGGTTGGATTCTTTCACAACTCCACCAATAATGCATCAGTGTCCCAGTTTTCCCACAGCCCCTCCAACCTTCATCGTTATTTGTTCCTGTCATCTTAGCCAATCTGACAGGTGTGTAATGATATCTCAGACTACTCTGAGATTTGAATTTCTCTGACCAATAGTGATTTGGAACACTCTTTCATATGAGTGGAAATAGTTTTAATTTTATCATCTGAAAATTTTCTGTTCATATCCTTTGACTACTTTTCAATTGGAGAATGGCTTGATTTCTTATAAATTAAAGTCAATTCTCTGTATATTTTAGAGATGAGGCCTTTATCAGAACTTTTAACTGTAAAAATGTTTTCCCAATTTGTTACTTCCCTTCTAATCTTGTTTGCATTAGTTTTGTTTGTGCAGAAACTTTTTAATTTGGTGTAATCAATATTTTCTATTTTGTGATCAATAATGGTTTCTAGTTCTCCCTTGGACACAAACTCCTTCCTCCTCCACAAGTCTGAGAGGTAAACCATCCCATGTTCCTCCAATTTATTTATGATTTCGTTCTTTATGCCTAAATCTTGGACCCATTTTTCCACTTTTCCCAGCAGTTTTTGTCAAATAATGAATTCTTATCCCAAAAGTTGGGATCTTTGGGTTTGTCAAACACTAGATTGCTATATTTATTCACTATCTTGCCCTGTGAACCTAACCTATGCCACTGATCAACTAGTCTATTTCTTAGCCAATACCAAATGGTTTTGATGACTGTTGCTTTATAATACAGTTCTACATCAGGTACAGCTAGACCACCTTCACTTAATTTTTTTTTTAATTACTTCCCTTGAAATTCTCGACCTTTTGTTGTTCCATATGAATTTTTTTGTTATTTTTTCTAGGTCATTAAAATAGTTTCTTGGGAGTCTGATTGGTATAGCACTAAATAGATAGATTAGTTTAGGGGGTATTGCCATCTTAATTATATTCGCTCGCTATCCAAGAGCACTGAATGTCTTTCCAATTATTTAAATCTGATTTTATTTTTGTGGCAAGTGTTTTGTAATTTTGCTCATATAATTCCTTTGGTAGATATATTCCCAAATACTTTATACTATTGACCGTTATTTTGAATGGAATTTCTCTTTGTATCTCTTGCTGTTGGATTGTGTTGGCAATGTATAAAAATGCTGAGAATTTATGTGGATTTATTTTGTATCGTGCAACTTTGCTAAAATTCTGAATTATTTCTAATAGCTTTTTAGCAGAGTCTTTGGGGTTCTCTAAGTATACCATCATGTCATCTGTGAAGAGTGATAATTTGATTTCCTCATTTCCTACTCTAATTCCTTGAATCTCTTTCTCAGCTCTTATTGCTGAGGCTAGCATTTCTAGTACTATATTGAATAGTAATGGTGATAGTGGGCAACCTTGTTTCACTCCTGATCTTACAGGGAAAGGTTCCAGTTTATCGCCATTACATATGATGTTTACTGAAGGTTTTAAATATATGCTCCTTATTATTTTAAGGAATAGTCCATTTATTTCTATACTCTCAAGCGTTTTTAGTAGTAATGGATGTTGGATTTTATCAAATGCTTTTTCTGCATCTATTGAGATGATCATATGGTTTTTATTAATTTGATTATTAATATGATCAATTATACTAATAGTTTTCCTAATATTAAACCAGCCCTGCATTCCTGGTATAAATCCCACTTGGTCATAGTGTATTATCCTGGGGATGATTTTCTGAAGTCTATTTGCTAATATCTTATTTAAGATTTTAGCATCAATATTCATTAAGGAAATTGGTCTATAGTTTTCTTTCTCAGTTTTCAATCTACCTGGTTTAGGTATCAGTACCATGTCTGTGTCATAAAAGGAATTTGGTAGGACTCCTTCAATCCCTATTTTTTCAAATAGTTTACATAGCATTGGAGTTAGTTGTTCTTTAAATGTTTGGTAGAATTCACATGTAAATCCATCTGGTCTTGGGGACTTTTTCTTAGGAAGGTGGTTAATAGTTTGTTCTATTTCTTTTTCTGAGATGGAACTGTTTACACTACTTACTTCTTCCTCTGTTAATCTGGGCAAGCTATATTTTTGAAGATATTCTTCCATTTCATTTAAGTTATCGAATTGATTGGCATAAAGCTGAGCAAAGTAGCTCCTAACTATTGGTCTAATTTCCTCTTCATTAGTGGTGAGTTCTCCCTTTTCATTTTCAAGACTAACATTTTGCTTTTTCTCTTTCCTTTTTTTAATCAGGTTTACTAAGGGTTTGTCTATTTTGTTGGTTTTTTCATAGAACCAACTCTTAGTTTTATTAATTAATTCAATTGTTTTTTTACTTTCAATTTTATTAATCTCACCTTTTATTTTTTGAATTTCAAGTTTTGTGTTTGCCTGGGGGTTTTTAATTTGTTCCTTTTCTAGCAATTTTAGTTGTAAGCCCAATTCGTTGGCCCTCTCTTTCTCTATTTTATGCAAGTAGGCCTGTAGAGATATAAAACTGCCCCTTATTACTGCTTTGGCTGTATCCCACACATTTTGGTATGATGTCTCATTATTGTCATTTTCTTGGGTGAAGTTATTAATTATGTCTATGATTTGCTGTTTTATCCAATCATTCTTTAGTATAAGATTATTTAGTTTCCAATTATTTTTTGGTCTATTTTCCCCTGGCTTTTTATTAAATGTAATTTTGATTGCATTGTGGTCTGAAAAGGATGCATTTACGATTTCTGCCTTACTGCATTTGATTTTGAGGTTTTTATGCCCTAGTATATGATCAATTTTTGTATAGGTTCCATGAACTGCTGAGAAGAAAGTATACTCCTTTCTGTCTCCATTTGGCTTTTGCCAAAGATCTATCATATCTAACTTCTCTAGTATTCTATTTACCTCTTTGACTTCTTTCTTATTTATTTTGTGGTTTGATTTATCTAATTCTGAGAGTGCAAGGTTGAGATCTCCCACTATTATAGTTTTGCTGTCTATTTCTTCTTGCAGCTCTGTTAATTTCTCTTTTAAGAATTTAGATGCTGCACCACTTGGTGCATATATGTTTAATATTGATACTGCTTCATTACTGATGCTACGCTTTAGCAGGATATAATGTCCTTCCTTATCTCTTTTAATTAGATCAATTTTTTGTTTTTGCTGGATCTGAGATGAGGATGGCTACCCCTCCTTTTTTGGCTGTGCCTGAAGCATAGTAGATTCTGCTCCATCCTTTTACTTTTACTTTTAGTTTGAATGTATCACCCTGTTTCAGATGTGTTTCCTGTAAACAACATATAGTAGGATTCTGACTTTTAATCCAGTCTGCTAACTGCTTCCTCTTTATTAGGCCTTTTGCCCCATTCACATTTATGGTTAGAATGACTAATTCTATATTGCTTGCCATCCTATTAACCCCTACTTATGCTTTTCCCCTTTCCTTCCCTCTTACCCCCCTACCCAGTATTAAACTTGTGAACACTACTTGCTTTTCACAGTCCTCCCTTTTTAGTATCCCTCCCCCAACTTAAAGTTCCTCCCCCTTTTTTACCCCTTTTCCTCACAATTTCTGTAATCCCTTCCCCTTAACTTACTCCTTCCCTCTCACTTTTCAATGATGTGGAAGAAGTTTCACCATACAACAAATGTCTATTGATACACACTATGTTCATCTCCCTCCTTTCTTTCTCTCAGATATCATAGGTTACCTTTGCCTCTTCATGAGATGTAGTACTACCACTTTATACTTTTTTATGATATAATTTCTTTTCCACCTCTAGTTTCTAGGACAAATTATACACATGTTCTTTACATATTTTTATGGCAGAAGTATAGTTCTCAAGATTTCTTTTTACCTTTTTAGAAATCTCTTGAGTTCTGTATTTGAAGATCAAACATTTTATGTAGGTCTGTTTTTTTCATCAAGAATAGATGGAATTCATTTATTTCGTTAAATGTCCATCTTCTTCCCTGGAAAACGATGCTCATTCTTGCTGGGTAAGTTATTCTTGGCTGCATACCAAGTTCCTTAGCCTTTCGGAATATCATGTTCCAGGCCCTTCGTTCTTTTAATGTGGACGCTGCTAGATCCTGTGTTATCCTTATTGTGGATCCTCCATATCTGAATTGATTTTTTCTAGCAGCTTCCAATATCTTTTCCTTTGTCTGATGGTTCTTGAACTTGGCCACTATATTTCTTGGCGTTTTGATTTTAGGGTCCCTTTCAGTAGGTGATCGATGAATTTTTTCAATGTCTATTTTACCCTCTGTTTCCAAAACGTCTGGGCAGTTCTCTTTGATAATTTCCTCGAAAATGGTGTCCAAGCTCTTTTTTTCCTCACATTTTTCAGGGAGTCTGATTATTCTCAAATTGTCTCTCCTGGATTTGTTTTCCAGGTCTGTTGTCTTTCTAATAAGGTACTTGACATTCTTTTCAATTGTTTTATTTCTCTGGTTTTGCATGACTACTTCTTGAGTCATTCATTTCTACTTGTTCATGTCTAATTTTCAATGATGTATTTTCTTCACTCACTTTTTTTATATCTTTTTGTAATTGTCCAATTGTGTTTTTAAGTGAGTTTTTTTCTTCTATGGAATTTTTTTCCATTTTATCCATTTTATTTTTTAGAGAGCTGTTTTCTTTTTCCAGCTCACTAATCCTGTTTTCCTTGGAGTTGTTTACCTTTTCCAGCTCACTAATCCTGTTTTCCTTTTCCAATTCACTAATTTTATTTCTCAATGATTTGATCTCTTTATCCACTCTGGATGACTTCTCCAGGCTCTCTTTCCAAGCTTCCCTTTTCTTTTTCAATTTCTCTTCTAGCTCTCTTGTGAGAGCCTTTTTGATTTCTTCTATGAGATTCTTTTGTATTGATGAGCAGATCATATCCCCCTTAGGGGATTCCTCTGAGGAGAGTCTGTTTTTAATCTCCTCAGTATTTGAAGTCTGCTCTCTCTCCATACAGAAGCTGTCAATAGTTAGAGCCCTTTTGAATTTTTTGTTCATTTTGTCAAGAGTGGAATCGAAGAAAACAAATTGACAAGAGAAACAATAGGTCTGTTTTGGGGGGGATGGGGCTGGATGGCGTTTGGGCTTCCTCTACAGACTGGGGGTAGGGCAGCAGAGAGCCACTAACAGGACAGCGATGGCTGGGCTGAGTCTGTGCTCTGAGGCTCCAGGTTGGGGTTGGGGGTGGCTGGGTTCCGAGAGATGCTAGCTTTCCCGGGTTTTAATCTTCACCTCCAGTGTTTACACCCTCTCTGCTGCTCCTGGCTTGCTGCCAAGATGGAATATCCACAGTGGGGTAAAAATCTTTTTGCAGAAACGGCAGAGATAGTACCCCTCCCCCCTCCGGTCTGAGCTGTGTGAGCTGCTTGGCTTGCTCTGGCTTGCCTGCCCTCAGTCTGCGCCCAGTCTGGTCGACCCTCCCTCCAACAAACACAGACCTTCTCTGGTGAATTTCAAGGATGTCTTCTCTTGGTGATTATTTGTGGGTTTTTTTCTCGATCAAGCATTAACTCCGAGGCTTGTCATGAAGTAAGTCCTGAGAGAAAACACGGAGCTCAAGCAGCTGTCTGCCTCCATGCCGCCATCTTGGCCGGAAGTCCCCTGTTTTCTTTTGAGTTCCACCTTTAAATTTCTTCTTTAAGAAGCCTTTCTTGATACTCCCTATTATTGGTGTCTAACTTGAGATTACGAACAATTTATTGTTAGACAGTTGTTTTTAGACATAGTCTAGTCCATTAGATTTGTGCTCCTTATAAGAAAGGGCTTTATATTTTTAGCCTTTTTTTGTATCTCCCAGCACTTAGAAAAATATTGGCATGCAATAATCACTTAGTAAATGTTTACTGATTTGGCTTGATATTGTTGTAATTTCTCTTCCTATCTTTTTGAATACTTTTTTTTTAATCAGCCTCTATTAATGAATCATTATTCATTTCATTACCCATAAACCATTTTATTCCTCCTCATTTCCATCAGCACAGATTTAAGTCCCACCCTTCCTGATAACTATAAAAATAACAACTACAGTTTTATATGAAAATACCTTCCTATTTGAGAAAGCTAGATTCCACAAAACCTCTTATATAAAAGTAAGAATTGCTTTGTGTTCCTTGGGAAAAGTTGCTATGTAAATATAAAAAAAAAAATTTGTGAAATCATTATGTTTTCGTAATCTTAAAACACAATTCCAACACCCGAGATCATGGTACAGCTATAAATTTTGCTGTGTTTTAAGACATTTTGACTATAGGTTATAAGACACAACCTTGATCTCCATAAAAATTTGTTCTGGATAGATAAAACTACAAATGTTATCTTTTTTATGACATATCAAAGAGTATGCTTGCTCAGCCACTGCCAACTTAAAATAGGAAATTATTTTTACAAATTAGGTGTATAAAGATGTTAAAATTACTTTTAGCTTTTTTTGGTTTGTTTTTATTTTTTTATTAAGGCTTTTTATTTTCAAAACATACATGGATAATTTTTCAACATTGATCCTTGCAAATCCTTGTGTTTCAAATTTTCCCTGCCTTTTCCCCATCCCCCCTAGATAGCAAGTAACCCCATATATGTTAAACATGGTAAAAAATGTATGTTAAATCCAATATATGCATACATATTTATACAATTATCTTGTCGCACAAGAAAAATCAGATCAAAAAGGAAAAAAAATAAGAAAATAAAATTCAAGCAAAAAACAAAAATAGTGAAAATGCTATGCTTTGATTCAAACTCAGTTCCCACAGCCCCCTCTCTGGGTACAGCTTGCTCTCATCATCAAAAGATCATTGGAACTGGCCTCAATAATCTCATTGTTGAAAAGAGCCATTTCCATCAGACTTGATCATCATATAATCTTTTTGTTGACATGTACAATGATTTCCTTAGCTTTCTTTTAAAAAGTTACAAAGTACTACTAATAGTAGTTTCCACCTGAACTCTATGCCACCATATTGTCCTCCCCTCAACCCACTGAAACTTTTCTTTTAAGAAAAATGTGATATGATGACCACATATGAAAATGTGTATAATATTCTGCTTTGAGAGAAGAGATAGATTTCATTATCTATTCTCCAGGGACTCTACTTTGGTAGGCTTTTCTTTTTTGATTGCCTACATTTCAGTGACTTTTTATAGTGATTTTAAAAATTTATGTTTTTGTAATTATTAATGCCTTTGATTCTCTTGATTCTGCTAATGTTAAATTGTATTAGCTCATAAAATGTTTGCAGTTTATTCTGAATTATTTATAACTTTTAAAATTATACATTAATTATATTCAAATATCACAGACTCTTTAAAAGTCATTCTTCTGTTGATGGGTATCTTTTTTGTTTATAATTCTTTGCTACCCAAAATACTTTGAGGAGGGACAAGGAATATATAAAGAATATTTATATGCACCTATATAACCATAATTATCCAAGGCATTTCTATGACAGCATTTATAAATTAAGATAAAAAGTCACTATTTGATTAAGTGTTTAGTTTCTTCTTTCTCTAATAACTTTATTTCCCCTTATCTTTATTATTTGATATATTTTAAAAAGTCATTCTCTTTAAATAAAGGGTCCTCCTATATATCATGAATTTCAAGACTGTTACCACCATGATGAACATTCAAACAAGCCAAAGATACTATATGAGCCTAGGATCCATTCTTGAAGAAGACCATGACATCAGGGAGGTTGACTGGATTTAAGTAAGGAAGGGCTGTGCAAGGTCACCAGTCTCACTTTTTCCTCCAAAGCCCTGTAGGTCCAGTGGCCAGATACAGATCAGGATGATAGATCTGGATGCAGTAGGAGATCTTGGCCTTTTTAAGCTAAAATGTTTATAGGGGCTTGACTGAGATGACTATTCATTTTAATGATTAAAGCTGGGTAAATTGTGAGACAAAGAATGGTCTCTTTTACCTAGTCAAAAAGAAAAACAAAAACAAAAAGCAATCTGAGAGGGGAAGACCCTCAGGGTTTCTGGCCAAAACAGAAATAATTGCCCTTTGTAGTCACTCAAAGCCTTCTATTTAGTCTCTTAACTAAAACTATCTATATGCTAAAGGTTTATGTAAACCTTTATACCAAATAGGACTTAAACAGATACAGCTATATGGAATGACATCTACTATGAATGACAATCATACCAATGTCAAATATTCAAAATCAAATACACATACAGCATAACACTTTCCTTTGGTCTTTATTTTTCAACTGTGTAATTCTAAAAAAAAAAAAAAAAAAAAAAAAAAAATACAATACTGAGAGTGACAATTTATAAAAGCTATCCCTAATGTACCAAACATTCTTACTAATAGATTTGAAAGGAATATGAAAAGCCTTTTTATTTATTTATTTTTTACTTGTCTTAAGCTAACCATCCTTTAGACGATTTCCTTAATTACAGCACTTCTCAGAAGCAACACAGCATCTGTCGTTTTTGGCTTCAAGTTGACTCTTGAATGAATGTGGGCAATCTTTTTTTGCTTACTTAAAAAACGCTGGGTATGTTCAACAACTGTACTATGGATTTTTAAGAATTCAAAACATGCATTTGGAATAATTTAATGCATCTCTTGTATCATGATGAAATAAGGCATGTGATATGAATAATAAACAGAATGTTGTAACATTATAACATCTTATAAAGGCAAAAAAGTTACATCTGTGACACTTAAGATAAAAGAAGTCATTTATGCAAAATAAATGTAATAAAAATGCTCCTTTAAAATAAATCAAATCATGAGTGAAATAAAATCAAGAAAATTTTTTATAACTTACTAGACCTAGACTTTAAAATTGGTGAGTGATAACACAACAATAATTAAAATATGGTTAGGGAAGAGAGAAAGAAAGAATGGGAAAAACACCTTTATTGCCTTAAAGTTAGCATTAGGGCTTTTACCTTCCAAATCTTGTAGCATCACTGTTTGAAATACATGACACAGAATATTAAGCTATTTCAAATAAAAATGGGAGCAATGATTTTATTCACAAAATTTAATAGGGAATTATAAGAAGAATCATTTTTTTCTGAAATTTCTGTAAGGAACAATGTTCATATTATTATAGTGCTAGGATTATAAGTCTATTCTATTTCAATCCAGCACTGCTTCACAGCTCATACCTGCCTGAGAGACCACCAGCCCTGTGCCTTGGCTATTTTCCAATTATATGATCATTAAAGAACCTACAAGTCATCTCCCTAGTGACTAGTCAGTCAGTTCTCACGAAACTGGACCTAAATGAACAGAGTAAATTTACAAAGTGTGATTATTCCTAAAACATTATAAGAAAGTTCTAAAAGTCAACAGAGACTAGAACCATGCAGTTAAGAGAACGAATAGTAGCTATAGTGTGGCTATTTGGCAAACATTTTCTTTTTAAAATATCACAGAATTTGAGGGCTGAAAAAGACAAAAGGGCTATCTAGTTCAACCCATACAAGTATAAAATGGGGATGGGACAATTACACACATACACACACGCAAATACATGCACATGCAAACACACACACACACACACACACACACACACACACACACACACATTTACAGAGAGTTGATCTTAAAAAGTTTACTGGACTGCAAGATCCAAATCAGGCCAAAAATGCTAACATATTCTTGGGCTACATTAAGATGGACATAGTTTCCAGGAACAAAAAGAAAATTGTCAAAATGTGTTCTATCCTTGTCAGACTTCATCTAGAATACTGTGCTTAATTCTAGGCACCAGCATTTAAGTATACTGATAAGCTGGAGATGTGTGAGGAAGGATAATCAAGCTAGATATGATTGATTGGTTGAGCTAGGAATGTTTAGTCTGACAAAGACGACTCAGAAGGAAAGACCTGTCTTCAAGGATTTGGAGTGTTATCACATAGAAGATTGGTTAAACTTGTTCTTTTAGGGTAGGAAAAATGGATGGAATATATAAAGAGGCCAGCTTTCCAAAAATGGAATAAGTTGTCTTGAGATACAGTGAATTTTCCCTTAAAGTTCCTCAAGAAGTAATTCTGATAGTATTCTTAGCTAAATTTATGTTTCTAATATCTCTATAAAATAATTTAAGATACTTTACCAAAAACTTTTAAAAACTCTAGGTAAACTATAGCCAGCATAATTTCCTCATCTACAATGATGGTAATTTGGCATGACTTGTTTTTTTTAAAAAAATTTAAACATCTATTTTTTAAATCCAGGGTCTAGGATTAGAGGAACATTTAGGCTTGACATCAGGAGAAAACTTTGTAAAATTGGGGAAGGAAATGTAAAACCACTCCAGTACCAATGCCAAGAAAATTTCATGGACAGTACTAAAATGATAAAAGAGATAATACTGGAAGATGAGCCCCTCAGGTGGGAAGGTGTTCAGTATGCTACTAGGGAAGAGCAGGGACAATTATTAATCACATCGGTAATAATGAAATGGTTGGGCCAAAGCTGAAAGGAGGCTCAGTTGTGGATACATTTGGTTATGAAAGGAAAATGCAATGCTACAAAGATCAATATTACATGGTTTAGAGGGCAGGAATTCTGGAGAAGTATACTTGAAACAAGGATTTTTACAACAAGGTGTTAACTCAGAGAAATTGACGAGATAATGGTTCTCTAGTTCATATATATCTAGTATGATATAATGATATAATCACTCTAGTTAGCACATACTCAGTATGTTGTAATGATGTAATTGTAATAAGTTATTTAAGGCTAAGAGAACTGGGGACAGAGTGAGTCAGCCAGAGTGAACAGACTGTGAAGGAGACAATAAAGACTTTAGACTTTATTCCTGACCATTCTCGTGGTAACTATCCTGCTGAGATCAAGGGACCTCCAGAAAGGTGGCCCGGACATTACAACATGGGAATCTAGAATGTTAGATCTATGAAACAAGATAAAAGCTGGATGTGGTCAAACAGGAGATGGAAAGATTAAACAGAAAAGGGTGAGAAAAGCAGTAATGGGGTATAATCTCAAAAATGACAAAATAGTTGTTTGAATCCAAGGCAAACCATTCAATATCATGATTATACAATTTTATGTTCCAACTACTGATGTCAAGGAGGTCAAAGTTGTTAAGTTCTACAAAGACCTATAATGTCTGCTAGAAATAAAACAATAAAATATGTTATATTTATCATAGGAGATTGGAATGGTAAAGTAAAAAGTCAAAACATAACTGGAATGACAAATAAGTTTGTCTTATTACACAAAATTAGGGATAGAGATTAAGAGTGATAACTCACTTATCATTAAAAACAAACAAACAAACAAACAAACAAACAAAAAAAAAAACCTTTTTCAATAACCCAAAAATGCAACTCTACTTATGGCTATCACCAGAAAGTCAACATAGAAATCAAATTAATTATGTACTTTTGTAGACAAAGGTAAAGAAACTCTACACAATCGGTTAAAACAAGAACAGGAAATGGCTATGGCTCAAATCATGAGCTTCTTATGGCAAAATTCAGACATAATAATTAGATACAATAATATATTGTACTATATCAAATTCTACTATGGTGATAGTGATAATGGTACTTGTCCTTCATTCTTGAAGAGGACCAAAATGATATAAGCATGTTAAGAGTCAAATTAGTGTGTCCAAATGTGGTTGATCAGACCAATAAAAGCTTGGAATGCTCTATTCATCAGGCACAAATAGTCCACGTGGACATTTTCTAAATTTGAAATCTCATGGTTCTGATAAAGGCATGCCATGCTGGGCGGTCCTGTGCCAGTGCCCCCCATTTTGTGTGATCAATTTCAAAGTTCTTTTTATTTTTTTCTGAGCAAGAAATCCTTAATTAAATGGGGCAGGCAACTTGATAATAAAAGATCAGTGGCTACTTCCATTTATGCCAAAAGACTTGGAGTGAAGGCTAACAGGACCTTTTTTTTTTTTTCTTTTTGTCCTTAACTTCTTCTAAGAGAGAGACTTTGAGAATATCCTTGTATCATTTTTTTTTTTTTCCTGACTGCTATGTCTATTTGGCAAGTGCAAATTTGGCATTTAAACAATGTGGCCAGACTAATGGAGTTATGCTCTCTGAAGTAGAGTGTAAATGCTTGGCAATTTGGTTTGAGAAAGGATCTCAGTGTCTTGTACCTTATCCTGCCAGGTGATCTTGAGAATCTTCCTAAAGTAATTCAAATGGAAGCGATTCAGTTTCCTGACATGGCACTGGTACACTGTCCAGGTTTCATAGGCATATAACAATGAAGTCAGCATAATGGTTCTGTAGACCTTCAGTCTGCTAATCAGTCTAATACCCTTCTCTCCCACACTAATTTTTTTCAATAGCATTTTATTTTTCCAACATGTAAAAATAGTTTTCAACATTCATTTCTGTAAGATTTTGCATTCCAAATTTTTTCATCCTCCCTCTGGGAAGAAGCAAGCAATCTAATATGTCTTCCCTAAGAGAGCAAGCAATCTGATATCTCTCCCATATTTTCCTTTAGAACTTCTGAGATATTAAACTAGCTCTGGCAATGCATGTCATCCTTATTATCAATATGTACCTAGAAAGTACTGCCAAAAGCAAGTAAACTTATCCACAACATTCAAAACTTTTCCATTTGCTGTAATCAATGGTTCCACATAAGGATGGTATGATGCAACTTTGTTTTCTTAGAGTTAATTGCTAGGCCAAAATTAGCACAAGAAGCAGAGGACTGATTCATACTTTGTTGCATCTTCGCTTCACAGGCTGCACTGAATGCACAATTTCCTGCAAACAAAAAGTTACAAGCCAACATTCCCTCCATATTGTCTTGCCTTGTAGCCCTTTGAATCTGAAAAATTTGAAATCAGTGTAGTAGTTGACTTTGATACCATATTTGTTCTCATTGAAGGTTATTTAACAAAATGCCTGAAAACTTCATGCTAAATAAGCATGGCAGCAAGCACATGGCCTTGTTTTACATTCCATGTGACTGGGAAAGCAAGACTGCATTGTCCATTATCCAGAAATTGGCCAAATACACTGTCAAAAAATTGGCAGATTCTGGTATATAAAAAAGTGGAATGACGGAAGATAGTGGCTTCTTCCTCATTGAAAATCTGTAAGGAAAAGCTGGGTAAGTATTGGTATGGGTTAGAAAACATGATTGAAGTTCATTTCAACCCACAATATCCAGCTTTCAGAATTTTCATGAATTCAGTTATCTCTGTGGTTCTTAAATCTCTATCTTTACTCTTGTCTTTTTATTAACTGGATATTCTACTTAGATTCCTAAATTATTTCAAATGTAGCATATCTGAAATCAAGTTTTTAATACTTTCTTTCCCAAAGCCATCTCCTTGGTCCACCTATGTTATCTCTGGGTACAGAATCATCATTCATTTTCTAATTAGCCAGGAATGAGTCTTCAGAATCTTCTTTTTGTTCCACATATCCCAACTTTCAACTGGCATCTCCTTACTTCAAATCTTTGGCACCTCTTTTCTATAATTACTATAAGCTTCCTAACTGTTTGTAATATTTTCCTTCTGCAAGTCATTCTGCTTAACACTCCAGAACAGACTTTTAAAAATACTGCTTTCTTCATGTTACTGACTTATTTACATCTTTCCAGTTGATCCCTAACTATTTCAGTTCATTTTAACAGGCATTTATTAAATATCCAATTAATGCTAGGTAAGAAGAATACAAGATGAAAAATAAAATTTTTTACTTCAAGGATCCAATGTTGGTGGAGAGAATAACAAAATATGTACATAAATAATATTTTGAAGATAAAGTAAGACTAGTAAGTGCAAATGAGAGGTCTAGTTCAAATGTTAAAAAAATATTGGGAGTAGTTCAGTGTTTTCAATGTATGATAATAATATCTATATATAATACATAATAACATAATAGTATAATAAAGCATAATATATAAAAACATAATAGTATAATAAAATGTAATATAATAATGCACAATAAAGACAAAACATAGCTATTTAAAACATCAGTGACTTCCCATAAATAATGTTACAAAGTCTAAATCATTTAGAAATTAAAGAGGAAAAAGTTGTCTCTACAACTCATTTGATGAGGAGTACTGTTTTGTACTTTTTCTTTTTTTTTTTTGCTGAGGCAATTGGGGTTAAGTGACTTGTCTGGGATCATACAGCTACTAAGCGTTAAGTGTCTTGAGACTGGATTTGAACTCAGGTCCTCCATCTACTGTGCCATCTAGCTGCCTCTATAGTATTCTTTAATAATAATAATAATAATGATAATAACATCTTATCTTTCAAAAGAGACTATATTCATCCCTTATAGTTTTCTTTGCATTCAATACAGTGAATGTGTTTGCTGTGCTGTGTACTTAAATGTTCAAGCAAGATTTATTAAATACGTACAAAATGTCAAGCACTTGTTGCTAGCACTGGGAATACAAAGAGGCAAAAGAAAACTCTTGCTCTCAAGGAGCTCACAATCTAATGAAGGAGACCACAAACAGATATATACAAATAAGCTATGGATTAAATAAATGGAAAATAATTAAGAAGAGTAAAGAAGAATTGGGAAAGTATTATAGAAGACAGTGAGATAAAGTTAGTGAAGCTAAGTGACCCTTATGTGACAGTTAACTATTTTTGAACTCAGATCTCCTGGAGTTTTCTTGATTATCCATTGTACAGCCTAGCTGCCTATAAACAATAGAGATATTACTGATTTGAACTAGGAAAAATTCAAATGAATAAAACAATCTGGTACAACTAAGAGGGGCAAAATCTCAAATATTGATGCAATGGAATCAAAACAAATTTGAAAAACATTATTGTCAAAAAAGAGCAAAAAACTTGGAACTGGAATCATATTAAATATGCAATGTTTAGATGCCAGAAAATTTTAGTTACCAAAATAGGATTAATTCTTTTTTGGCTTGGATAAAAAACAGTAGTACATCAGAGACAGTGATGATGGGTATTCTTTTCTCAAGTATGATGAGGCTGAACTGAGACTATTATTTCCAGTTTTAAATGCCAGCAAGATGAAAACAAATTACAGGGAGCTTAGGGGAAAAAAAGAAGCCAAAATGATTACAGGACAGGTATGAGTGAATTATGAGAAAGATGAAAGTGTCTAAATATGTATAGTTTGGGTAAATGATGACTAAAGCAGTTAAAGGAGACATGACAACATTCCTAAAACATTTAAAAGATATAAACAATAAAGATAGAGAGGAGTAATTAAGTGTGATATGAGACTATAACAAAATAATATCATAAGATAAAATTAAGATAAAATAAATCTAAAATTTTAGAGCCTCAATCAGTGCCTGGCCACAAAAAATACATGCATTATTTGAAAAAAAATATATCATTTGAAAATTAAAATCAGACCACAGGAAAAGAAGTATAAAATAATGCTTGAAAGTAAGCTGAATGATTAGATGTTATTTTCTGCTACTTTTCTCTCATTTTATCTGAAATATCCATTGTATATTTGTAAAAAAACTTTTCCCATGTCACTAAACATTTATATGTTAAATATGGGTTATTTATAGCTTCCTAATGTTTAAGCATTATGTTAAAACATATCATGCTTCTACCACCTAAAAAAAAAAAAAAAACCTCCTCAATTATTTTAAAATGTAAAGTCACATGTCAATGCAGTTATTTGTCTTTAGAATTAAAAAGGAAATATGATATATCTCGTTCTAAATTATCATTCTAACAATCAACATTTTTTTTAAAAAGATATTTTGTATCAGTTCAAATACAAAATAGTAATATCACCTTCCTTCTCAAAATTCAAGAGAGGGGATGCAAGGAAGGAATGGATATGGAAATAAAAAAAAAAAATAAACCAATCAATCACTTATTTTAAAAGAAACCTTTAATATGTGATATATAAAAAGGCTGGCAAAATGTATTTTACTAGAGCAGGTAGATATATTGGATTTGGCATAAGAGGATTTTCCTTTAAATCCCTGTTTTATATAACTTTGGACTGTATAGTAAAGTGGGAAAAGAGTTATGTAGTGTCGTGTCCATTCAGAATTCAAATCCTATAACCTAGAGCAAGACATAATCTTTTTGAGTTCTAGTTTCTTTTTTTGTAAAATGAGGATGTTGGACTAGATTACCTCTACTATCCCTTTCAACTCTAAATCTATCTGATCCAATAATAATATGAATAGCACATTCTAATGGAAAATACAAATAGGACTTTAGATAAATTTGTGCCCTACTCACTATATCCTCTCTCATATAAGCTATTGCCTTCTTCATCTAAAATTTGCCCCTTACTTTATTCTTTGTCTTACTCTTATATCCTTTTCTCCCTTGTAAGGTGGGTAGAAATAAAAATCTAAACTATTTCCTCTCTCTTCATTCTCTTCCAATGCAACTAATTCCTAATCCATAGTATGATGAGATTCAGGGAAAAGGTCTGATATTATGCCTGAAGGCCCATGAACTAAAGAAAAAGCAATTTTGGCTTTATTTTACTTTCCCCAATCTTGCTACTATTACCATAAGAAATTTTTAAATAGAAAGGACAGAAAAAGTAAATAAAAGACCACATTTTACAAACAAAGGTAGGTTAAATTAGGGCAGTAACAAATACAGTCAATTTTCAACTTTCATGGAAGTAATGTTCCTAGAAAATGGTACAAAAGTAAAAAAAAGTGCATGTTGATACACTGAACTTAGGGGAAAAAGAGGGGTTTAGGCTCCCATGATGACCGAAATCTATAATTTTTCACTATAGAAAGCTGAAATACACTTTTGTGCATGTAATTCCTTGTAATAATACATTAATTTTTATAATATGCATTTTTCCTAATATATTAACTATGAAATAATAAAATACACAAAATAAAATATGTACTATGTAAAACTTCCTTGTTATTATTAATTCCCTGGAATTCTGTAATTTTTTGTTAACAATTCAATAATTAAAAAAAAAAAAAAGATTTGACAGTATTTACTTTTCATAATACATGAAATCTACAGTACCATAAATACAGTAAGAATTTTTAAAGCTAAAACATTTTTTAATCCAAATCTTACCTTCCACTGTTCAGACAGTAATGTGAGGGTATTATACTATATACTATACTGTTGTAAACCTCTATTATCTTGGCCATTCTATTAAAACCAATGGAGAAGTTTTAATAGGATTTGGGATTTTATCTGTTGTTGTTGGAAGATGGCAAGACTGGCAAAGCACTGACATCACCTCTGACACACTGTTCTTCCCAGCTGGTTAGAATTGTGAAGGGTATACCAGCTTGAAATAATTCGCCAGTGTTATCTACTTTATGCACTGTTAGAGATCCTTAAGGGTTTCAGAGTATATGGGGGCATAGCAGAAGTGAGGTGACTTTTAACCTTGATGCTCGATAGATGATGGAATCAGCAGTCTTGATGTTTCTGGCAAGCTGGTTAGGCTTACAGGAGCTGCAGAGATTCTGGCACAAAAGTTTATCTAACACCTTTATTTTCTCACTAAGCTACATCACTGACTTTCATGTTTGGGCTTAGGGCCCAAAAGACTTGTACTATGTGCTTTGGAAGTATAACTGCAACACAGAACTTGAATTTTAAAGACAAGGAATGAAAATATGAGCTCTTTACCATGGTAGGATGAACAAGATTAGAGAAGCACCAGCTGCTCTACAAACTTGATGAATCAAGCCCCTCTTTTTTCTTCTACTGTGCATAGTTGCCAATGTGCAAGTGAAAATGAGGTTAATGATAAAATCATGTGAATGCTTGAAGTTCCAAAAGTTAAAATGAGAATGTTGAGAACTGACTGTACATATGGCTGAAAGTACTTTGGCTCTGCCTGAGGCTCGCTAAATTTAAGGTGTGGGCATAATATCCAAGTAACAGCTAAAGATATGGGGCTGTTTTGTTTTTTTTTTTTTTTAATCAACTATATTACACTGCTGACTAACCTGGAACTTATAGGTCACTAATATCCTTGAACCTAAATGTAGATGTCCTTTCCCTACTTGAACCTTTTTGTATACTGTCATCTGAAGTTGTCAGATATCCCTCTCAGTTTGGAGTTATCTGCAATTCAATAATTAATTATGAATATAATTATGAATAAATATTCAATTTAATCTAATTCAGAGATGTAGGAGGTAGTAGTTACTATTTGTAGATTGCTATGTAAGGTACTAAGGCTGTTTTTCAGTCCTAATTACCCTTGATCTCTCAGTAGCAAAGATGACTACTTTTGGATATCTTCCTAATTTTCCACTCTCTCCAAATTTTCTTCTTATCCATTTGGCAATTTTCTCTGAATCTTGGTGGATCTTTGTCTTACTCCTTGAACTTAAATGTAGATGTCCTTTCTCTACTACACCCCTTCCTCTCTGATCTGTTTTCTGTATTCTCTTGTCTCTAAAATATCTCTTTAATATATCAATAATTTTTAGTTTATCACTCTATGTAGATGGCTTCCATATCTATATAACCCATTTCTAATTTCCCCCTACATCTTCAATTGTTTGCTGAACTTTGGCTCGATATCCAGCCCAACCCTAATATTGAACAAATCTCAAGCTGAACACACCATGCCCTTAAATAGTGGAAGATCTGATAATTTTTCCCTATTCAAATATAGAAAAAGTAAATAGAAAGATACTTAAGATACCATAGCTCTTAATATATTCCATTTTCTTACAATAGGGAAAAAAAAAAAACAACCCAAAAACAAAAAAACTGATGGCATGAATATGTCTATCTTGTCAATATTTTATTTTAAAAAGTATGGCTATGTTTTATTCTTTCTTTTTAGCAGTAAACATATTTATAAGCAGAAATAGGGCAACCCCTCCCCAAACTCTGAATAAATGGGGCTAAAGACAGAGAACCTTAAACTTCAGCCAAGTATGACAGGAAGCTAAATAGAAAGCGATAAACAGGGATAGCTAGGTGGTGTGGAGGATAGAGCACTGGCCCTGGAGTCAGGAGGACCTTAATTCAATTAGATTCAGACACTTGACACCTACTAGCTGTATGATCCTGGGAAAGTCATTTAACCTCAATTGCCCTAGAGAAAGAGAAAGAGACAGAGACAGACACACAGAGAGAGAATAAATATGGCTCTAGGGATTTAGTTCCATTAAAAGATAAGGGGGCAGAATAAACAATTTCCAATTAGGATGATGTGATTGCAATTCTGCCTGGCATTTAGAACAGAAAACTATTATTGAATTTCATTTCCATCCAAAAATGCACTTTCCTCTTTTGCTTCTGATTTCCTTATTATAATTTTCTAATATCCTTCCTAATTCCTACAGCCATCTCTCATTTCAAGCCCTATTCAAATGTAATCCCAATGAATTTCCTGAACATCCACAATTTCAGGATTTTCAGCTTGTGCTTTTGCAAAGCATTATTTTTCAAAATAATCAATGACCAAGCACAAGAAAAAACTAAAAAGTTCCTGCCCTGAAGTTCCTGCCAGGAAAGGCAACATGTACATAAATGTATATAAGATACATATTTATTATAAAATAGTTCATATATGATAGTTAATCTATGTCCATGTTTTATCCCCTTCTTAAGATTCTTAGTTCTATAAAGATGTTTCAAGTCTCTCACAAATACTTCCTATGGGTGATCTTTTTTTCCTCTTCTTATTCTGTTCAGTCAGAAATCTCACCTAGTTTAGAAACCTCATTTTGACTGTTCATATTTTCTAAGTTTTCTTTCCTGAAGGCCAGCTATAAGCCAGGTAGTCATTATTTACCTAATGATTACCAAACAGCCTTAGCAATTTAGGATCTCTGTTTCTGAAACTTTAATCTCCAGTTTCTCAAGTTGAAGGGCCGGGCAAAGAGGATGTACATCAAAGCTGGGTGGGGGTGGGTGGGTGGAGGGTTGAGATAGAAGGTTACTTGATCCAATTCCATCACAAGGCTAGACCTTTCATTTACAGCAACTCAAAGAAATAAGTGGGTCCATAAACCTTGTATCCAAAAAGCAGATTATGCCTTCGGTTAGATAAATTTGACAATATCCTTTCTATATAAAAGGGAAAACTGTGAAAGGTCACAGAGCAGTATGTTCAGAACAGAGGCTCTCAGTCTGAATTCCTGAGCTTTTTCTTTTCTGGGCCTCAGTTTCCTTATTTGCAAAAGAGGACATTAGGTGATGTTTAAAGTCATTTCCACTTCAAAAAAATTAAATAATCTTATGAAAAACTTCTTCCTTAATGCTCCTTTGAAGCTACAAAAATACCTAAGGAAAGATCTTTCTCCTTCGGCTGGGCCCTAATATTATAAAGTAAAAGTACAGCATGGAAAAGTATAGCATGGTCTAAATTGTATAGTTTGAAAATTCTGAATTTGAAAACAAAAGGGAAACCACCACAACTTACAGATATATAGAGTGAGGGGAGGATGGGAGAAGCAAGAGAAGGAGGTAGGGATGCTTAATATTTAACAAAATCACTGAGTTAGGGGAGAGCTTGATCTCTTAAGAGGAACAAAGGTTTTGCTGGATACCAATTGAAAATATATTGTGGAAAGCTACATAAAAATGTTAACCAATTAGATTTTTCTCTTTAAAATGCTGAGTTTATAAATCAATTTTAGAGATTAAGGATCAGTGGTTTTAAGAGTTTCAAACCCACATTTTGGTAGTGCAACCTATTACTTAGAGTTCAGAAAATCTATGTTTACTACATACAGATGATTTAGTTTCATAACACACATTTCTCATTTAAACATCTGTTGACTTATTTCTGGATCAAATACACACTGATTTAACCAATGGCGAAAGAGAACAGATGAATAAGAATAGACATGTTTTGTGGCACCAACATAGAGAACATTCCATTCTCATAACTGACAGGCTATTGAACATACATACCTTGATTTTCCAGTAAACTTCTTTTTAAAACTATTTCAATGCTAACATCTCTTTAACATTTAAAGGTAAGCAAGTTCCTTCACAGGTATAAGCATGGATAGACTATTTATCTTGGATGATTCTGATACATTTTTGCTCAGGGTATGTTATAGTAGAAAGAGCACTGGATTAGTAATCAAAAGATGTGGATTTTAGAACACACTCTACTATTCATTAGTTGTGTGACTGAGTATATATTACTTAGGATTCAGGAGGACTTCACTCATCTCCTCATTTGTAAAATAGAGATACTGGATTAAATGACTTTTAAGGTTCTTTCCAGCTCTAAAATTCTATGATTCGATAGAAGCAAGGAAATAATCTCTAGACATTTTCCATCTTAAGATTTTTATGAAGTGTAAAGAATTTTAGGCATGGTAACAATTCTTGCATTGTAGAGTTTCTATGAATAATGACCGCAAAGAAAATTCTGAGTTTGCACCACAATGATTCAAATTTGAAATACACTTCTGTTCCAATGGCAGATAGGTGAATATAATTTTTAAATGAAAAAGACAAGAAAACCTTACTTTCTGTAGGTATAGCAGCTCATCTAAACTTTTTTCACTTCTAGTGAACTATGCAAAAGCCTAGTAACTAAAACAACTCACTATACTTCTTACCAGTAGAAACATGTCCAAGAGTCTATAATCCTAAAGGATTAACCATCTTTTTTGGACCAACTAAGATTTCTTATTCTACAAGAGAAATATGAACATTAAAATAACTTAAAATATTTGAAAGACTGTCCTGTGAAAGAGGAAAAAGTTTGAGATGTCAGAGATGTCATATTTGTGCTCAAAAAAGGGGGAAATTCCTAATAATTAATGGAAATAGAATATGAAAATGGAATGGATTGAATTCTCTGGTACTTGAGATGTTCAAGCAGGACTGGATAATCATTTGCTACAGATGTTATCTAGAGAGATTCCTTTCCAAGTCCACAATTCTATAAAAAACATTTGAAAGTAGGGGTTCTGAGTAAACAAAATAAATGAGAAAAGACATATAAACTCTCAGGGCATTTTCCATTTCTAACATTTTTACAAAGTGTAAAGAATTTTACTTTTACTTTGCTTAGTATTACTTTCCTCAAAAGTTTTTCATTTTTTAAAACTTAAAAAATAAAATTTTACCAATCAGTAAAAATTAGCTTTTTCTTTCTCTTATCCTCACTTGGGATTGGTTTTACTTGACAAAGGCAGTCAGAAGGGATAGTAAATAGAACACAGGGACAAGAGTTCTGAGTTCAAATCTAGTTCTTAGACACTTACTAGCCATGTGAGTCTGGGCAAGTCTCTTAACCTGTTTAATCTCTCAATTGCAAAACGAAGAAACAAGTAACAACTCTCTTCTAGAGTTGTGAGGATTAAAGGAGATAATATTTGTAGAGCACTTAACATAGTGCCTGGCATATAGCAAGTATTTAATAAATACTTTTATAATAAGTATTATTCCTTAATTATACTTAGGTCATAATGATTTAAAAAACTGAGGGGAAGTGAGAAACTGAGGAGGAGAAAAGAAAACTAATAAGTAACAGAAAAATAAAATAATATGTGTTGATGAGGCATGAAATAGGGAGGTTTCCTGGGAGAAATAAAAGTATGACAGCTTTCAAAATAGAGTGCTGAATGTATCATGTACTTTGAAAAAAATCCAAATTTGTCTATAAATAGAAATTCTTCATTTCACAATTTTCTTTGTATAAGGATATGTTCATATTTCCTTGTTTTTTAATTTACAATAACAATTTTTTTATTTTAAAAAAGTTGCATGTGCATGATAATTGAAAATATGTTGTTTTACTAAAATGTAATGTTCTATTTTCATCTTCAATGGCCTCTTCTAATTACATGCCAAGTTACTGATCATGTACATTTTGCCAAATATAAATAAAAAACCATAAATTCTGCAAAATCAAGTATACAATATGTAAGGGCCCTTTAAATGGGCGGACACAGTGCATCGGGATTGAGGCCCAGAAGTAATTTCTGTGGATATTAGGACTGCCCTTGGGCGGGATCCTGGCCATATTGAAATAGTTTTGTAATGGGTGACTCTCTCGCTGATTGGCTGTGTGTGTGACCTCACAGGCCCTATATAAGCCCACTGCAGGCAGCAACCGCCCTCTTTAACCTCGTGCTGTTCACCCTGGCTCCCCAGCTGGGTGGCCAAGCCAAGATGGGTAGCCGAAAGAGGTAAGGATTTTGGTAGTGAACACGTGGGTCTTCTGACCAGGTGTTCACTCGGGAACCAACAAGTCAGGGCATCAGCTAGGGCATTATGTGAGTAGGTATAATAAAGGCTTTTAAGATTACACGTGGTTGTTCTTGAGTGCGCTACCGGTTATTAAGCTATAGATTCAAGAGATTGTGGCCAGAGACCTTAGAAGGCCTCAGAGGAGGCGAGCCGGGTAGAGCTCACACTGCAAAGGACAGTGGTCAAAGGTGCTCTGGTGGGTCTAGGACAGACTAGTAATTGTAACTGCCAGGAGAGCACGTTACAAATGGTGCCCAACGTGGTGGACGCATCAGGAATTATCAGGTTTTGAAAATATTTAATATTCAGAATTAAGATTCTGAAAGATCCGGTAGAAACGCCACTTAAGAGGGAAGACAGAGAAGCAATATGGACCCAGGTAAATCTGGGATCAGGCTCAAGGACACAGCTGAACATAATGCTTATTATATAAAGAGGTTAAAGAGCCAGATGGAAGATCTTTTAACAAAGATCACCACTGAAGAACAGCAGGAAGCTTGTAATCAAGCTCCACAAAGGCTATCCCCACACCCAGTAAATAGAGCTAGGAGAGGGAGCAACCTAGAGCTAATGCGATTGTATGACAGTAGAGAGTATAAAATGCCACAGCAAGAGTTGCTGGAATTGCAGGTTAAACTACAGATGGAGATAGAGAAAGAAGAAAAAGCTAGGTTACTACAGATAGAACAGGAAGAGTTCAAACCAGTGGCTGAAACTAAGGAAGGAAATAAACGAATCACATGGACTTCAGTTGTAGAAATTCTTCTTAGCGTTTTGTTGGTTTACCTTGTGCATTGTTGTTTTAAGGAATTTATTGATTACTATTCCATTGAGAAGAAGTTTAGTTCTTTTTATGTGCAAAGCTCAGGTTTGATTTTGAATCAGCCTTTGGGGGATTTTCCAATTCTTCTTCCCTCTGCCTCACCTTCTTGGGCCAAGGGAGAAGGGGGAGGAGGAAAAGGAAGGGCGATAATATCATCAGCACTGCCCATTAATCCATTTAAAACTCCTGTGTCTTCATTTCAAAGGACAGGAGTAGGCTTTATGCCCCAAGGCAAAAAGGAATTGTGGGGTATTGAGTATAATCAGAAAAGTTTTGAAAATACAATTCAGTTAATTTCTAAGAAACCTTACAGGGACAAGACCTTGCAGTTAGAGAGAGTGGAGTTTTATACTTGTAAAACTGCTAGGATCGTCTTTGGAGAGTTGAAACTCCTCTTTTCTTACCTCGTGGATTTTCCACTTCCACAGGTGAGCTTGATTTCCCAACCCCCTACGGGTACTTATAAAACAGTGTTTATGTCTAGAATGGGTTGGAAAATTGCTGTTTTAATCACTAGAATAAATAGACAGTGTGTGATCTTTGACCCAGGAGGAAAATATCAGATTTATTGATTCACACTCCTGGAGTACAATTCGGTATCAGAAACTCAAACTTTGAATTTTAGGCAAAAGAATTCAGGGATATAGCCGAGTGTTCTTTTTTCATAAAGTCATTACTGCACAGACTATCCCCAAGATCTTCTCTTCTAAACAAGAGAAGGGAATTTTGGGATATGTGATTGCTTACAATTTTTAAATTTTGATTTTACATTTTAAAACATTTTTTATTTTACATCTTCAAAGTATTTTGATTTTACATTTTAAAGTTATTTTGGTTTTATATTTTTAATCTATTTTGGTTTTACATTTTTAAATTCTTTGCCTTTTACCTTAGCAATGCACTTCGGGCATACACAGAAAGTGCAGCTAAGTGACAGACTGACTAACTTTTGTCTGACTTTTGATCTTTTTGACAACAACTTTGTTTCCACTGTGATGTGGAAAGGCCTGGATGGCATTTGGAAAGGCCCAAGTTGGGCCCCGGGGACATTCCTTTCTAGGTGCAGATCCAGCAGCAGAGTTCATCCCCACCAGAGACATTTGTAACCTGGGGATCCAAGAGAACGACCAGACAACAGTCCAGAGGGACCAGCCAGATGTCCGCAGCCCTTCAGACGCTGATGGCAGCGATGCCCCTCCTGACCGTGACCAGAGACAGCAGACACGGTTCCAGTGTTGCAGCTGAGATGGACAGTTTTGGGTGATACGCAATATAAAGACTGTAAATGGGCAATGGGCCTGCTTGCTTCTCCCGTGGCCACTTGCCATATGGTGGCCTGGGAAGAGGCTTTGCCCTGTGCTTTCTATTGAAGGACTATGCTTTTAAATTAGTGGGTGAAAAACCAACACACCCACCTGCCATTGTTATTGAGACAATGTTACTGGACATGACTTTGCTTATGTGCACCTGTGAAACTAGAATTGTTCTAGAATTGTGAAAAGTGCAATAGAGAATTGTGATAAGCTAGAATTGTTCTAGAATTGTGAAAAGTGCAATAGAGAATTGTGATAAGCTAGAATTGTTCTAGAATTGTGAAAAGTGCAATTGAGAATTGTGATAAACTAGAATTGTTCTAGGATTGTGACAAGTGCAATTGAGAATTGTGATAAGCTAGAATTGTTCTAGGATTGTGACAAGTGCAACAGAAAATTGTAAGAAACTAGAATTGGTCTAGAACTGTGATAAATGTAACTAGAATTGTGACAACCTACCTACTGATATTTGTTAACTAGAATTGTGATGTTTTACCTTGTTGACTTCCCACCTCAGTGTTGACATCCTACCTCATTGGCATCCAATCTCTTTGGCCTATTATCTCGAGTATGACTTTGATGAATGGGTTGAACACTTGGGCCACTGTTGAGCCTGGTTCTCATTGTCATACTTCTGTTTACTGATCTGCTGCTTTGTACCTCCTTGGGCATAACACTGTCATCTCATGGATCAAGTGAACTATAGCTGGTGCTAAAAGTTTAGCTTGGTGAGATGTGCGGTTCCCGCAAAACAAGAGAAAGGGAATTGTAAGGGCCCTTTAAATGGGCGGACACAGTGCATCGGGATTGAGGCCCAGAAGTAATTTCTGTGGATATTAGGACTGCCCTTGGGCGGGATCCTGGCCATATTGAAATAGTTTTGTAATGGGTGACTCTCTCGCTGATTGGCTGTGTGTGTGACCTCACAGGCCCTATATAAGCCCACTGCAGGCAGCAACCGCCCTCTTTAACCTCGTGCTGTTCACCCTGGCTCCCCAGCTGGGTGGCCAAGCCAAGATGGGTAGCCGAAAGAGGTAAGGATTTTGGTAGTGAACACGTGGGTCTTCTGACCAGGTGTTCACTCGGGAACCAACAAGTCAGGGCATCAGCTAGGGCATTATGTGAGTAGGTATAATAAAGGCTTTTAAGATTACACGTGGTTGTTCTTGAGTGCGCTACCGGTTATTAAGCTATAGATTCAAGAGATTGTGGCCAGAGACCTTAGAAGGCCTCAGAGGAGGCGAGCCGGGTAGAGCTCACACTGCAAAGGACAGTGGTCAAAGGTGCTCTGGTGGGTCTAGGACAGACTAGTAATTGTAACTGCCAGGAGAGCACGTTACACAATATACAGGTTATTTCCCTTCAACAGACTGAAACATTCCTCTCAGTTCCCATCACAAAAATTATCTTCAAATTTAATAAATTTTTGGTAAACTAAGACAGGATCTTATATTTAATAGCTTAAAAATAAGAAAGTAAAAAACTTACACAAGGAGTACTAAGAATTTGATATTATGAAAAAAATTCATAACATAAATGATCACAGGAAAAGAGTACTATATGTGGAAATATTCAAGAGCTAATATAACTTTAATAAGTTAAGCACATAAAAAGTATAAAGAAAAAGCTGTTTGCTTCTATGATTGGGTTAGTATCTCCCAATGTGTCTAGGGTCATTAGTGATATCAAAGGGTGTTGGTAAAATATATAAAGCAGTATTATTCTTGATAATAAAATAATTTTAAGTTAATACCTATTATATAACATGGCACATATATTTTGGAAGGGTTTCTGGGCAGGAACTACAAAATCAAAATAAATATAAAGCATTATCACAATTTCAAAAAGATTGATAATCATTAGTTTGGAACCTCTAAGTATCACTTTGTATAAAATATAGTAATTTACCAAGTGGCACCTTAGTAATAAACCCAAAAAAGTTAAGACAATTTAAAAACAACCTGATTTACTCTCAAAGAGAAGTTTTCATGCACTTTGGAAAATTAAGCCAAACGATTAAATAACACAATCCTTATGAATGGATCGGAATTAAAATGTATTATATATGATTTTTAAAAAAATTATCTTTTCTTCTTTAATGGGGTAACTGAAAAATTATGTTTTGTGTTGTATAGTATTGCAAATATTATGTTTCTGCATATTCCAGAGAAGGCAGCATGGTGCTCTGTACAATTCTCTCTTTTCTTGCATATGTTACCGTACCCCTTTTTTCCCCAGGGGATTCTCTATGTGTCTCTGCCACTATTTCTCCTTTTCCCCTCTTATTTTTTATTTTTCAGTGGAAAAAAAGCCCCCTAAATTGAGCTGAATAGCACTGCCAGGACATAAGACATTGCTAGGAATTTGAGGAACATAAGTAACTCTTTAATCTAAAATTCTTTCAATTAGAAGAACATCATAATTATAATTATAAACTTATTTTTAAAATATTTTTAAAAGCTTAAATTAGAGGCATTATACAAAGACAAAAAATATCACAAAAGTTTAGTTATTTCATTTTTACTGGAAAGCAACCATTTTCTGGCAGGTCACCTTTACCCTCTATCAAATATACCTCCAATCAACCCTCTATTTCTTTCTTTCTGAAAGGACTTTTCATGGTGACTGAAGTATAATTTAGAATCAGTCTCTAAAACTGGAAGTAACATTCATCTAAATATTCTTGCCAAGTTTAAAAATGTTTTAGGAGTTAAACTGAAACATGTTGAAAATGACTCATTGTGGACCAGAATATACACTGGAGGAAATAAGAGCTCATTTACAAGTGGGAGAAATATACTCACACTTCATCTGTGGTAATTCACTGGAATTCCCTTCCAGTAAACATCATATTTTAAAATAATCATGGAAAATATCTTACTTTTAACTGTAGTTTTATGAGTTGATTTAGGCAGCTGCCACTGCAAATATTATATATATATATATCTTTTTATAGGACATGGGTATAATTACCAAATTTAAATCAATGAAAAATTTCCCTATAAAGCAACAAATCAGACATCTCTAGAGAGGGCTGTTTGATCATTAGATATCTATAAATTGTTAAATAATGGATAAAGAATAAAATCATTTAGGGCCCGAAGCATCTAAGATATCAACTTGAAACATATTTATAGACACACAATGGTCTTTCTTTTGCACACAAAAAATTCTATTCATGAGAATGGCCAGTAATTTGAACATCATCCCTACCCCATACTCTCAGTACCTCTATATATTTGCATTGATCTATGTTTGCTCTCTCCTTGGTCCTTTCTATAATCAAATTTTACACATCTGCTATACTGAAAGCTGGGATAAGGAGCAGCCTATATCCATGCAAGAGAAAATAGTTAGATCATACCTCATATGGGCAAAATGAAGAACTTTAGCTTATTAGCTACATGATTGACTTAGGTACCAACTTAGAAAATTCTTGCATAAAAATTCTAGAGTTTTTTTTCATTAAAGGGCTTGACATTCAATACAATATCAATTTTAATAATCTTCTAAACATGACTTTTTTCAAAGAACTATGGAAGAAGGGACTGTTTTTAGTTTCCTATGCTTCTGTCCTTTGACTTTGAGGAATCTTATAAGAAGGAAGCCATAGCTACTGCTGCTACTACTGCTCAGGTCAGTATGAATGTAACAATGACCCTGTGCTGGGGACCTTCTGAATGTGGTCTATGGTTTGGGGAAAATTTACATTGATAATAAAGTTCAATTTACAATGATTGATAAAGTGTAAGCTAAGAAGAGAGATGATATATCTTCTGCTTTTCTCCCTCAGAAGGCATGAGGGAGGGAGAAAATATCTTCCATTTTTTTCTATTCATTCCTGCTAGGCTTTTGGGGCTAGGAGGAACAACTCTCTGGAGGTTTTTTTGTTTGTTTGTTACTATTGGTAAAAAGGGAAAATTAAGATTCATCCTTCAAAGAAAAGGGGTCACATGTATACAGCAAAATTAAGCAGAGAATAATAAAGCCACAAACCTGGATCACTGATACTATATATTCCAGAGGCACAATAGAAATATCTACGACCAAAAACCTAAATATAGCTTTTAGACCTTTTTGTAAATGAAATACAGAAAGGACCTGGGATGAACCACAATTGTTTAAAAAGACTTGACATTTATCTCTTCTGAAAGCTATCAAGAGCAATTAGAAAAAAAAAAACAAAACAACTTAACTGCTAGAGAGGACTGGGGAACTTGGAACCACTACAAGTACAGGAACTAGGAATAATTCAATTGAGTAATATGTGTTTGATAAGGTGGCATCACTATGGCAACACAGAAACCCATCACTCACTAATTAAACGTACAAATCTCAAAATCCTTTACTGTATTCTCTCCTTTAAAAACAGAAAAGAAAAAAAAAAAACTTATCTGATTACTAGAAGCTCAATATTAAACCAGTATCAGATAAATGGCAAATAAAGAGTAAAAGAATATTAAAAATTCAGAAACTACAGGTTTGTCCAAAATGACCCTAAGGCACAAAACTAAAACTTTTCTATGTCAAGTATTCAAACTGGCTCAATGAATGGCCTGGGAAAAATTACTTTTTTCTGACCCCCCAATAACCTTTCCTATAAATGAGGGTAAAATGTTATTTACAGGGAAGTTGTAAGAACTAGAAAGACAATGTAAAATAAGAAAGAAACAACATAAAATACTCTAAAATCACAAGAAAAAAGGTGCTTTTAAGAAAAAACTGCAGTATTCTCTCACCAGTTGTTATAACAATAACCAAGGACATACATAGTGGTTTAAGAGAAATAGAGAATTTGTTTTCAAAGATATGATTCAAGGTAATAATTAGTATGCTAATGTTGAAGCATATTTACTTACATTTTGATAGTAAAAGAAGCTAATATTGAGAATTTATCATGATACAACTCAATACACTGAAAATATATTTTTAATAATATACTCATGTATACATTTAATAATAATGTTTATTTACTGACTGAAAAGTTAAATTACTTGCCAGAACATCTTAAAGAGCCAGTACATGTTAAAAATAGTACTTGAAACCTATATCATCCTCATTATATAGGCTAGTTTCTATTCACTACTATCTCATGCTCTCTCTCATACCGTGCCTTTAAAGGCCCATAATAATAAATTATCCTCTTCTATTCATCTCTTTCATGAGATGGGATATTCTGATTAATCAGATATTCTGATCAATAAAAAAGGTAATCCATCTTTTCAAACTCAGAAAAGAACTGGAAAAGAGCAAAGGAAGAGAAGGTCAGGGCTTCCTCCTGGAAAAGGAACAAATAAGCAAGTATACTATTGACTATTCTAGACTTTATCTGGAGGCAAATTACCCAGTGAGGTCTGGATCTTGATTTTAAAAGGGGGCTCACAAGTTGAAAAATCAGTAAAGACAAAGTAGCAGACAAGAGAGCCTAATCTTGATTGTCATGGAGAATTATAAAGATTGGAACCAGAAGTGTGAGAATGTACACACCACTCTGCCTTTGTGGTGTAAGTGGACTGCTTTCAGTTTTATGGTTTCTCAAATACAGGCATACTCTGTGAAGCTGGAGAAAGTTCTGTTATATCTTGTGGTGCTTCAGGCTCATCTTAAATGCCAATTACATCTATATTATTAATGTGTCTATCATGTGTAAGAGTCTGTAAGAGAAAATGCTGGGGCAGCTAGGTGGCGCAGGGGATAAAACACTAGCCCTGGAGTCACTTCCTAGCTATGTGACCCTGGGCAAGTCACTTAACCCAAATGGTCTCAGGAAAAAAAAAAAATGCTGAGTAACAGACAAGTATAATGATAGAAGAATTAATCAAAGACACATTTCCATTCTCTTCTCCTAAAGCTTGAAAAATGAAGTGTTGAGATTGAGAATCTATGAAATCCTGTTTGAGGATGAAGAATGGCTGATTATTTGAAATCTGGATTTTCTTTTTTTAACTTTATATTTTCAGATCCAAGTTTCCTTCCTCTTTCCAACATTTACTTAGCAATGAGAAGGCAAGAAATGATAACTGTTGTATATGTGAAATCCTGCAAAACATTATTTCCTCATTAGCCATATTTGGATTTTAAGATTTCTTTAGCAAATATTAATCTGATTTTAGTACTAAATCAGAAATAATATTCTGAAACAAACATAGACTAAGAAGATTTACTTTATTTATTTATTTATTTATTTTAATTATAACTTTTTTTGATAGTACATATGCATGGGTAATTTTTTACAACACTATCACTTGCACTCACTTTTGTCCTGACTTTTCCCTTCCCTCTCTCCACCTCCTCCCCTAGATGGCAAGCAGTCTTATATATGTTATATGTTATAGTATATCCTAGATACAGTATATGTGTGCAGAATAGAACAATCCTCTTGTTACACAGGGAGAATTGGATTTAGAAGGCAAAAATAACCTGGGAAGAAAAATAAAAGTGCAAACAGTTAACACTAATTTCCCAGTGTTCCTTTTCTGAGTGTGGCTGATTCTGTCCATCTTGATCAACTGGAACTGAATTAAATCTTAAGAAGATTTACTTTAAAAAAAATAATGGAAGTATCTAATTTTTACGTTAAAGGGCAGAAAAAAGGGAAGAATTAACTATCTGGTATATGTAATGTTTGGGCTAGCTTTCTGGAAGAGCTAGGGATCAGCCCGAGTGCTTGGTCTTAGTGTAGGAGGCAAGAGAGCCACCAGGATGGTCAGAGATAGAATGTCTCATTTTCAGTCCTTCTCTGCCCTTATATACCTTAGTACAATTATATCATTACAGCATACTGAATGTATGAACTAGAGAACCATTATATCACCGTACTAAGTATATATGTGAACTAGAGAACCATCATATCATCAATTCCACTGAGTTAACATCTTGTTCAAGTATACTTCTCCAGAGTTCCGTCTCCACAGGTATAGTATTCATTCATACATTTCAAAAGGAGACATTTGTTTGATTTCTTTATTAAGGAATATCTATAGTTTTTTTTAATGAGACTATTAATATTAAACATGCTTTATTATATCACAAAACCTTTTGTAATACCTCAAGTCTCAAAATTTATCTTGAAAAATTATGTGGTGAACATTTCCAATCCCTCTGTTTTTGTCCACTTACATTTTTTATTTCCTTCTCAGGTTAATTTTACCTTATTTCAAAGTCCGATTCTTCTTGTACAGCAAAATAAATGTATGGATATGTATACATATATTATATTTAACATATACTTTAACTTATTTAACATGTATTGGTCAATCTGCTATCTGGGGAAGGGGGTGGAGGGAAAGAGGGGAAAAGTTGGAACAGAAGGTTTTGCAAGGATCAATGCTGAAAAATTACCCTTGCATATATCTTGTAAATAAAAAGCTATAATAATTAAAAAAAAAAAAAAGAAAGAAAGAAAAAGAAAAATTATATGGGGGAAGGCAAAAATTTGGAGCTAAAAATTTCAAAAAAATTCAGTGTTAAAATTGTCTTTACATGTAATTGGGAAAATATTTTTTAAAAAGGAAAACTTATGTGATGTTATTAAAAATTTATTTCAAGCTTATTTAATATGTGATATTTATTTTAAGGTGGAAAGCAAACTTATGTATAGTTTTAAGTATGGCTCTAATATAAAATGTAATTAGATAAAAGTGTTAAGTTCTAGTACTTCATGAATCAATAAGTTTAATTTCATAAACAATGTTTAAGGAATGATGGTTATCTTCATTTTTATCATGAAAATTCCTTTAAAAGACACACTCTTTTGTTCAGATGAAATAAAAGCGAAAATCATTTTCCCTTTTAACAAAGTGTAAAAGTTTGAAAAACTGATGAACATTAATAGCAATCTTCAAGCCACTTACTGTTCTAAGAGTTGTTCATGTTTTTCTAAAGCATCTTTTTCAGCCATAAATGCTCTTTCTTTTTCAGCCAGGGCATTATCCCTTGCTTCTCTCAGATTCCTAGAGCAAAACAAACAAGCAAAAAAACCCAAAAAACTTTTAGTAATGACTCCAATAGCATCTATTTAATACGTCAAAACAAAGTATATAACTAAATAAAAATTTTAAAACCTTAGTATACTAATTGGAACTCAGTCCCAGTGTTGTAATGCATCTTGATAAATTTTTAAAGAGAACCCACTGTGTTTTATATTTGATTTAAATATTTTTTATTTACCTGGTAAACCTTAAGATGCAATACACATGTGAATTATTATCGTTATCATGTTCAAGACAGAAATAGGATGCTAATTCTAAGTACTAATTATTAAGAGTACTATATGATGGAAAGCAAGCTGAATTTGAGGTACATGGGTGTATACTTTCAACTCAGAGAATGATCACTCCATAATAGAGTATAAAAAGAGCAAGACCTAACCCTGATACTACATGTAAAACCAAGAACTGAGATTAGAAAGAATAATAAATAGAATTCACTCAACACCAAGGATAATCCATAAGAAAAAGTGGTACCATAACAAATTTGAGCAGACTTTTGAAAAGAAAATGAGATTTGGTCACAAGGACTTCAAGAATATTTGGAAGAAATAAAGCAAGTGCTCATAAATGAAATTAAAGTTTTGGAGAAAAAACTTATAAGAATTATTAGTGTTGAAGAGAAGGTAGTAAATCTTACCTAAGAAACAGATTATAAAAGTCAAAAAGAATCAAACAATGCAATAATTATATGAATTATAACATCAAGAAATAAAACACATCAAGAGATGGAAAAATGGAAGAAAATGTGTTATCTACTATCAAAAATTACTATCCTAGGAAAAAAGTCAAGGAGAGATAATATAAGCACTTGAAAATTATGTACAAAGAGAAGACTTGGATATGAGGAAAGGGTATCTATCTCCAAAATATTCACAAACAAAAATTGCCCATATTTACTAGAACCAGAAGATAAGTTAATTAAAAAAAAAAAAAAAAAAAAAAAAAGAATCCAAAGGGTCACTTACTGGAAGCCTAAAATTAATTGTTTTACTACTGTCATAATTAAAATTCAGTGAAAAAAAATCAAATAAAAATACAAGTGGTCAGGAAGAACTCAAATATTGAGGGACCATAGTCAAGATAATAATCAGTGTCACACAAGATCTGGTAGCTGTAGGTATAAAGAAGAAGAGATTGTGAAATGCAATATTCCAAAAAGAAAAAGAAAAAAAACTAATAAAAAAAAGCTTAACACAGTAAAACTGAATTTAAATGTAAAGGGGAAAAATAATCTTTAACAGAAAAGAGGACTTTTCAAGTATTTCCAATGAAAAGGCCAGAACTTAATAGGTGTTTTCAAATAAAAACACAAAATGTGAAGAGAAACATAAAAAATAACTATATTTGAGAACTTATAAGGAGCTTCAGGATTACACGAGGAGAAGGAATAAATGCTTCTTCAAAACTTTAGTATCTTTAAGGATCATAGAAGGAGTTAAATAAGACAAACAAGTAGTCTGGGAAAGACATTTGGCTAGGTTTTGTTTCGATGTGCTTAGGAGAAGAAAGAAAAGGAACCAAAAGAAGGATTGAGATTGAAGAAGAAAACTGGAAAGAGTTGCAGGAAGGAATAGACACTTAACCTGAACTTTAAAAGGAAGAAAGAAATTCAGGACTATTATGTTATAAACTTTTTCAAGGCCCAAACCCTAGTTCTTTCACTCACTTACTCACTGACATGTGGAATAGACTCAAATCCTTCCATAATATTGTTTAATCTCCACTCTACACCCTCCAACTTATTAATGTCCTTTATAAAATGTGGTATCTGGAACTCAGCACAATACTTCAAATACAGTTTGACCTTAACAGGATACAGCAGGACTATAATAAAATTATGAAATTAGAAACTTACATATGGAAGTCCAACACCCTCACTTTAAAGATAAACTCAAGTTTTAGTAATTTATCTCTTTTTCATTTTATTTTTTTTTTTGTTCTCTTCTTTCACTTGGGATATTTCATCTATTTTCATGGTTTAAATAATTACCTTAGTATTCCAATTCAAGGCCTGCCTAATCTTTTTCTTGAGGTCCCTTTCCCTACCTCCAAATTCCTGCAAGAAATCTTCAACTAGTTTTCCTGTCAACACCTTAATTCAAAATATCAAAACCAAACTTATTTTTCTTCATAAGTTTCCTTCATGTTCCTAAGCTCAAAATATTTGTCTCCTTGGACTCTATCTTCTCCCTAAGCAATTGATTGATAATAGGCAAATCCTATTGATTCCATCTCAGCAATCATTTATGTACCCATATTCTAATTGTATTTCCACAATCAACATTCTTGCTCAAGCTCTCTCATCAACGCTTTTTTTTTTTTTTTTGGCTGAGGCAATTGGGGTTAAGTGACTTGCCCAGGATCACACTGAAACCAGCAGGTCCTCCTGACTTCACGGCTGGTGCTCTATACATGTGCTATCTAGCTGCCCTGGCTCTTATTAACAAATGTAGGAATGTCAAATGTGATTTTATTTGCTAATTTCTTCTCTATTTCATCCTTCATAATAGCTCTGACAAAATTATTTCCCTAATATACTATCTTGAATTCCACCCCTGCCATGGTTTAAAAAAATCTTTCCCAAAGTCAAAGGAATTAAATATATACAACTTAGCATGGACTGTAACATTACCACCTACCCTCCTCTAAATCTGCTTCTAACCTAGCTTTCCAATCTTATTTTTCATCTGTAGTGGGGCAGAATGCATGTGCAATTTAGGGCAGCTTAAATTAATCCCCACACTCACATCAGCTGGATTACTGTGAGCCAATATATTATGGAGAAGACTTGGGGCAATTTGAATTAATGTGTTATCTGTGAGTATTTTGGTAAAGGAGTAAAGAGGAACTCCTAATATGCCATGGAATTTCCTTATGGACTCCTTTTATCTCGTTGTAGAATTATTTTACCTGAAGATTGTTGAATAGACTTTTATTAAAGAAATTGCACTATGTTAACCCTCAAACTTTGAGCGGCCATTGTGCCAGATGTAAAACAAGGAGATTGGAATATTACTTTACTATTTTCCTTAATGCATAGGCTCTATCCTCCAGACAAGTTTTGCCTACTTTGGTGCATTTGCCCATGTACGTGGAATAAACTACTCCTCCCTCATGCCTTTCCTTCATTCCTTTCAAATTTTCATCTATAGTAGTCATATAAATATCTATTTTCCTTTAAAGGTGAGCTCACCAACATCATCCATGTTCAAAGTCCTCCTGTTGACTGATGAAGTCTCTTTTGCCACTTCTTACATATGTGTATTGTTGGATAATATTCTATAGACTATTTAGAATCCCCCAGTTATCTTTTTCCATTGACCTTTGGGTTACTGTCACTTTTGATTCTTGAGATGATTCCACAATTCATAGCTACATGCTGTTACTTGTTAAAAAGGACAGGTCAAATTGCCCGAGAGCTGTGGATCATAACATCTGAAGGGTTTGTAAGGCAGCCTTTGCTGACACAAGTGTTTCCAACTAGGAACGAGATTAACTGAGGCAGAGAGAAGAGGAGAGAGAGGTCAATGGCTTCTCAGTCACAGAAGTCAGAGAACAGCAACTTCCTCTCAAGTCTCCTTGTATTGTCCTCTCACTGTTAGATAGCTCAGGTGTATTCCAACAGTTAAATAACACTTCTATGTATGTATGTTTTAGCAAGCATATTTCTCAAAACATGATGATGTAGGTAGTAATAAATAATAGATCAAAATAATGTAGGCAATAATAATAAATAATGAGGGCAACACAAATATTATGCTTTTACTTTAGGAATGCAATCAAGACTTTGAGAGATGAAGTATCTTTTCCATAGTCATATACACAAATGAAATAGAATATTAGAGCTAGGATTTAACTGAAAATCTTGTTCTTTTAATGATATGTGCTCCATCTTGCCTTTAATATAGCATTAATGAGAACATTTTTATTTATTGGAAGTGAAGCAGATCTTTGATTTCATTAGTATGGGGAATTCCCAGTGAAGCTCTATTGAAGTTGTTTGGCAATTGTTGATGTTCATCCTTTGTTCATGAAAAGGATCAATGATATCATGAAGATGATGTCTTAACTCGCTAGTGAACTAGGATGTGAATGGGGCAGAGCTGCACAAAGTCATCAGTTTCACTCTCTCCTCCACGATCAATGAAGTCCAATGGCAAAATGACAAGTCAAGATGAACTTTTAAAGGGATCTTGCCTTTTCTAAATTAAGATATTTCTCAGTTCACAGTTTGTCTGAGGTTACTTCTCTATAATCTAGTCTTAGAGAGTTGTCTTAGGGCATTGACCACATGACCAATATGGGTCATTAGAGAAGTAAAGGAGCAGAAGGTTATCTATAATTAGAAAAAAATCACTGTTATTATTTTGCTTAAGTTAAGCAATTTAAACAATCAGTCAGAAAGAAATTATTAAACACTTAGTATATGATAAGTACTATGTTAACTCCTTTGATACAGATAAACTTATAATTGCTAAGATATTTTTTTTTTATTCCTACAGAATTTCAGAGTTGAAAGGAATCTTTCAGGTACATAGCAGTAAGGTATTCTACCATTCTACGTGTATAATTTCTATCTTTTTCAACATAATTTTTGTTTTTTATTTTTGTACAAAAGAAGGCTCAATAGGAAGAGAATTAAGAAATATATCTATTATATAAAAAATACAGTACATAAATAAGACTTTTTTAAAGGGGGGAAGGCAGGGAGGAAAGGCAAGCTCTGAAAAAATCGTACAAAGCAGCAAAGAGTATGAGACAAGTAGACAAGTAATAGACTGTTTGCCTGTCTCTTCAGCACAAACCTAGCTATGGTCTGAGGCCCAGGATAAGCAGAATGTTGGTCTCTCTCCGTGATATTTTTTTTTAAACACAAGAATTCATGAAGACTATTTGCTTTGGCAAGAAGAGATCACAGTTTCCATTGGTAGAAGGAATACTACACCAGTGAAACCACAGATCCTTTAAGAACTAAAGTAAATACCCATTAAACTATTCTCTACACAAGAAGTATATTTTTAGTGGATAATTTAAAATGTCATTACCTGAATTATAAAGCTGATTATAATGATTTCTTACTAAAACTGACCAATTATATTTTGCATATTAATGGCATCTTAAAAGAAAACCCCACTAAACATTTTTGTATTATTCCATTCTAGGTGATCTAGATATGTTCAGTCAACAAATTAATTTCTAAAAGTATTCTTCTAATTTTTATGTCTTAAGAAGGGACACCATAATCCACAAACATTTATTTAATATAAAAGTACCTCCAACAGGTTAACTGTCATGGAGTGACTACAATACTAAATACAGTCAATCACAGGGCTTGTTTATCACCTTGAGCCAAATACTATTCTCTGCTTCACATAAGAACTTTAAAAAAAAATCATTATCTAAAACAAAACAAAAAAAAAAATTACTACTAGCCAAAATAAATTTAGGCAAGATAAGCTGCAAAAAGAGAAAAAATAGTCGTACCCAAACCAAAACATAAAACCAATTGCCTAGATACAGTAAACAAGTAAAACAGCAAAGAAGAGACCAAGACCCCTTAAGAATTAAGGAAAGAAACCTGTAATGACAGGTTTTAGAAGAAATAATAGACAATGTGGCCATATATTAACTTGCCATTATATTGATAGAAAAAAAACTACATAAAAAAACCAAATCAGTATTTCATATAAAGGGGTATAGTGTTCATATATAGCAGAATGTTTCAAAGAGATCCATATAATCTTGTTAAAGACAACCATTCCCTCCCTCTTTCCCCAATAATTTATAAACTGTCAAACAAAAGTTGAGTCAACATTTTAAAATATATGGAAGATAATGAATTGCTCTTCAGATATTGGAAAAAAGAAGAGCTTGGGGAGAAATCTCCACACAAAGTTAAAAGTAATGAAATTATCACTACTAGTATTTTTTTAAATTTTATTTTATAATTATAACTTTTTTTTTTTGACAGTACATATGCAGGGGTAATTTTTTACAACATTATCCCTTGCACTTACTTCTGTTCAGATTTTTTCCCTTCCTCCCCCAACCCCCTCCCCCACATGGCAGGCAGTCTTATACATGTTAAATATATTATAATATATTCTAGATACAATATATGTGTGTAGAACCGAATTTCTTGTTGCACAGGAAGAATTGGATTCAAAAGGTAAAAATAACATTTTACACTCATTTCCCTGTGTTCCTTTTCTGGATGTAGCTGATTCTGTCCATCATTGAGCAATTGAAATTGGATTAGCTCTTCACTATGATGAAGATATCCAATTCCATCAGAATACATCCTCATACAGTATCATTGTTGAAGTGTATAATGGTTCTTAGCCAATACCAAATGGTTTTGGTGACTGTTGCTTTATAATACAGTTCTACATCAGGTACAGCTAGACCACCTTCACTTAATTTTTTTTTCCATTACTTCCCTTGAAATTCTCGACCTTTTGTTGTTCCATATGAATTCTGTTGTCATTTTTTCTAGGTTATTAAAATAGTTCTTGGAAGTCTGATTGGTATAGCACTAAATAAATAGATTAGTTTAGGGAGTATTGTCATCTTAATTATATTCGCTCAGCCTGAATGTCTTTCCAATTATTTAAATCTGACTTTATTTTTGTGGCAAGTGTTTTGTAATTTTGCTCATATAATTCCTGACTCTCCTTTGGTAGATATATTCCCAAATACTTTATACTATTGACCGTTATTTTGAATGGAATTTCTCTTTGTATCTCTTGCTGTTGGATTGTGTTGGTAATGTATAAAAATGCTGAGGATTTATGTGGATATATTTTGTATCGTGCAACTTTGCTAAAATTCTGAATTATTTCTAATAGCTTTTTAGCAGAGTTTTTGGGGTTCTCTAAGTATACCATCATGTCATCTGTGAAGAGTGACAATTTGATTTCCTCATTTCCTACTCTAATTCCTTGAATCTCTTTCTCGGCTCTTATTGCCGAGGCTAGTGTTTCTAGTACTATATTGAATAGTAATGGTGATAGTGGGCAACCTTGTTTCACTCCTGATCTTACAGAGAAAGGTTCTAGTTTATCGCCATTACATATGATGTTTACTGAAGGTTTTAAATATATGCTCCTTATTATTTTAAGGAATAGTCCATTTATTTCTATACTCTCAAGTATTTTTAGTAGTAATGGATGTTGGATTTTATCAAATGCTTTTTCTGCATCTATTGAGATGATCATATGGTTTTTATTAATTTGATTATTAATATGATCAATTATACTAATAGTTTTCCTAATATTAAACCAGCCCTGCATTCCTGGTATAAATCCCACTTGGTCATAGTGTATTATCCTGGGGATGATTTTCTGAAGTCTATTTGCTAATATCTTATTTAAGATTTTAGCATCAATATTCATTAAGGAAATTGGTCTATAGTTTTCTTTCTCAGTTTTCAATCTACCTGGTTTAGGTATCAGTACCATGTCTGTGTCATAAAAGGAATTTGGTAGGACTCCTTCAATCCCTATTTTTTCAAATAGTTTACATAGCATTGGAGTTAGTTGTTCTTTAAATGTTTGGTAGAATTCACATGTAAATCCATCTGGTCTTGGGGACTTTTTCTTAGGAAGGTGGTTAATAGTTTGTTCTATTTCTTTTTCTGAGATGGAACTGTTTACACTACTTACTTCTTCCTCTGTTAATCTGGGCAAGCTATATTTTTGAAGATATTCTTCCATTTCATTTAAGTTATCGAATTGATTGGCATAAAGCTGAGCAAAGTAGCTCCTAACTATTGGTCTAATTTCCTCTTCATTAGTGGTGAGTTCTCCCTTTTCATTTTCAAGACTAACATTTTGCTTTTTCTCTTTCCTTTTTTTAATCAGGTTTACTAAGGGTTTGTCTATTTTGTTGGTTTTTTCATAGAACCAACTCTTAGTTTTATTAATTAATTCAATAGTTTTTTTACTTTCAATTTTATTAATCTCACCTTTTATTTTTTGAATTTCAAGTTTTGTGTTTGCCTGGGGGTTTTTAATTTGTTCCTTTTCTAGCAATTTTAGTTGTAAGCCCAATTCGTTGGCCCTCTCTTTCTCTATTTTATGCAAGTAGGCCTGTAGAGATATAAAACTGCCCCTTATTACTGCTTTGGCTGTATCCCACACATTTTGGTATGATGTCTCATTGTTGTCATTTTCTTGGGTGAAATTATTAATTATGTCTATGATTTGCTGTTTCATCCAATCATTCTTTAGTATAAGATTATTTAGTTTCCAATTATTTTTTGGTCTATTTTCCCCTGGCTTTTTATTAAATGTAATTTTGATTGCATTGTGGTCTGAAAAGGATGCATTTACGATTTCTGCCTTACTGCATTTGATTTTGAGGTTTTTATGCCCTAGTATATGATCTATTTTTGTATAGGTTCCATGAACTGCTGAGAAGAAAGTATACTCCTTTCTGTCTCCATTTAGCTTTCGCCAAAGATCTATCATATCATACTTTACTAGTATTCTATTTACCTCTTTGACTTCTTTCTTATTTATTTTGTGGTTTGATTTATCTAATTCTGAGAGTGCAAGGTTGAGATCTCCCACTATTATAGTTTTGCTATCGATTTCCTCTTGCAGCTCTCTTAATTTCTCTTCTAAGAATTTAAATGCTGCACCACTTGGTGCATATATGTTTAATATTGATACTGCTTCATTATTGATGCTGCCCTTTAGCAGGATATAATGTCCTTCCTTATCTCTTTTAATTAGATCAATTTTTGTTTTTGCTTGATCTGAGATGAGGATGGCTACTCCTGCTTTTGTGGTTTTGCCTGAAGCATAATAGATTCTGTTCCACCCTTTTACTTTTAGTTTTAATGTATCACCCTGTTTCAGGTGTGTTTCCTGTACACAACATATAGTAAGATTCTGACTTTTAATCCAATCTACTAACTGCTTCCTCTTTATGAGGCACTTTGCCCCATTCACATTTATGGTTAGAAGGACTAATTCTATATTACTTGCCATCCTATTAACCCCTGCTTATGCTTTTCCCCTTTCCTTCCCTCTTACCCCCTACCCAGTATTAAACTAGTGAACACCACTTGCTTTTCACAGTCCTCCCTTTTTAGTATCCCTCCCCCAACTTAAAGTTCCTCCCCTTATTTTACCCCTTTTCCTCACAATTTCTGTATTCCCTTCCCCTTAGCTTACTCCTTCCCTTTCACTTTTCAATGATGTGGAAGAAGTTTCACCATAAAACAAATGTCTATTGATACACACTATGTTCATCTCCCTCCTTTCTTTCTCTCAGATATAATAGGTTACCTTTGCCTCTTCATGAGATGTAGTACCACCACTTTACACTTTTTTTATGATATAATTTCCTTTCCACCTCTAGTTTCTAAGACAAATTGTACATATGATCTTTACATATTTTTTTTTGGCAGAAGTATAGTTCTCAAGATTTCTTTTTGCCTTTTTAGAAATCTCTTGAGTTCTGTATTTGAAGATCAAACATTTTATGTAGGTCTGGTTTTTTCATCAAGAATAGATGGAATTCATTTATTTCGTTAAATGTCCATCTTCTTCCCTGGAAAATGATGCTCATTCTTGCTGGGTAAGTTATTCTTGGCTGCATACCAAGTTCCTTAGCTTTTCGGAATATCATGTTCCAGGCCCTTCGTTTTTTTAATGTAGACACTGCTAGATCCTGGGTTATCCTTATTGTGGCTCCTCCATATCTGAATTGATTTTTTCTAGCAGCTTCCAATATCTTTTCCTTTGTCTGATGGTTCTTGAACTTGGCCACTATATTTCTTGGCGTTTTGATTTTAGGGTCCCTTTCAGTAGGTGATCGATGAATTTTTTCAATGTCTATTTTACCCTCTGTTTCCAAAACGTCTGGGCAGTTCTCTTTAATAATTTCCTTGAAAATAGTGTCCAAGCTCTTTTTTTCCTCACATTTTTCATGGAGTCTGATTATTCTCAAATTGTCTCTCCTGGATCTGTTTTCCAGGTCTGTTGTCTTTCTAATAAGGTACTTAACATACTTTTCAATTGTTTCCTTTCTCTGGTTTTGCTTGACAACCTTTTGGTTTCTCCTTGAGTCATTCATTTCTACTTGTTCGAGTCTAACTTTTAATGATGTATTTTCTTCACTCACTTTTTTTATATCTTTTTGTAATTGTCCAATTGTGTTTTTAAGTGAGTTTTTTTCTTCTATGGAATTTTTTTCCATTTTATCCATTTTATTTTTTAGAGAGCTGTTTTCTTTTTCCAGCTCATTAATCCTGTTTTCCTTGGAGTTACCTTTTCCAGCTCACTAATCCTGTTTTCCTTGGAATTGTTTATCTTTTCCAATTCACTAATCCTGTTTTCCTTGGAGTTGTTTGCCTTTTCTAATTCACTAATTTTATTTCTCAATGATTTGATCTCTTTATCCACTCTGGATGACTTCTCCAGGCTCTCTTTCCAAGCTTCCCTTTCCTTTTCCAATTTCTCTTCTAGCTCTCTTGTGAGAACCTTTTTGATTTCCTCTATGAGATTCTTTTGTATTGAGGAGCAGCTCATATCCCCCTTAGGGGATTCCTCTGGGGACAGTCTGTTTTTAGTCTCCTCAGTATTTGAAGTCTGCTCTCTCTCCATACAGAAGCTGTCAATGGTTAGAGCCCTTCTGAATAGGTCTGTTTTGGGGGGGATGGGGCTGGATGGTGTTAATGGGCTTCCTCTACAGACTGGGGGTAGGGCAGCAGAGAGCCACTAACAGGAAAGTGATGGCTGGGCCGAGTCTGCACTCTGAGGCTCTGAGAACACACTGAGTCAGTCCAGGTGAGAGTTGGGGGTGGCCGGTTCCGAGAGACTCTAGCTTTCCGGGGTTTTAATCTTCACCTCCAGTGTTTACACCCTCTCTGCTGCTCCAGGCTTGCTGCCAAGATGGAACATCCACACTGGGGTAAAAGCCTTTTCACCAAAATGGCAGAGATCATACCTCTCCCCCCACCTGTCTGAGCTGTGTGAGCTGTCTGTCTCACTCTGGCTGCCTGCCCTCAGTCTGCGCCCAATCTGTTCGACCCTCCCCCGAGCAAATATAGACCTTCTCTGGCGAATTTCTCTTCTCTTGGTGATTATTTGTGGATTTCTTTTCTGGTCAAGCATTAACTCTGAGGCTTGTCATGAAGTAAGTCTTGAGAGAAAGTGCGGAGCTCAAGCAGCTGTCTGCCTCCACGCCGCCATCTTGGCCGGAAGTCCATCACTACTAGTATTTGACCAGCCAGTTGAATTTTCTCTTTGAAGGCAAGGGAAAAATTTCAAGACCTAGAGGGTCTGAAACAACTTGTCAACAAAATCCTACAGATGCAAAGATCTAATTAACAAGATTCATTTGAGATCTGAAAGCTTATGAAAGTGACTTAAAGAGATGAGTATATTTGAAGGTTAACAAAAGGTATAGGATAAAGACATAAAAAAGAATTAATAGGAAAATTTAGATAACATGTCAGAACTACAGGGATATGTACAGAATATTGTCAAGGGCTTGAAATTAAAACTATAATGATATACTATGGATAAGGGAAAGAAAAGACAACTTTAAAAAAACAAAAAATTATATCAGTTCTAAAAGGGGATTTGAAGTTTATTTAGTTTACAGTAAAATGAATAAACAGTAAGAAGTAAATTACAGACAAGTTAAAATATTATGATGTTAAAATTGTGAAAAAGTTCCTTTTGATAATCTTTTCAAAAAGAACTTAATTCAGAATAATTGAACAAATATATATTCAAGTATCTACAAATTTAAAATGAAGACTTAATTACACTTTTTTGATGAAAATCTATAAGAAAATAAATTACAAATGACAATGCATTTCTACTTCTAGGAATCCTAAAATGAGTTCTATATTACTGACAAAAGAAATCAAGTGTCAAATGTGAGACTTAGAATGGGAGTTTTTCAAAATTCCCATTGATAGGAAGAAATCAGAGTGGCAATGAAAATAACCCATTAAGGAGACACCAAGAATCAATCAAGCAAAACCAAAAAAACGAAACAATGGAAAAAAATGTCAAATACCTTCTTGGGAAAACAACAGACCTGGAATATAGATCCAGGAGAGACAATATGAGAATTATTGGACTCCCTGAAAAATATGATGAAAAAAAAGAGCCTGACCTCTATTTTCCAGAAATTATCAAAGAGAACTGCCCAGAAGTTATAGAAACCGAGGGAAAGAATTCATCGATCACCTACTAAAAGGGACCTTAAAATCAAAACTCCAAGAAACATAGTGGCTAAATTCTAGAACCAACAAACCAAAGAAAAAATATTAGAAGCTGCTAGAAAAAAATAAATTCAAATATAGAGGAGCCACAATAAGGATTACCCAGGATCTAGCAGCATTCACATTAAAGGAACGAAGGGCCTGGAATCTGATATTTTGAAAAGCTAAAGAACTTGGCATGCAGCCAAAATTAACTTATCCAGCCAAAATGAGCATTTTCTTCCAGGGAAGAAGATGGACATTCAACAAAGTAAGTGAATTTCATCTATTTTTTATGAAAAAACCTGATCTAAATAAAAAGTTTGATTCCTAAAAAGGTAAAAAAGAAATCTTGAGAACTATATTTTTGCCATAAAGATATATAAAGAACACATGTATAATTTCTTCTAGCAACTAGAGGTAGAAAGGAAATTGTACCAGAAAAAGGGTAAAGTGGTGGTACTATATCTCATGAAGAGGCAAAGGTAATCTTTTATCTGAGAGAAAGAATGGAGGGAGATGAACATAGTGTGTATCATATTCTCATTAGAATTGTCTTAAGGAGAAAAATATAGACATATTTGATTTATGATGAAATTCTTTCCACTTCATTGAAATTTGAGAGGGGAAAAGTGAAAAGGAAGGAGTAAGCTAAACAGAAAGGAATGCAAAAATTGTGAGGAAAAGGGGTAAAATAAGGGGAGGAATTCTAAGATATGGGAGAGATACCAAAAAGGGAGGGCTGTGAGAAGCAAGTGGTGCTCACAAGTTTAATACTGGGGAGGGACATAAGGGAGAATGAAAGGAGAAAAGCATAAGCAGGGGTTAACAAGATGGCAAGTAATACAAAATTAGTAATTTTAACCATAAATGTGAATAGGGTAAACTTCCCCATAAAAGGGAAACTGTTAGCAAATTGGATTAAAAGCCAGAATCCTACAATATGTTGTTTACAGGAAACACACCTGAAGCAGGGAGATACATACAGAATAAAGGTAAAAGTTTGGAGCAGAATCTACTATGCTTCAAGCGAAGCCAAAAAAGCAGGGGTAGTCATCCTCATCTCAGATCAACTAAAAGCAAAAATTGATCTAATTAAAAGAGATAAGGAAGGGCATTATATCCTGCTAAAGGGTAGCATAGATAGCAAAGCAATATCAATATTAAACATATGCACCAAGTGGTGTAGCATCTAAATTCAGCAAAACTATAATAGTGGGAGATCTCAACTTTGCACTCTCAGAATTAGATAAATCAAACCACAAAATAAATAAGAAAGAAGTCAAAGAGGTAAATAGAATACTAGAGAAGTTAGATATGATAGATCTTTGGAGAAAACTAAATGGAGACAGAAAGGAGTATACTTTCTTCTCAGCAGTTCATGGAATCTATACAAAAATTGACCATATATTAGGACATAAAAACCTCAAAATCAAATGCAGTAAGGCAGAAATAGTAAATGCATTCTTGTCAGACCACGATACAATGAAAATTACATTCAATAAAAAGCCAGGGGAAAATAGACCAAAAAATAATTGGAAACTAAATAATCCCATATTAAAGAATGATTGGATGAAACAGAAAATCATAGATATAATTTATAACTTCACCCAAGAAAATGACAATAATGAGACATCATACAAAAATGTGTGGGATGCAGCCAAAGTAGTAATAAGGGGAAAGTTTATATCTCTAGAGGTCTACTTGCATAAAATAGAGAAAGAGAAGGTCAATGAATTGGGCTTGCAACTAAAAATGCTAGAAAAGGAAAAAATTAAAAACCCTCAGACAAACATAAAACTTGAAATTCTAAAAATAAAAGGAGAGATTAATAAATTTGAAAGTAAAAAACTATTGAATTAATTAATAAAACAAAGAGTTGGTTATATGAGAAAACCAACTAAATAGACAAACCCTTAGTAAATCTGATTTAAAAAAGAGGAAAATCAAATTGTTAGTCTTAAAAATGAAAAGGGAGAATTCGCCACTAATGAAGAGGAAATTAGAGCAATAGTTAGGAGTTACTTTGCCCAACTTTATACCAATAAATTCAATGACTTAAATGAAATGGAAGAATACCTTCAAAAATATAGCTTGCTCAGATTAACAGAGGAAGAAGCAAATTGATTAAACAGTCCCATCTTAGAAAAAGAAATAGAACAAGCTATTAACCAACTCCCTAAGAAAAAAATCCCAGGACTAGATAATTTACATGTGAATTCTACCAAACATTTAAAGAACAATTAACTCCAATGCTATATAAACTATTTGAAAAAACAGGGATTGAAGGAGTCCTACCAAATTCCTTTTATGACACAGACATGGTACTGATACCTAAACCAGGTAGGTTGAAAACAGAGAAAGAAAATTATAGACCAATCTCCCTAATGAATATTGATGCTAAAATTTTAAATAAAATATTAGCAAAAAGATTACAGAAAATTATCCCCTGAATAATACACTATGACCAAGTAGGATTTATACCAGGAATGAAGGACTGGTTCAATATTAGGAAAACTATTAGCATAATCAACTATATCAATAACCAAATTAACAAAAACCATATGATCATCTCAATAGATGTAGAAAAAGCATTTGACAAAATCCAACATCCATTCCTAATAAAAAAAAACACTTGAGAGTATAGGAATAAATGGATTATTCCTTAAAATAGTAGGAGCATATATTTAAAACCACCAGTAAACATCATATTAATGGGGATAAACTGGAACCTTTCCCAGTAAGATCAGGAGTTAAACAAGATTGCTCACTATCACCATTACTATTCAATATTGTATTTCTAATACAATAAGAGTTGAGAAAGAGATTAAAGGGATTGGAGTAGGTAATGAGGAAACCAAACTATCACTCTTTTGCAGATGACATGATGGTATACTTAGAGAACCCCAGAGATTCTACTAAAAAGCTTTTAGAAATAATTCACAACTTTAGCAAAGTTGCAGGATACAAAATAAATCCACATATATCCTCAGCATTTTTATACATCACCAACAAAATCCAACAGCAAGAGATACAAAGAGAAATTCCATTCAAAATAACCGTCGATAGTACAAAATATTTGGGAATCTATCTACCAAAGGAAAGTCAGGAATTAAATGAGCAAAATTAAAAAACATTTGTCACAAAAATGAAGTCAGATTTAAATATTTTGAAAGACATTAAGTGCTCTTGGATAGGCCCAGCCAATATAATCAAGATGACAATACTCCCTAAACTAATTTATCTATTTAGTGCTATACCAATTAGACTCCCAAGAAACTATTTTAATGACCTAGAAAAAAACAACAAAATGTATATGGAAGAACAAAAGGTTGAGAATTTCAAGGGAATTAATGAAAAAAAAAATCAAATGAAGGTGACCTAGCTGTACCTGATCTAAAACTATATTATAAAACAGCAGTCACCAAAACCATTTCGTATTGGCTAAGAAATAGATTATTTGATCAGTGGAATAGGTTAGGTTCACAAGACAAAATAGTCAATAACTATAGCAATCTAGTGTTTGACAAACCCAAAGATCCCAACTTTTGGGATAAGAATTCATTATTTGACAAAAACTGCTGGGAAAACTGGAAATTAGTATGGCAGAAATTAGGAATGGACCCACACTTAACACCATATACCAAGATAAGATCAAAATTTATCCATGATTTAGGCATAAAGAACGAGATCATAAATAAATTAGAGGAACAGAGGATAGTTTACCTCTCAGACTCGTGGAGGAGGAAGGAATTTGTGACCAAAGATGTAGAGATCATTATTGATCACAAAATAGAAAATTTTGATTACATCAAATTAAAAAGCCTTTGTACAAACAAAACTAATACAAACAAGATTAGAAAGGGAGTAATAAACTGGGAAAACAGTTATCAGAAGATAAAGGCCTCATTTCCAAAATATATAGAGAACTGACTCTAATTTATAATAAATCAAGCCATTCTCGAATTGATAAATTGTCAAAGAATATGAATAGACAATTTTCAGATGATGAAATTGAAACTATTTCCACTCACATGAAAGTGTTCTAAATCACTATTGATCAGAGAAATGCAAATTAAGACAACTCTGAGATACCACTATACACCTGTCAGACTGGTTAATTTGACAGGAAAAAATAGTGATGAATATTGGAGGGGATGTGGGAAAACTGGGACACTAATGCATTGTTGGTGGAGTTGTGAAAGAATGCAACCATTCTGGAGAGCAATCTGGAATTATGCCCAAAAAGTAATCAAACTGTGCATACCCTTTGATTTAGCAGTGCTACTACTGGGTTTATATCCCAAAGAAATACTAAAGAAGGGAAAGGGACCTGTATGTGCCAAAATATTTGTGGCAGCCCTTTTTGTAGTGGCTAGAAACTGGAAAATGAATGGATGTCCATCAATTGGAGAATGACCAGTAGGATGAATACAGATAGGCTTGGAGAGATTTACATGAACTGATGCTGAATGAAATGAGCAGAACCAGGAGATCATTATACACTTCAACAACAATACAGTATGAGGATGTATTCTGATGGAAGTGGATATCTTTGACAAAGAGAAGATCTAATTCAGTTCCAATTGATCAATGTTGGACAAAATCAGCTATACCCCGAGAAGGAACACTGGGAAATGAGTGTAAACTATTTGCATTTTTGTTTTTCTTCCCAGGTCATTTTTACCTTTTGAATCCAATTCTTCCTGTGCAACAAGAAATTTGGTTCTGCACACATATATTGTATCTAGGATATTCTATAACATATCTAACATCTATAAGACTGCCTGCCATCTTATATGGGAAGGAAGGAAAAAATCAGAACAGAAGTGAGTGCAGAAGAGAAGGGATACTGTAAAAAATTGCCCATGCATATGTACTGTCAAAAAAAGTTATAATTATAAAATAAAATAAAAAAAAAAAACACATTAGTATGAGACTGCTAAGGGCATGTAGGTGGCACAGCAGATAGAATGCCAGGCTTGGAGCCAGGAAGACTCATCTTTGTGAGGTCAAATCTGGCCTCGGACATTTACTAGCTGTGTGACTGTGTCACTTAACCCTTGCCTCAGTTCCTCGTCTGTAAAATGAGCTGGAGAAGGAAATGGTAAGATACTCTAGTACCTTTGCAAAGAAAACTCCAATTGAGGTTATGGAGAATCAAAAACAAGTAAACAAAAAGGAGGAGGAGAAATGACAACCAAAAAAGCCATGGTTCCACCCATTAATCTTTGGCATGATGCCTATAGGTTCACAAAGATAAAAATGAGTGTATTGACCATGCTTTCTATAGAGGGAAAACAACAGCAATAGGGATAATCAAATACAAACATATACAAAGTAAATACAAAGTAATTGTAGGAATCTAGAGAAAAGAAATGGGAGTCTTTGCGTTCTACCAGCATGAAGCCCAGTCTGGATGGAATATAGAGTCTGTAAATAGTAACAAACAATAAGTCTAGAGAGGAAGGCTGAAGGCCTTCTCCATCTTGGTTTTCTAGTTCCCCAATAGCTATACTGGCCACCCAGTATTCAGAAAAGACTGACCCTGCTAACTCATAACTTCTAAGTTTAAAACCACCTCTAACCATCAGCCCCAAAGACAACATAGATGGGCTGACCACTCATTTATTAGTCCCTCATGTAATATGTTTAGTTAAGATATACAAGAAAGACAGATAAGATTCCAGGTCTCCCAAACAAATCTCAGCAAAAATCAAAGTATAACAGAAACAAGCCATTCCATCAAGTCAAAATCTAAAAGAAAAAAGATGGCCAAAATCCAGGGGAGGCCAGGAGTCTGCTTAGGAAATGGAAGGGAATAAGCATTTATTAAATGGCTGCTATGTACAGAGCACTGTGACAAGAGCTTTACAAATATTACCTTGTAACATGCCCTTCTGGCAGTAACAATTACTAATCTGTCCTAGGCCCAACAGAGTACCTTTGACCACTGACCTTTGCAGTGTCAACTCTACCCAGCTTGCCTCCTCTGAGGCCTTCAAAGGTCTCTGGCCACAATTTCTTGAATAGTAGTTTAATAACCGGTTGCGCACTCAAGAACAGCCACATATAATCTTAAAAGACTTCATTAGACCTACTCACATAATGCCCTGACTTGTTAGTTCCCTAGTGAATACCTGGTCTGAAAACTACCAAACTTCTTACCTCTCTTGGCTATCCATCAGCTTGGCTTGGCTTAGCTACCCCAGGCTAGGGAGCCAGGTTAAAGAGCGCCAGGTTAAAGAGAGCGACTGCTTTCTGCAGTGGGCTTATAAAGGGCCTGTGAGGTCACACACACAGCCAACCAGAAAGAGAGCCGTCACCCATTAGGAAGCTATCTCAATATGGCTAGGATCCCACCCAGAAGGCAGTCCTATATCCACAGAGATTACTTCTGGGCAACTCAAATCTCCTGTTGAGCTGTACCCACCCATTTAAAGGGCCCTTACATTTCCTCATTTGATCTTCACAATAACCCTGGGAGATGGGTACTATTATTATTCTCATTTTACTACTGTTGAGAAACCTGCATGGGTAGGCCACGGTAATTAAATTTTAAGCATACTAATGCCATCATTAGAAAAAAATCTGAGCAATCAAAATAATGTGTCAAAAACAATGAAAAAACAATGAAAGGAACAGATTCAGAAAAATTTGGGAAAACTTGCATTAACATTGATGCATAGTGAAGTAAAAACAGGAATACAATTTAAACAATAACAATTATACTGTAAAAGAAAACAATTTTGAAGAACTAATCAAGGCAACAATCATCTACAATTCCAGAAGATCAATCAACCAACAAATATTTATTGTGACTATGTATGAGACACTGTACTAGGCATTGAAGCTATAAGTATCAGAATGAAACAATCCTATCTTTTGACTCAAAGTGCAGAACAAGAAATACATTTCTTGACAACTCACATATGGATTTGTTTTGCATGATTATATTCCTTTGTCACAAGATAAAATGTATGTTTTATTACTTTGTTACAGATATGGTAGAAGATATAAAGAGGGAGAAGAGAGGATAATAATGATGGCAAGCATAAAATACATTGAACAGAAAAAGAGAAATAGGGTATTAGAATTTACCATGTTAAATTTATTGTCTATGTAAAATATCAAGCTCTACATAATAAAGATTCAGTTTCACATGCAATTCTTTTTTCATTCTTCTTTACATATGGTAATAATCATGTTGATTCTTGTAAAGTTCATAAAATTAAAAAATGAGAAAAAAAGGATAAATGCTTCAGACCAGATTATGAAATCTATGAAATATCTATGACTGTGAAATGCTAAACAGAAGAACCAGTGCCTTATGTTGAAATAAGAGAAAGTCACTTGAACTCCTTAAGCAGGGAAGAGAGATAGTCAAATTTATATTTGAGAAATAACAATTTGGGAATTCAATTATAGAGAGAACAGACTGAAGCAGAGACACAAATTGGACAGCTATTGAAGTGGTAAAAGTGAGAGTTGATGTGGATCCAGATTAAGGTAGTAAGGCCAGAACTTTGGAGAAGTGTACTTGAAACAAGGATATTTACAACAAGGTGTTAACTCGGTGGAATCAATGAGATGATGGTTCTTTAGTATACATGTACTTAGTACTTAGCATGGTGATGTAATGGTTCTCTAGTTCACACATAATCAGTATGCTGTAATGATGTAATTACAATACAGTATATAAGGGCTAAGAAGGACTGGAAAGGAGACATTCTATCTTATGGGTGGAAAAGAATTTAAGAGATACAAAGCCAGTAAGTTCTTTTCATAGTAGCAACCAACCAAAATTAGTTTCTCTTTCTTTTTTAAAACTAGGGGGGCTTTTTGGTTGAAAATATATATATTTGTCTTCCGATGAAAAATATGGAACTGAAACTATCCATTTAGAGGGCAAATCTCAAAAGGAAAAGTATTCAGATTTGCTACTCCTAATACAGAGAGAATTCCCAAATACTGCTTCCTGATACCTCTAAATCTATGATTCAAGATTATAATAAAATAGGGATAATTTACTATCTACCCTAATGATAATTTAATAAGTGTTTACAATTGATAATTGGCATATGTTAATAAGAATCTCAAAGGAGAAATTTTGTGGGAAAAGACAGTTGGGAAATTCATGAAACTGTAATATTGTAAAGCTGAAAAATGCCTGAGATATAGTTTAAGCTAATGGATTTATTTTACAGATGCTAGAACTGAAACCCAGAAAAGTGTTGATTTGACTATTTTATTAACAGACACAGTAAAAAATAATAATGAAGTAAATTCTTAAATGAAAAATGCTTATTAATCTATAAGTACATATAGCTTAGAAGTTATAGAAGGGAAACAAATGACAATTTAAAATATAATTTTGAAAACTTAGTATATACGCCAATTTCAGAAATAAATGCAACTATCTGAATAAAAAACATTAGACAAATCTTCCAGATTATTGGTATGTTCTTGGTATCAGTTTTCATGTAGTGGCTGTTTAAAAAAAAGAGTCATTTTTGTGTACCAGTAACAGATGGGCATTTCACTATTTGAAGTAGGAATATGAAAATGCTGGGTAACATAAAATTTTTTCTA